>NW_020175190.1:5867-146057 GCF_003031525.2 Neophocaena asiaeorientalis asiaeorientalis
GCTGATTCAGGGGCTCTGGCGCACTCACGCAGGGGGGGAGGGAGGGGCACTGCGTGTGGGCGGGCCTGCGGCGGCAGAGGCGGCGTGACGTTGCGGCAGAGGCCGGCGTGACGTTGCACCAGCCTGAGGCCCGCCGTGCGTTGTCCCGGGGAAGTTGTCCCTGGATCCCGGGAACCTGGCAGTGGCGGGCTGCACAGGCTCCGCGGAAGAGGGGTGTGGAGAGTGACCTGTGCTCGCACACAGGCCCCTTGGTGGCGGCAGCAGCAGCCTTAGCGTCTCCCGCCCGTCTCTGGGGTCCGCGGTTTTAGCCGCGGCTCGCGCCCGTCTCTGGGGTTCGCGCTTTCAGCCGCGGCTCGCGCCCGTCTCTGGGGTTCGCGCTTTTAGCCGCGGATCGCGCCCGTCTCTGGAGTTCCTTTAAGCAGCGCTCTTAAACCCTTCTCCTCACGCACCAGGAAACAAAAAGGGAAGAAAAAGGTCTCTTGCCTTTTTGGCCGGTGCAGACTTTTCCCGGACTCCCTCCCGGCTAGCCGTGGTGCACTAACCCCTTCAGGCTATGTTCAAGCCGTCAACCCCAGTCCTCTCCCTGCGCTCCGTCCGAAACCGAAACCCGAGCCTCAGCTCGCAGCCCCGCCCGCCCCGGCGGGTGAGCAGATAAGCTTCTCCGGCTGGTGAGTGCCGGTTGGCACTGATCCTCTGTGCGGGAATCTCCCCGCTTTGCCCGCCGCACCCGTCGCTGTGCACTCCTCCGCGGTCCCGAAGCTCCCCCCTCAGCCTCCCGCAGTCTCCGCCCACGAAGGGGCTTCCTAGTGTGTGGAAACTTTTCCTCCTTCACAGCTCCCTCCCACTGGTGCAGGTGCCGTCCTTATTCTTTTGTCTCTGTTTTTTCTTTTTTTCTTTTGCCCTACCCAGGTATGTGGGGAGTTTCTTGTCTTTTGGGAGGTCTGAGGCCTTCTGCCAGCCTTCAGTAGGTGTTCTGTAGGAGTTGTTCCACGTGTAGATGTATTTCTGGTGTATCCGTGGGGAGGAAGGCGATCTCCGCATCTTACTCTTCCGCCATCTTCAAGGTCCCCCCCCCAATTTCCTTATCTTTAAAGGCTGTATAAAAATAGTGTTTTCTTCACAGTGTTGTTAAGAAGATTAAATATGCTAGAATAGACAACACATTTAGAATTATAACAAGTATATAGATGCTCAGTAAGTATTGGTTATATTTGTTAATTTCTCTGAGTTACAAGGCCAAGTCTGTGCACGTAGCCTGGTAGGAGGCACCAGGCAGAGGTGGAACTTGCAGTCAGACTGTCTAAGGCTGTTTATTAGTTAGCCATTGTTGTAGCAAAACCCCTGCTAGACAGTAAAAGAGGGACATACTCCCAAGCACAGAAACGAGACTGGGAGGTCAAGCACATCCAGGCATCTCACTCTGAGGTTTCATCCAGATACAACAGATGCTGGGCTTACGGCAATGAGATTTACTCCAGAATCCACCCGCTGGTAAGGAAGTGATATATGGCGAAGTCTCCTAACACAAACTCAGGGATGGAGTAGGGTACTGATCTATGGGATGATGATCATTGATGTCTATAGCTAAGCAGAGCGGAAGGAACAAGGACCTTCCTGGGTTCCCTACAAAATTTGGGTGCTCAAGAGAATAGTGTTGATGATGATCGTGATGATGAAAGAATCATTTAATTATTCATCCCATCAGAACATTTTCTTGAGGGTTTAGTGTGACCTAAGCACTATGCTTTACAATGGGAATGCAATAGAGACCAAGACAGACATGGTCTAGCAGGTCCAGATGAATACTACACAATATTCCAAACTTACCACCCTTAAAAACTTGTAGTGACCATATAGGAAGGTAAGTGCTCTTTACTTTGAAAGGGAGCTGCTGACTTCCACAAATTTGTTTGGCTGGCATCCTAGAAATATTTAGATTATAAATTTCACGATCTGACCCCAAAGCTCTCAACCCTAGGCAGCACCTAATCTAACACTTCTAAATTCAAATCTTAAAAGAAGCTTTTTTAAAAAAGTAAAAATAAGGGCTTCCCTGGTGGTGCAGTGGTTGAGAGTCTGCCTGCCGATGCAGGGGACATGGGTTCGTGCCCCGGTCCAGGAAGATCCCACGTGCCGCGGAGCGGCTGGGCCCGTGAGCCATGGCCGCTGAGCCTGCGCGTCCGGAGCCTGTGCTCCGCAACGGGAGAGGCCACAACAGTGAGAGGCCCGCATACTGCAAAAACAAAAACAAAAAAAGTAAAAATAAGAAAATTCTTACTCCTTGAGAGCGCTAATCATTCAGGGCAGATATGATGTGCAAATTTGAATAGATATATCCATCTTAGCACAGTTCATTTTTTCCCTTAGAAGATAACTGCATATTGAATTCTTTCTTTTCTCTAGGGTGAGTTCTAAAAGGTCTTAGAAAACATGCTGTGCCCAGTAGAGAAAAGCTTTGTTCTTCTCTTTGGCTTCTCTCTGTTCTGTTTTGGTAAGTAATCATGCTTTTTGATAATGTAGTCAAGGAGGGTACGAACACTCTGCCTCTTTAGATTCTAGTTCTACAAGTGGAGCCAGAGGTGTCAGAGACAAAGCATAGGAAGGACTCCAGAGCTTCAGGCCAGCGGCGCTTTCAAGAGCCAGCATGACACCCACCGTTTCAATTTCATGAAATTAAATTTGCCCACAGTGATGGATGCTTTGGAAATAGAGAACCTCACATCAACACTGCTTCTCACTCACACACACACGCACACGCACACGCACACACACACTTGTGCTTTTGTTCTTAACCCTTCAACTGGTCACAGGGTGAAAGACGCACACCAAATTAAAATTTTTTTTCTTCCTCTGGCCTCCTAATGAGCTGATCATCTCTCTCACTTGAAGGACTAAATGCCATCCTTTTCATAACATCGTGTAGCAAACGGCTTCCCAGCAGGTGTGTGGTAGCTCAGCTTGAAACACAGCTGGTATGAGGATCAAGAAGATGAAACTGAGAAAAAGAGTTTCCTCCCCCGCTTTAATCAGTGGCTCTCAGCAGCACCCAGGCCAGCAGGCAGTGTGCATTCTGTATTTGCCTTTCCTCCCACTTGAAGGAAAATAGAGGGTGATAATGAGAAGAAAGTGAAGGCAACTTACAGGTGGTCAGTGACCCAGCCATGCTGGGACTGTTGCCTCCCATTATGACCTGCCTATCACACATGTGCTTTGCTTTTTCTATTCCTAACTCTGTGAGCTTCCCTAGCATTGAGCCCTGGCAGCAGATGTGCTGATAGTTTTAAAATCCACTCTAAACATCGCTGTGCCCTGAGCAAAATAGTTGCTCCAGAAATGTTCGATCATGATCATAAGGGTGGAGGATGGGAACATGAGAAAACCTAAGCTCACAATATCTTGATTGTATTCTTACATTCAAACAAATCTTTGGGGCTTCCCTGGTGGCGCAGTGGTTGAGAGTCCGCCTGCCGATGCAGGGGACATGGGTTCGTGCCTCGGTCTGGGAAGATCCCACATGCTGCAGAGCAGCTGGGCCTGTGAGTCATGGCCGCTGAGCCTGCGCGTCCAGAGTCTGTGCTCCGCAACGGGAGAGGCCACACCAGTGAGAGGCCCGCGTACAGCAGAAAACAAACAAATGAACAAATCTTTGAATGTTAAGTAGCTATTGAGTGATTACTATGGGACAGACACTGATGGTCTTCATAAAAGTGAATAAAAATGGTCATAGCCCTGTCCCTTGGAAGTTACATTTAAATGGAGGAAAATAAGTCAAATGAGTGTGAATTTGTAATAGTGATCAGTGCTAACAAGGAGAAGTTCAAGGTGCCAAAAGGGGGAATTTTAGAAGAATTTGATCTAGACTAAGGGGTCTAGGAGGTCTTTTCTGAGCAAGGACAATTGACCTGAGATCTAAAAGATGAAGAAGAATTACTAGAGGTGGAGGATGGAAGGAAGAGGAAAGTATATTTCCAACACATGGAAGAGCACGGGCAAATTCCTGAGGTCAGAAACAGCACCGTGAGGACTGAAGGCCCAAACAGGGGGATTATGAGAGCCATGGGGAACACAGTATGAGATGAGGCTGAAAGGCATTTGTATCCTGTGTTAAGGATTTGGGACTTGATCCTAGAGGCAAGGGAAAACCATTTAAGAATTTTTCTGAGGGTGAAGGTGAGACAGGAAGGCAGCAGGGCACAACCTTTAAAAGAATGACATAGCCCAAGGACATGACATAAACTGATTGGAACCAAGAAGGTCCAAGATGGGTTGACTTCCCCTAAACCTTGAGCCTCAGTATATGCTCTTTGTAACACATCAGCATGCTAAGTGACACACCCACAGGGGCCATGACAGTTCCAAGGCTGACCATAAAGGTCAAAAGTAGGTGGTGGCCCAATTCCTGGAAGTCCACCCCCCTTCCTCAGAATGGCTGGAATACTCCATCCACTCATTAGCCTATGAAATTACCCACCCCCATAAAAACTGACAACCCCCATACCCTGGTGTCACTCTCACCTTCCAAGATGGCCCACACTCTGTCTATGGAGTGTGCATCTCCATGAATAAACCTTCTTTCATTTTACTATGGCTCATTCTTGAATTCTTTCCTGTGCAAAGCCAAGAACCCACACTTGGCAGCCGTCCCAAGGACTAGGACATGACCTGGGACCATCCTTTCGCACCCCACTCTCTTTCCTGCATCAAAGCGGGAAAGGTTTTGCATTTTGGAATGTACTTTCTGGTTGCTACAGTGAGAATAGATTGGAGGAAGCCAAGTTTGAAGGAGTCTAGGCAAAACGGATGGGGGCTTGGGCTAATGCTGACAATACAAATGGAAAAAAGTAAATAGAGCCTAGATGTATTTAAGAAGTAATTGGTATATTATTTTGGTTATTCACAATTCAAATCATCATTTTTATTCATTAATTCACTAAACAAATATTTCTTAAATGCGTATGTGCTAGACTGTGGAAGAATAAGTACAATGAATAAAGATACAGTTCTAACTGGAAAACGTTGCAAGCATCCATTTAGCAGGACAGTCAAGAGTGTGGGCGTAAGAGTCAGATAGACTGGTTTGATTTCTGACCATGCTTCTAATGAGGAGCAGAATATGTGACCCCAAAATATGTCACTTTGGCATGTGGATTGTTTTGAACCAAAGGCAATCAAGATTCAGCAGACTTGGGCTTCCCTGGTGGCGCAGTGGTTGAGAGTCCGCCTGCCGATTCAGGGGACACGGGTCCGTGCCCCGGTCCAGGAAGATCCCACATGCCGCAGAGCAGCTGGGCCCGTGAGCCATGGCCGCTGAGCCTGCGTGTCCAGAGCCTGTGCTCCGCAATGGGAGAAGCCGCAACAGTGAGAGACCCGTGTACCGCAAAAAAAAAAAAAAAAAAGAATTTATATAGTGGGCCTGACCCAGAAAGAGAGCTAATACCAGACATAACTTTTTTATCTGAAATGGCAGAGTAGACATCTAATTACCAAACATCTGCTCTTTTTATTGTTCTGTGAAGTTTTCTCCTCCCCTTTGAAGCCCCAAGCCCCTATCCCAGGATGGCATATAAGTCTCAACTTGCCCCTGGGTCTCATATCTTTGGGACTCCAGTATATACAAAATTAAATTTGTTTTTCTTCTGTTACTCTGTCTTATGTCAATTTAATTATCAGACCAGCCAAAGAACCTAGAAGAGAAGAAGGGAAAAATTTTTCCACCCCTACCCTTCTTACCACCTGTGTCACCTTGGGCAAGTCAAAGACTATGAGCCATTTTTATAAATGGACATTAATGGTACCTACTCATAGAGTTGTCTTGAGGATAAAAATCAGATGACGCATGTCAAATTAATGATAAGATGATTGCATTTAGAAAGTAATAAATGGCAGCTATTTTCCTGATTCATAAAACAATTGAAATATCAAAGATACAGCAAAGTTAATTTGCAAATGCAATGCTTATTTAAAGGATACATGATTATAAGGTAGATACTTGGAGAGTCCTTTCTAGTTAATGACGTGAATTTACCACAAGCTAGCCTACTATCAAGGAAGCTATATTATACTTCACACATCATGTCCCAGATGTGTAAACTGGTATAGAAGACATTTGCAACATAACCTATGTTACATAAATATCTCCTCCACATCATCTATAAATACCATTCTCAAGACCTCCCCATGCCTGTTATGGCTGAAATAAAATTACATCTGCTTCACTCAGTAGCTATAGACTAATGTACAGGATAAAGCCAGTATATTAATCTGACCCAAAAAATCTTGCTTCTGTAATCTTCCTTACCATAAATAAAACCCCATTGTAATGATCAGCACTTTTATGTATAGTTGCTAATGACTTTGGGCAATTCTATCATGGATCCTGCTTGGCAATAAATAGATTACCTGGTTGAAGTCAGATACACTCTGTGTTTTGAGCAAGGAATCAATGAAGAAGGTAAAGTGACCTTGGAAAATCTCCCTCACCTTCTCTTATTTCATTCAAATGTTTTCAGAGGCATTCATGCATATCAAATAACCATAAAAAATTTCTGGATAAATAATACTAATATTGAAAACAGTTTGAAAATCCTTGGAGCAATGAGACGACCTATACTTGGTGTAGAAATGTTTATCAGGTTCAAGTTAAATAAATTCTTCAGCCAATAAAACTCATGTAGGAAAAAGTCTTCCAAAGGGAACATCTTTAATGTGAATTCCATGTTCATAACTTTCATTTTTCTTTACCCTTATTTTAATGACTGATCTTAGATTTAGTACGGTTTGAAATGGGGTCTCAGAAACAGATCACAAATTTTAGCATTGATCCTATAGGAGATAAGGGTTCTACTCACAAAGGCACTCCTGTGACCATCATCTAGAAATGAATTAAGTCAGCGGCTTTCAAATTTTTCTCAGATCCTAACAATGCTTCAGAGTTGTCTCAGAGCTGGAGGAGGGCCACGGCAGGCTAGGAATTACCTGGATGAGTACAGCAAGTTCCATCCCAGTCTCATCCATTTTATATGTTAGTGTTCAGTACAACATGTCACTTGATGAAAAAAAAAAAAGTCTGAAGCTTTAAAAAAATTGTTTTTAAATCACTGAATGAGGATCTCTGCAAAGCAGAGGTGAGTGGGTTGTCAGTTGTATGATCCCAAAGCTTCACATACTTTTTATTCTCTCTGCAATCCTATTTTTCCTGTTCTGCCTCTTTGTTTCTTCCCCTTCTCTTTCCTCTTTCTCCTTCTTCTCCCCTTCCTTCTACTTCTTCTCTATCATAATAAATATTCATTCTGTACTTAAAGACAGAAGAGAATGTTGAGGGTGGAGAGAGTCAGTTATGGGAGGTTTCTAGGAGAAGCACAGTAAACAAGGGTGATTGTGATGCAGATTTAAGTTGTAGCCTTCTTCATGATAAGATTTTCTAGAGATTTTGTCATCTTCTTCTTCCAGGTACAGAGAGGGAGACACACTTAAGTGGAGGTTTCCTTTACAGATGTGTTTCTTAAAAAAGGGCAACTTCTAGTTGGTTTTCAGAGCCCTTCCCATATCTGCTGTTTCTCAAAAAATAACCACACTAAAACAATGAATATGCCAAAGACACATATTTTAGGGTGACAAACTCTACTCCCCTACTCTCCCATGTATAAATGTTACTAAACTTTTGTTTTTCTCCTGTTTGTCTCACGTCAATTTAATCCTTAGACAAGCCAGAACCTAGGAGGACAGAGGAAAATTTTTCTCCCTGACAATTTTATTATCCAGAAATAATCACTAAATAATTTGCCTATTTCTTTCTAGACTTCATAAGGCCTAATTGCTTTTCAGAATAGAAGTTCATTATGAATATTTCCCCATGTCATTATTCTTCCACAGCACATTTTTAATAGCTACATAACATCCCATGTTAATTTATAAATAGCATGCTGTTCATACATTTTTAGCACATTTTAATTATTTCCTTTGAATGATTTCCTAGAATTAGAATTGCCAAGTTAAGGAGTATATCCATTTTAAGGCTTTCGATGTATACGTACAGTCAAGGTGTTACCGAATTCGTGTAACAAGTGTTGGTTGGAAAGGAAAGGTTTCTTTGTTGTTCAGGAGGCCAGAAACCTGGGGAGAAAATGGACTCATGTCCAGGAACCAACTCCAAAGAGTCTACTTGACCATGAAAGCTTTTAAAGGGAGAAAGGGGAAGTTGATCACAGTTAATCATTTGGGGAGGGGGTCAGAGTCTTCATTGTCTTCCCACCCTGTGTAGACTTTCTTCTGTTTGGCTGGCGGTGAGGTAAGAGTACGGTGCTCCAGGACTCTTGTGCTCCTCTACCTCGGTGGGGGACTTAGTTCCACTCAAAGGTATTGTTATGTGTATCCCTTGAGGAGAAACCAGGACCCTGCTTTATCACTGCATTATTGTTTCTTGATTGTTCCTCCTTTGTTTCTGCATTCCCTCACCTTTCTGATTAGCCACTATTTGAACTGGCCCTTTGGAACTCAGGGAAGGTCTAGGAGGCGGAAGCTTCTTTCTGGCAAACAGGAAGTGGGAGACCCAGAAAGGATTTGTACCCAGGAGGGCCCCTGCGAGGGTCCTGCTTGGTTTCAAAGATACTCTTCAGAAAGTTTGTATTATAAATAGGGAACTCACTGGGTGTCATTTTTCGTCACAATAATGCAGACACTTGCTGGAGGTTATGCATCTGTCCAAGAGTAAGGACAATTTGTGGGTGAAACCTGAATGCATACCTAACTGGGGACACAGCAAAATTTATCCCATGTCTAGAGGAAAAGATAAAAGCCAAGAGGTGAGGAAAATGACACAAATGTTCAGTGGCATTTCTGGTCATGTATTTCTTTCATAAAACGACATTCCTTGTATTTGGTCAATTAATTTGTATCACCTCTAGTCCATTCCCATTAGTGACTACAATACTTTCTGCCTATTCCTGTTCACTTGTCACTTCACTGGGAGTGTGTGTATGAAAGTGAATTTCCACCTTTGCTGTTAGATAGCTCTTGGTGAAACCAAGCAGGACACTGTCTTTGAGTCCTTCTGCAGGAACTAAGGCCCAACCAGGTGGAGGATGGTGACTTCAGGCTGAACACAAGAGTCCTGGACCACCACCCTGTTACCTCACCACCAACCAATCAGAAGAAAGTTTGCACATGATGGAAGATAACGAAGACTCTGACCCCACTCCCCAAATGATTCTCCCTTTAAAAACTTTCATGGTCAAGCAGAATCTTGGGAGTTGGTTCCTGGACATGAGTCCACCTTCTCCCCAGGTTTCTGGGCTGCAGAACAAAGCAAACTTTCCTTTCCAACTAACGCTTGGCTCTCAAGTATTGGCTTTCAAACAGCAAGCTGCCGAACCTGAGCTCAGTAACATTGGAAGGGTCAGTTTAAACTTTTCAATAAAAAGCACTTTTGTGGTGCACGGTAAATATTCAGTGAGACCATGCTGGAGGTTGGAAGGGTGGGAAGGATCTAATATTTGTTAAGCATCTACTATGGCCCAGCAATTTGCCTACATATATTATTTAATCCCTCAGTTACTGTCTAGGTAGTTATTATAGTCGTTGCTATTTTTAAAGGATGTAATTGGAACTCAAGAAGATTAAGTGACCTATGTGACCCTGCTGCAGATAACTTGCAAAGCAGGGGCTCCACCCACAACCTGCTGAATTCCAAGCTCCCTCCTACTCCCACCACCTCCTTGAAACGGAGGCGCCCACAAATGCGAACTCCACACAGGCATATTCTAGCAGCCTCTCCAGTCTTTTTCCATTGCTCCTTTGGGTACCATCTGGATTGATGTGCTAAGCACTTAAATTAAAGTATAAAGGGCAGGGGCTTCCCTGGTGGCACAGTGGTTGGGAATCCACCTGCCAATGCAGGGGACACGGACTCTAGCCCTGGTCTGCGATGATCTCACATGCCGGGGAGCACCGAAGCCCATGTGCCACAAGTACTGAGCCTGCACTCTAGAGCCTGCATGCCACAACTGCTGAGCCCGCATGCCACAACTACTGAAGCCCACATGCCACAACTACTGAGCCTGTGTGCCTAGAGCCCATGCTCTGCAATGAGAAAAGCCGCTGCAATGAGAAACCCGAGCACCGCAACGAAGAGTAGCCCCTGCTTGCCGCAACTAGAGAAAGCCTGCGCATAGCCAACGAAGACGCAACGCAGCCAAAAATTAATTAATTAATTAATTAAAATAACTAAGTAAATAAAGGGCTGAGGAAGGAGTGGTTTGGTGCCTTGGGAAAGACAGGGGACATGAGCAGCAAAGAACCTGGCACAGAGTAGGTGTTTGGCTACTATTTGTTTGTTAAATGAGACATTTAAAAGTACAGGCTGTTTTCAGATGCCACTTTATTATTTTCTTTCACCAAGATACCACCAGGTAGCCACTCACTGAGATGACAAATGAAATCAGAATATCACTTTGGGATTGGGGTTCAGGTCTTGGTTTCAAGGCTCCTGGCTAGAGTCCTGTGCAGAACTTCAGATCAATTTCAGCCAAGGCACTTCATTTGTACTAGAAACCCAGAGCTGAACAGACTTCTGGGAGTGTGTGTGGTGGAGGTGAAGTGGATGTTAAGATTAGGAGGTGTGAGAAGGAGATTTGCTTCTTGAAACTCCTTGCGGTAGTGGGAGGAGCCTTTTGCTCCAGATTACCTCTACTGGCTGGAGAGCTGCGTTCAGTTCTGACCTTCAAATTATTCTTGAGAAAACCATAATTCAAAAAGAGTCATGTACCAAAATGTTCACTGCAGCTCTATTTACAATAGCCAGGACATGGAAGCAACCTAAGTGTCCATTGACAGATGAATGGGTAAAGAAGATGTGGCACATATATACAATGGAATATTACTCAGCCATAAAAAGAAATGAAATTGAGTTATTTGTAGTGAGGTGGATGGGCCTAGAGTCTGTCATACAGAGCAAAGTAAGTCAGAAAGAGAAAAACAAATACCATATGCTAACACATATATATGGAATCTAAGAAAAAAAAACAAAGGTCATGAAGAACCTAGGGGTAAGACGGGAATAGAGACACAGACCTATTAGAGCATGGACTTTAGGATATGGAGAGGGGGAAGGGTAAGCTGTGACAAAGTGAGAGAGTGGCATAGACATATATACACCACCAAACGTAAAATAGATAGCTAGTGGGAAGTAGCCGCGTAGCACAGGGAGATCAGCTAGGTGGTTTGTGACCACCTAGAGGGGTGGGATAGGGAGGGTGGGAGGAAGGGAGACGCAAGAGGGAAGAGATATGGGAACATGTGTATATGTTTAACTGATTCACTTTGTTATAAAGCAGAAACTAAGACACCATTGTAAAGAAATTATACTCCAATAAAGATGTTAAAAAAAAAAAATTCTTCTTCCTGAACCCAGGACCCGGGCTTCCTTCTGAACCTAGTCTACTTCCCTGAAGGAAATGGAAACTCAGAATGGGGAATACACGAAGCCAGGGCCACTCTGAGAGTGGAAGATGACAAAACTCCAGGGCAGAGTAAAATTCTCACTTTGAGTCTGGCATGAGACAGTCAGTGTTCTGATTCCCGAAAGGCTATAATGGAATCTATGTTGACTCCAGAGAAGAAGTGGGACCCCAGTGTTGTTGTGTCCTGTGGGGTTGTTTTCTAGTCTTTAGAGGCCCTGAGCTCTCTTACTTTGGAAGAGCCTACCCTTCAAATACCAAGCATATTACAAGCACCCACATCCCATATTACATGTAATGCAGGTGCAATATGTTTCAGTTCAGTGACAAACTTTTCCGGGAAAGACATGTAATTACTCATTTATTCATTTCAGTTTTGCAGTTTTTTTGTGTGTGTATTTTGAGGCCAATGTGTTTTGTTCTTTAGGCCTTGAATATTTTCATAAGCTCTCGGCAAGTTGGCCCTAGAGATTTTGGCTTTAGGGCTGTCCTACAAAATTGAACAAAGGTGCCTCCCTCGAGGCAATTGAATTTTTAAAAATGCTCACCCTTCTTGGGTTAAAGTCAAGGCCTTTGTCCTTCCAGTTAGGATTCAGCAGGTGATAGAAGGTAGGTGGAGGAGCATCAGAGCTAAGAAGCTGCCTTCCTAAGCCAAGGAGGACTGAGGTTGGGTCTGAGGTTCTGTGTGGGGTGAGTTTAAAGGCTCAAGGTTGAGAAGCCTGGGCTTCTCACCTGGATTCCTCCTGCCCTTCATCAGGCAATCCCTCCAAGTGATATTCAGGGAGGCTAAAGTCCTTAGCCCACCACTCACTTTCTAATTAATAGCCTTTATTCTCTATCTTTTCTGGCTTTCAATAAAGATTAAGGTTGAAACCTCTAAGGCTGAACTTTTCCCAAGATATGTATTTGAAAGATCCTTGGGCTTGGGGGTTCATTACCTTCATCATGGGTGTTGAGAGCTTGAGTCAATACAAATCACTAAAAAGATGGGGGAGGGAAGCTAAAGATGAAGAGTCTCCCTAATCTAAAAATGGCATTATAACAAGAGATTGAACTTTAGAGCACATGCCAGCCTGGCAGGGACAGATACTTTTTAGGTATCAAAGGTGGTATCACAGAGGGGTCCAAGCTCAAATGCCTTTAGGGACCAGGCTGGTAAGGTTAATGTTGGAAACGGCCAGTTATACAATAACTGGACATGTGGAGTGTGTAGCACAGGGAGTGTATGTGCCCAAGGTTCAAATGGAAAAAAGCAAGTGAATGAACATTTTCTTTCCCTAAATTTTTCACTGAGAGACTCAAGGAAGGGAGAGGATGTTATCTCTCATGTCCTCTTGTACATATTCAGCAGACATACTTTAGCTTCATAAAAAGATTAAAGAATTCCTTGTGGAAATTACAATTTAGTAGAATAAGTTATTTACCCAAAGGTTTAGATCAGAAACCCAACTACAACAGGAAAAACTGAGAAAGATGTGCACTTAAAGAATTGAGCATCCAACATTTTTTTCGTTTGGTGTGTACCTAAATAATAAATGAGCAAAGTGGTCGGAAATTTGGCATGGCAACATCTTCAACATTTTCCTTCAATTTAAATTATTTTTGCTGTTCTTTAAAGTCTTTATTATGGAATTTTTCACACATTCACAAAAGCAGAGAGAATAGTATAATGAAGTGTCCATTAACCAGTTTCAACTAATATCAATATTTTGCCATTATTTCACTGATACCTACCCCCCCCACACACAGTACATACACACACACACACACACACACACACACACACACACACAAACACAATTTTCTTTCCTTTGGCTGGACTATATTAAAACAAGTCCCAGATATTGCATTCTTTCTCTGTATATATATTTGCATATACGCTATATGTGACATGAACATAACCACAATATACTACCCAATAAAATTTTTTTCAATTCTTCAAAATCATGTAATTCCCACCTGTGTTTGATTTTTCCTGATAATCTAAAAATATTTTTTCATAATCAAAGGTCCACATATTGAATTTTATTAATATGTTTCTTAGGTATATTTCAATATATAGAAGCTCTTCCTCCTTTGTTTTCATATCACATATCTGTTGAAGAAAACAAGTCATTTGTTTTGTGGAATTTCTCACATTCTGGATTTGGCTGATGGCACCTTCATGGTATCATTTGACATCTTCCTCTATGCTCTGTAATCCTTGGTTACTTGAGGTTAAATCTAGAGGAGAAGTCAGCAAACCATAGGCCAAAACTATAGGCCAGCTACCTGTTTTTGTAAATAACTATTTTTGGAACACGGCCATGCTCGTTTATTTACGTCTTGTCTATGACTATTACATCCGTAGAGTTAAATAGTTATGACAGAGACTGTATTGCCTGAAATGCTGAAAATATGGCCCTTCAAGAAAACGTTTGCCAATTGCTGATCTAGAGGCTTGAATAAATTCAATGAATTCTCAGAATTTCAATTTCCTACCCCTCCCCATTTTGTAGCAGCAATACTAGCCCCTCATGGTAATCAGGGTCCACTGTGACAATCAATATAGTAATTCCTTTATTTACTGGACGGCTTACATGCATGAGGCGCCCAATGTGGCCAGGTGGCTGTCACTGCTTCTCAATTTCAGCCTGCCCTGAAAGGGGCCTCTCCCACTCCCCTGGGAATCAGGACCTCTCACATAGCAGAACTGAAGGTTGTGAGGACAGAAAGCACCGTACCCTACCTGAGTCACTGGAAGTAACAAAGTCAAGCCTAGTTCTATGCATTGCCTCCTGATCCATCTAGTCAAGCTATTGAGGAACTATGAGAGTATGACATTATAGAAGCCAAGATGATGTAATATTTAGAGGAAGGAAAAGTTATCCACAGAGTCAAATGTTGCCAAAAGATGAAATAAAATAAGGTCTGCAGCGAGGAGTCATTTTTCTGCCTAAATGTCTTCAAAAACTCACCTTTCCCTACAGAGAAATAGTCATGAACATGACGTAATAATTGGGATCTGCTCAGGACACATGAAGTTTTTTAAACAGAGGCACTTAGGATCAGGAGTTGGTCACTCAAGTGCTGGCAGGCTGAGAGTGTAAAGGGGAACAGGACGATAACCTGGAGAGTAAGAACTGCAGGAAGCAAGAGCTCCTCCTCAGAACGGGGAACCTAAAGGGAAAGATGATGTTTCCAGAACCAGAGAACTTAAAGGAGGAGTTCTGAGAGCCTGGAATTTAGACTTCTTGGAGGAAGCTCTTCAAAGCTGGTACTCAGACCACCGAGGAAGGAGAATCCAGCAGAGGCTTCGATTAATTATCAAGGAATTTTAAGGCCTATCTGGTGAAGGACTAGCAGGGCTGGTTCACTGATTGTCAAAGGGGTTACAACCCAGCAGCTGCTGGCACCCAAGGGGCCTTGGAAAGGCTGGAGCCAACTGTCCATGACTCTCGAGAAACATGGACAACAGGAGAAGTCAACTTTCTCCTTCTTTCGCTCTCCAGCGCTTTCTAGTGCCTCCTATTGGCAAAACCGAATAGAGAAGCAGCTGGCATCCTAAACTGCTTTAGCCATGCTAAACCTGCCATGTACTTGCCATGTACTCTTCCAATTCCACTCATCTGTGCGTCTGTTGCCTCTGCCTGAAATGTCCACCGATTCCCCAGCCCCTTTATCTACTCCAAGTCGGTGAGCTAATTCCCATTCCTTACCTGTCCCCAGCCTGACACTCTCCAGCTTGGACTCCTGAAGAGCCTTGGGCATCCCTTATTACACTGTGGCTACTTCTCTAACAGGACTTGGGGCTGCTGGTGGGCGTGCACTGTGTCTCACTTGTGTCCACAGCCCCAGGGGCCATTAGCATGCCCGGAACATAATCGTCAAATCTGGCTGTTGACTAAGAAGTTACAAGGAGGGGAGTAGAGATGATAAGCCTGAGATTGGATTGTGGAGGGGCTTATATGCCCAGCTTTGGAATTCAGACTTTATTTGGTCAGTACTGGGTGTCGACTGAAAAAAAATACACAACCTAAAAGTTGAGAATTATATTTTCTTTGGCGGACTTGCTGAGGACCTAAGCCTGGAAGCTTCTCAGATAGTTCTGAGGGACTGCTCTAAAGAGGTAAGAGAGGAGCCAGGATATATCTGCCAAAAAAAAAGGAACATAAAAGACTACTGATGGGTGTGTGGTGGTGGTGGTGGTATGAACTGGGAGACTGGGATTGACATGTATACACTAATATGTATAAACTAGATAACTAATGAGAACCTGCTGTATAAAAAAAAATAATAAGATTCAAAAAAAAAACGACTACCGATAATTAAATAAAACATGTCAAGTTAATGTATTTAGCGCTTTTCTATGTATGGGAGGATGCAGGAGCCTGGGCTCACTGAAATCATTCCTTTGAACTGCACCTTAACTGCTGGGCCAGTATCCTGCTTTTCTTCATCCTGAATCCCCTCAGAGTGCACAGTCTGGGGCAGTTGCCATGGCTGATGGCTTGATGGCCGCAACATCCTTTTCTTCACTGATAAGGCAGGCGACATTCTTAGTCCACACTGGGTAACTTGAGAATGTTTTTGACAGCATGGTGAAAACTGACCCTCCTCGTAGTTAGACGGACTGGACCAGGGCAGACTGGGAGCGTGAAACCTCTTAGGAAACCAGTGGTATGGGGTGAGCAAGGGCAATGGAATGGAGGAAGGAAAGCACAGTGGGAAGGAGAGAAGATACAAATATCCTGGAGAAAGAATCTTCAACGCTGAATACTTGTTTACATGGGGAGAAGAGGCAAACTCCCAGACTTTATGCGTAGGTTTCTTGAAGGGTGATGGCCCCATTTTCAGAAAGGCGAAGAGGAGAAAAAACGAGTTCATTGGGAGTGAGGAGAAGCTGGGTCCAATTTCACTCATGTGGTATTTCGGTTGCTAATGGGGATAGCCTCGATTTTAGCCTCTCTCAGCTCATGCTAAATTGTATAGGTTCATAAGTCTTAGACTTTGATTTCACAAACATCTCCAATGGTAAAAAAAAGTCCTTGTGGTTCCCTCCCTCTCTCCCTTGACTTAATACTGAATGATCAATGTCTGTCTCTAGCCACCTGTTTGTGAACATTTCCCCAGGCGATGGAAAGAGATGTCATAGTGAGGATGGGACGATTACCATTAGCAGGGAGGGTTAGGGACAGAGGAAGTGGCAGGAGATCATGGGTGAAGCAGGAATGAAAACAGGTGGGGACACAAGGCAGTGCCAGGCCTCTGGACTCCAGGGCCAGCAGCGTGCCATCCAAGCCAAGCTAGTGGTGGCATAAAAGAGGCTGCATAACTGTCTACCATGTTCAAATTGCTGATGTGAGTGAGCTGCAATCATGAAATAGAATTGCCTTTTCTTGTCTTTTCTTTTTTTCTTTTGGCCTCCGTGCAGCTTGTGGCATCTCAGTTCCTGGACCAGGAATTGAACCCAGGCCACAGCAGTGTAAGCCTGGAATCCTAACCACTAGGCCACCAGGGAACTCCCCAGAATTCCCTTTTCTTTTCTGCTTTCCCTTCTCCAGCCTGGGAGACGTGTATCCATCCTACCCACAGCAAAAATTCCCAAGTGCCAGGTCTCTGATTAAGAAATATTGGGGGGTTTTTTTAGGTTAAAAAATATTTCACCAGTAATAAATATTCACTTTAGGGGGAAAAAAAAAAAACACCTAGAAAATGCAGTAAGGGAAAATAATCATCTCATCACCTTGTCTTCTCAGATAAGTACTGTTGATATTTTGTTTTTTATCGGAAATTTATATTATTTGTATATATGTGAATATATGCATTCACACGTTATTTCTTAATGTTTCCCCCAGATTTTAGGTGGAAAAAAATAATGGTCAGTCTTCTGAAGTCACTAATGGATGTTTTTCAGTCCTACTGCACAATCTGGAGTCTGAGTCCCCTGCTGACCTCAAAAGTCCACCTAGCTAAAGCCCTGGCATAACCAGGTCAGCTGCCTGCCAACTCTGCAGTGGTGCCCACACCCCAAATGAGGAGGGTCTCTCTTGCATAAGTCCATAACAGATTTTTTCAGCTAGGGAATCCTAAATGCCAGCAAGAAGTCTCCAAATTCTTGGGACTATTTCAGGCTTTAAGCGTGCTCCAAATGGGAGGACTACAAGGGCCAAGCATTTCCTTTGGGGCGGGGGATAGTTGGGGAGGACGGAGAGAAGAATGAAGAACTCTCATTTGGAAAACGCCCACTATGCGCCAGTCAGGCACTGCTGAGTGAACCATTATTTATATGAAAGGTTCAGGGGACGCAGGGGAGAGGCCTCTGTCGGCATCCTGTTTTTGAAGGCCGGCCGGAACGTCAGACTCTGGGGAGAAGTCCTTCACTCTGAATTTTTCAGAAACACCTGAAAAATAGACAAGCCAAGGATTTCAAAACCAACCCCTTAAGAACAACTGCAGGTGACGCTGTAGTCACTCTGTAGGGCTGGACTGGTAATGACAGCTTCACGTGCGAGGCTTCCCATAGATGACCAGAAGGTGGTAGCAGAGCACAACTCAAATCAGGAGGGCTGTGGGCAAGATCTGGGAAAGAGAAGTTGGAACCATTATGCTTTTTAAAAAATTTATTTATTGATGGATGCTCTTTTCACCTCATGTATAACTTTTTTTTTTTTTTTTTTTTTTTTTTTTTGCAGTACGCGGGCCTCTCACTGTTGTGGCCTCTCCCGTTGCGGAGCACAGGCTCTGGACGCGCAGGCTCCCCGACCATGGCTCACGGGCCCAGCCGCTCCGCGGCATGTGGGATCCTCCCGGACCGGGGCACGAACCTGTGTCCCCTGCATCGGCAGGCGGACTCTCAACCACTGCGCCACCGGGGAAGCCCTGTGGGAAAATTTTTTACAACAAATTCAATGTCTTTAATAGATATAGAACTGGTCAGGTTAACTATTCCTTTTCGACTAAGCTTTAGTAGTTTGTGTTTTTCAAGGAATTGGTAAAATTTATGTAAGTTGTTGTACTCTCTAAATTTTTATTGAGTTGTGCCACTCTGAGCTATTAAACGGAGAGCACAATGGGCAGAAAATAACACCTAGAAAAAGACTGACTGAAAAGCGCCTGGCTTGAAATGTGGTGAGGAGCCCGGTGACGCTGAGATTATGGTTGGACTTCTAGCAGCTCAATATGTATTTATTCGGGAAAAAAACAAATGATGGGTGTACTTTATTTCAGGCACTGTTCTAGGCATTAAGGGTATAAAATTGAAAAAACAATTCCATGCCCTTTGAAACTTATAAGATTATATTTTAATGAAATATATAGGCTATAAAAAATAAGTTATTAATATAACTTTAAAGAATGGTTTTATTTTTTTAAAAAAAAAGAAGAATGACTTGAAAAGGCACACCTTAGCTAGTTTGGTTTTGGATGGTCTCTCTAAGGTGAGGCAATAAATTTGAGCAGAGATCTGCCTGAAGTGAGGCAGTGACCCACAAACAGACCGGAGCATTTCAGGTTCACAGGTCCTAAGTGAGAACCAGGGTGTCAGTGTTCTGACAGTCTGACTCTCAATATGTTCTTATCCAGGTTAATTTATCTGACCTCTTGACAAGGATCTTTGTGGGTCCTCCTTATTTGTGTTTTTCTTTAGCTTTCTTTAGGAAGAGCAGAAAAATACACATGCAGCCCATTTTAACATATATTACTGCCATGTTGGAAGAAATGTAACGTTTTTCTTTCTACAAAGACAGTAACTTATGAATTTCCATTTCTTTTCTGCTGAGAGGATACAAACATTTCTCTGCCTTTCCTCTTCCTTGCGCCCCTCTTTTCCACACTTCTCTTTGCCCCAGAAGGCTGACCTGTATGAACTGCAGCAACAGGGCTCCAAGCCCTCTTTCTCAGGTTGGGTTTGGCTGGTTGAAGCTCTGAGAGGAAACCGGAGGGAGGTGAGGAGAGCAGTGTTGACGTGGTTATTCCCTGGATCTCTCACTGAGGGGAGTTGCAAGGCCTCCAGTTTTCTGTGTCCCTCAGCCAACCCCACTGCTCCTCTCAATGTGGCTGGTTCTTTCTCTCTCTGTCTCTCTCTCTCATGTTCTCGGGTGGGAGCTCCATGCCCTCATCTCTTGGGACCCAGGACAGTAACAGTTTTGTTATTTTCATAGCATCCTTTTGAAAAAGGAGACCAAAGTCTTAGAGAAATAGGTGGGTTGGAATGGATATATGATGGGCGACCTGCTCAGGATCTCTTATCACACCCTCCTCAGAGGACTTGAGGACCCTCCCTTCACCAACCAAGTCCTTGTGCAGAGGCACCTGCATCTTGAAGAGCTTGGTGGTGACTCCCCTGGGACTGGAAATGACCATACAGTATGATGCTGTGGAATTGGGTTCCTGGCTTCAATGGGAAAAATAGATATGGGTGTGGTAGAGGCCAGGAGATGGCACTTAAGGAAAGCAAGTCTTCCCTGGTGGTGCAGTGGTTGAGAGTCCACCTGCCCGATGCAAGGGAGACGGGTTCGTGCCCCGGTCTGGGAAGATCCCACATGCCGCGAAGCAGCTGGGCCCGTGAGCCATGGCCACTGAGCCTGCGTGTCCGGAGCCTGTGCTCCACAACGGGAGAGGCCACAACAGTGAGAGGCCCGCGTACCGCAAAAAAAAAAGAAAAGCAATAAAGTGGCACAAATGCTACTGTAAGCCACCGGACAGAGAGTTAATCCGAGTATTTAACAGTAGCCTTAAACTAGAAAATGAAGAAAGAAGATAGCTAGGAAAATAAAGAACAAAAGAATGAAGATTTAAGCATGACAATCTATGTCTTGTTCATTGAATCTGGAGAAAAAGATTTATATATTTCATGCAGTCATCTGCATGTTTGAAGGTTTGAGGGTCTAGGGTGAGACCTGTCATCTTAAAGGAGACCATAGGTTTCCAGAAGATTCCCAAGAATCCCCAGCTTGAGGTCTGGTAGGAAGCACCACAGTTGCAGCTGTCATGGTGGCAGTTAGCTCTACAATTGTCCTCTTGAGTGGAGCAGCTCCAAGGCCTTCCACTCGGCCTTTCCCACCATAATAGCTCTCACAAACATGGTGATTCTGACAGTTACAAAGAAAGTCTATGCCCACTCCATAATCTGGGACTGGGAAAAGAAATAACGTAAATCTGAGGCTCAGGCCAAGACTCCCCCGTCACTGATCTCCATAAACTCTAATCCGTGGAACACTGTGAAGTTTCTGATCTCTGGGAATCAGTGTAAATTCACAGAGAGTATCTAATAACATTTGGAAGATCTGGGTATTTACCTGTCTGCAGTGTACCGTTAACTTAGTAAATGGCTGCAGCTTCTCTTTGTCAAGGGTCTTTGGTTCTATAAACTGGCTTAATTCTGGTAAGAAGCCGTGAATCTCCACTATGGGGCCCCATGTCTTCTCAGCAAACCCCCAAAGTTTCATCCTATATATGTCAAGCAACATCTTTCTAGGCTGCCCATCCATTTCATTTCTAGAGACTGTTATCAGTTAGCCATCACCACAGATCCTTGTGGTTAAAACAATCCTGCAATTCTGCTTTCCCTATCAAATTAGTAGGTCTGACATCACAGAAGAGGAAAGAATGTTCTTTGGTTAAAAGTCTGAAGGTAAACCCAGTCATGGTCTTGAACATGAGAACTATCTGAGGTTTGTTAGGGATACCCACCATTTGAGTTTGTTCATTTCAAGGGAGAGCTTGGGAATTTGTGGTAAGGTTTAAGGTTTACATTGCAGTGCCTATGGATATAAAAAATTTGCAAGGTAATGCTTTAATATTATATGCAGAAATTTCTCCTTGTGAGTTAGTCAGCATTTGTATTATTGTTTAATTCAGTCCGTTTACCCATATGCTTACCAATTTGTTTGCTGAAGAATACATCTTGTATCTCACTCTGTCCTTCTGGATTCCATTTCTTTCTTTTTTTTTTTTCATATACATTTATTTATTTATTTATTTTTAGCTGCGTTGGGTGTTCGTTGGTGCGCACAGGCTTTCTCCAGTTGCCACGAGAGGGGGGTGCTCTTGGTTGTGGTGCATGGGCTTCTCATTGCGGTGGCTTCCCCCGTTGAGAAGCACAGGCTCTAGTCACACGGGCTTCAGTAATTGTGGCTTGCGGGTTCAGTAGTTGTGGCTTGCGAGCTCTAGACCACAGGCTCAGCAGTTGTGGCACACGTGCTTAGTTGCTCCACGGCACGTGGGATCTTCCCGGACCAGGGCTCGAACCCACTGCGCCACCAGGGAAGCCCCATTTCTTTCTTATCAATGTTATTGGGTGGCTCTTTTAGCAAAGATCTGTCAGTGGTAAACTCTAGGTGCTCTGTTCTTTTCTCTCATGACTTCACAGATATTATTCTATTTTGGTTCCCACTGTTGCTTTTGAGAAGTCTATTTAAAGTTTAATTGTTCTTCCTTCATAGATTGTCATTTTTTTCTCTGGTTTCTTTTAGTATCTTTTCTTTGTGTTCATGGTTTGGAAGTTTCATCATATGTCTGGGTATGGATATAGTTTTATTTACAATTTGGCCTTGTGATTCCTGGGTTTTAAGATTCATGTTTTTCTCTAATTCTGAGCCATTGTCTGTCAGACAACTCTGAATAGTACTGTTCTTTTATTCTCTTCATTATCTCTTCCTAGAATTCCTATTACACACCTTTTCTCTTCACCCCCATATCTTTTAACTTCTCTTTCCTATATTCTTTTTCTTTATTTTTAGAGGCAGCATTCTGGGTAAATGCATGAGCGTTATCTCCTAGCTCACTAAATCTCTCTTTGATTGTGTTTATTCTGTTGTTGAATTTTCCATTACTTTTAAAATTGTAATGACTATTGTTTTACTTTCTGGAAGTTAATTTGGTTCTTTTTAGAATCCACATGTTTGATTAGTAATAATGATTTTCTGTGTCACTTTCCACTTTTTATTTTATATCTTTAGTTATTATCAGCACGCTAATTTTAAAGTTCTTATGTATCTAACCTGGTTTTCATTGGGTATGATAACTTATTCCCATAGTGCATGGTTTATTCTTTTGATTGTGAGCTTCTCTTTAGTGAAAGTTATCTGTGGGAATCAGGTGTAGCTCAGTTGAAGGAAATTGCTTCTGCTGTGTACCTTAGATTTACCAGTGGCAGTCACTACTTTTTAATTTCAATAACTATATATTTTATTTCTGTAAGTTGTACTTGTGTGTTCTTCAGATCTGCCTGATCTTTGTTAATATCTCTTTCTTATCTCATATATTTTATTCCTTTGTTACTTCAATTAAGTTACTCTCATTCATCTTAGAGTCTGATAATTCCAATTTCTTAAATTCTTGAAGGGTCTTATTGTGATGTTTTTCTTCTCTCTCTTATTCATGGATGGTTGTGTCCTCATGTGTTTCATAATTTTGGACTGTGAGTTCATGTTTGGCTGATTTAAATCTATGTAATCCTGTGGAGTCTGGATTGAAGATGTATCCCTCTAGAGTAGTTTTGAATTTGCTTTTGGCAAAAGCTGTAAGGATATTACACAGGACCACATGTATATTAACATCTTGACTTGTTGGTTATAGACCTTGCAAAGGGTGTAAATTTATTTCCCAAACTTTTGCCAGGACAGAACTCTGGTTATAAATTCTCAGGGAAGATTTTCTTCCTACTCATATCCCAGGACAAAATAGACAAGGTTATTGTTATTCCCCCTTGCTAATAGCAAAATTTTATCTAATATTTTCACTGGTGGTGGAGTTCTTCAAGGAACCTGATCTTAGTTCTAAATCTATGTCTCCCAAAGACTTGACATCTCATTTGCCCCTAAGATGCTACTAAAACATCAAACTCCTGTGTTAGACCAGCAAACAGTGCAGAGAATCAGCAGCAGCAGTTCAGGTGCTTACGGTTCAGTTCCTATTTGTTGTAAGCCCACAAAATTATGTCTTCATTTTTGTGGGATTATCTAAGCATTTAAAAAGATATTTATCATAATTAATGAGTATTTCTAGTTTTTTTAATAAGAAGAATGTTTAACTTATTTAACCTACTCTAATGCTAGGAGAAGAGACCTCCTTCTGCATTATTTAGAATATAATTCTAATATTAACCCTCTAAGCTATGGCTCTTTGTACACAGCACTTTATCACCACCAGCAAAGCATGGCTCTTTTAAATGAAGTTCTGGCTTTCCAGACTCTTGTTTTGTCCATAGTCTTAAAAGACTATTATTTTGGCCACAGTCTTAAAAATTTTATTTGGAAAGTCAAAGCTGGAAAGTGACCTCTTTGAGCTGTATATATCTTCCCCATTCCCTGGACTAATGAACTTTAGCCCATGACTTAGTGTTAATAAGAACATGGCTGTGGAATAAGGAAGTCAGGAAATTACTGGGAAGAAAAAGTATGTCAGGTAATAGTTCACAATATACTGCTAATAAGGCTTATCTTTTCCAGTATCTTCTTTTAAATATGGTTCTCGTTCTTTCAACATTTTATTATAAAAATTTCAAATAGAAAGTTAAAAGAATGATATAATGCACACCTACAAATCTACCACCTGGATTCAATAATTGTTTACATTTTTCTACATTTTAAATGATATGTATGCATAAAGAGATTATATAGGTATGTATTTGTATATATACTTATATACAATCATTTGAAAGTAAGTTGTAGACATTTTGTACCTCACCTAAGAGTAAAGACGTTTTCCTACATAACCTAAGAACGTTGAACAATAATTTCCAGATACCATCTAATTTCCAGTCCATTTGTAAATGTCCAAGTGTGTATTATAGCTTTCCCCACACCCTTAGCAGTTTTAGATAAAGAGAACACTCTTGGTTGATATTGGATGTTTTTAGTATGCCAAAGCTTTGGAAGAAGGGGATGGTTATTTCATTATTTGTACAAAAAGCCCTTGAAAAGAAGGATATAATCTAAATAAATATTCTTCATTTTCCAGTATGTGAGGATATTGGAGCTGCAAGAGTCACTTTATCAACCTCAGTTTTTCAGATCTAATATAAATCTCCCAAACTCAACAAATTTTTATATGCTATAATGTTTCCTATTTAGAATGTTAGTTGGTTCCAACTACACATAAACTTTTTAATCCTTGCAGAACAGATATTATTACAGAAAATGAATACTTATACTTTCGATTTAGGCTTTCAAAAACTACCTGTGATAGTCACCTTAGGACTGAGGGCGTGAGCACTGAGTCTGCCTCTCTTTGTTTCCCAGCCATGATTCATGAATATGCACCTAGCTAGCCAGCTCCTAAGGTAGCCACAAGGGGTATAAGTGAGTTGGTCTAGAAAGCTGATGCATACCCTAGCTGTAATAAAGCAGACAACACAAATATACAAAAACACCATCTTGGCCTGATTCACATCAAGCCATTCAGAGCTACAGTTTAGCTCCAGCTAACATTTTGCCATTACTATAAAGCCAATGGCTTCATTTTTCAATTTGTAAATTCCCTGGCATATGCCTCCCAGTGCTTCAGATGCTAGTCTTTAACTGGGTAAGATTTCAAAAGTAGTGATCATAATATGTTAGCTATTTAATATAGGATTAACATTACATGTCTGTAAGGAATTTTTATTTTTAGCTGTAAATGTGCGTATTTCTGATGAAGTTAAGGCTGATATGGCTGACCTGCATTTCTATACATCCAGGTACTATACAGCATGAATCTCCTCCTTCCCAGCCTGATTTTTCTCTCTAAATATTCTCTCTCTTGTGCTATGCTATACTCTCCATGGCCAAAACACCTGCTAATCCCCTTACTCTCCAGCAGGCTTGGCCTACACATCTGGTGGAGCTATTGAATCTATCTGCAAATCTCAGCTGGGAGAAGTTTCTCTGCTCAGTCTTCATGACCAGAGCACGCAGGGCATATAGGCTTGTACCAGAAAACGCTGAGAACATATTGCTGAAGTTACTGAAAGGGGAATTTGAGGCAGTCAATTTGCTACAAGGACTCTAATGGGTCAGTTGCCCTGGAGAAAATGATGAACACTTCTCACTTCAAGTGCCCTCTACTGCAGATCCAGTACCTCAGAGCTGAGAAAGTATAGCTGCCTCCTGTGCACCTCTCATCCACTTCACCAGGCTTTCATTTCCTTTCGTCATTTTCCTATTTAAATGACCTCATTTGTTAGATACAATCATCCTTTCCTCTGATGTTTTGATGATATTAAGAAGCATAAAAATGTGATAATTCTATGTGGCACAGAGGGCTTTAGAGCACACAGCACTCAAAGTGACCTTCTACTTTTAAGCTTCCTCCCAACCCTACCCCAGGGAAGAAACAACAGGCAATTCTTTCCACACTGATACCCAACAACTGTATCAGCGGTGGGTGCATGACTAAAGGCGACATGCATCCAAGCAGATAGAACTGCCTAATAGGAGTGCTGGAGATTAGTGAAACAAATCAAACTATCTCCCTCTGTTATTCAGAGAGTAGAATACAGAGAAGACCTTGAATCTACACATATTCAGAAAAAGAGATGCCTGAAAGACAACCTGCCCTGGAGTTGGGACAGAGATCATGAAATTAGCATCTCCTGGAGCTGCCTCGGTCGCTGACAAGCTTCCGGTTCCGGTTCCAGTGCCAGCTCCAATCTTAATCTGAAGTAGTTGGCCGGATAGGTGGGGGCTCATGGATCATCACAGGGAAATCAAAAGGGGCAGACTAAGAGCCCAGGGGCTCAGTACTAAGGTAACTAAGAACGTAATTTTTCAAAATTAAATCTAAAGTATCTCCATTCATTCAAATAATATCAGTTCTGCAAAGATGAAAGATTTTACATACAGTTGGAGCCAACTAAAGTAGTAAGTAGGAAAGATTCTTGCATATAAAAACTTCTTGAGTTTGGGAGATTTACATTAGGTCTGAAATAGTAAGGTTGATAAAGTGATTCTTTTGTAGCTCCATTATTCCCAGAATAATTGGGAAACATACCATAGAAGATCTATCTGGCTAAGGTTATTTCCTAAAAATAAACACTTATTTCCTTAAATTCTCCTAACTATTCTTTTAAATCAAAGAGCTTATCTCACTCAGAGATATATAACACCTTAAAGTAATTAGATAAGGTCCAAGACTAAATAAAGTATTACATAAAGCAGAAGTGGGGATTCTGCTTTAAACAGGAGGGTAGACTAGAGATTCTCAAACAAATAGACATCCCACTGCAAAACACTTAATGCTGGACAAAAAGTTAATGAAATCCTCAAGGTCTAAAAACTTGACAAGGGAGCTGAAACAAGAAAGATAAGAAAATCAAAATTCAGGTATTAAATTTAGCAAATAAAAATATAGAACATCCAGTTAAATTTGAATTTTAGGTGAAAAAAAATTATTTCATGGGACATGCTTGTACTAAAAAATTATCCATTGTTCATCCTAAATTCATATATAACCAAGTGACCTGTATTTTATCTGACAACACTGTCCCAGGATCAAATGGTTACTGCTTATATGCTACTGGGCTGAGGCTTTGTATTTGCAAACAGTGGGGGCTAAACCTGGGAGCTTCACACAAAGCTAGGACCCTCTTTCTGTCCAAGGGAACCAATAGGGAAATATGTCTGTCTCTCCTATATCTCTGATTAGTAAAAAAAACATAGCCCTAGTAAGTCTCCCCATGAGAACATGGACTGGAATTCAATTTGTATTTACAGTTTGGTGGGTGAAATTAAAGTTCTAAAAGCTTGGTAGAGCCCCTGACTCAGAAGACGATGCAAATTCACTCTGAGGGAAAGCATGTTTAACTCAGATCTCTTATCGTTTCCAAAAATGAAGTTCAATCAAAAATGATTCCACAGGGCTTCCCTGGTGGCGTAGTGGTTGAGAGTCCGCCTGCCGATGCAGGGGACACGGGTTCATGCCCCGGTCCGGGAGGATCCTACGTGCCACGGAGCAGCTGGGCCCGTGAGCCATGGCCACTGGGCCTGCGCGTCCGGAGCCTGTGCTCCGCAATGGGAGAGGCCACAGCGGTGAGAGGCCCGCGTACCGAAAAAAAAAAAAAAAAAAAAATTCAAAAATTTTAAAAAAAATGCAAAAGAAAACAAACATTCCACAATTTTAAAAAACATGCAACAGTAAACAAGCCACTATGAGTTAGAGTTAACAGAAATAACAATAGATTTAGATGACCTAGGACTCCAAATATTGACATTATCAGCTACCGAATATAAGGTAATTACTAATAAGTTATGTTAAAAATAGATATTGAGATTTTTAAAATAAGCATAAAACAAGATACAATAAAAATGCCTAGAAGATTTGTAAAAGGATTCCTCAAGTTAAAAACTAATGTCATTGAAATTTAAAATTCAATAAATATTTGATACAATAAGGCTAAGCTACTCTAACAAAAAGATCCAACAATAATTCAGTGCCATAAAAGAGACTAAAGTTTACTTTCCTCCCACATAATAGTCTGAGGGAATATTCAAGATAAATGTTGAGCCTCTATTTCATTTGGCCATTCAGGGATACACTATCCTCCAGGTCCCTGTTTTCATCTGTAGCTGGGGTAGTGAGTTGTCATGGGTTCCAGATAGCTAGAAGGGAGAAGAGAATGGAGGAGTTATGAATAGGCCTTACATTTCCATCCTGGAAGTGGTATACTTCTATTCTGTTCATGTTTTATTGACAAGAACTTAGACCTAAGTGTGCTCCTTGGTAATTCCTCCTCTCACCCCTCCCCAACCCACTGACCCCAGGCATACGTTGTCCTACTTTCTGTAACCACAAATTACTTTGAATTTTCCAGAATTTTAAATAAATAAAATTATATGGTATATACCCTTTTTTGTTTTGGTGGTGGTGGTGGTGGTGTTGGGGTCTGGTTTTTTTCACTCAATAAAATTATGTTAAGATTCATCCATGTTAGGATGCGAATAGAGATCATCATACAAAGTGAAGTAAGTCAGAAAGAGAGGACAAATACCATATGATACACTTATATGTGGAACCTAAAACATGACACAAAAGAACCTATCTACAAAACAGAAATAGAATCACAGATATAGAGAACAGACTTATGGTTGCAAAGGGGGAGGGAGTTGGGGGAGGGATGGAATGATATGTTGGGGTTAGCAGATATAAGCTGTTATGTATGGAATGGATAAACAGCAAGGTCCTACTGTATAGCACAGGGAACTATATTCAGTATCCTGTGACAAACCATAATGGAAAAGAATATTTTTAAAAAGAATGTATATATATATATATATATATATGTATGTATAACTGAATCACTTTGCTGTACAGCAGAAATTAACACAATAGTAAATCAACTATACTTCAATAAAAAAAGATATATCCATGTTACTGTATATATTACAGACATTGGTATATATTAAAAATGGTGCGCAAATCTTTGTATGAACATGTGCTTTTATTTCTCTGGGTGAAATGGCTGGATCATATGTGAGGTGTATATAACATTTTAAGAATGTTAAAGCAACCTTGCAGGTTTGGAATAAATCTCACTTGGATATGATATATAATTCCTTTATATATTGTTGAAATAACTAGGTAAAATTTTATTAGAAATTTTTGAATTTACATTCAGGAAGGATGTTATTCTGTAGTTTTATTTAGTCGTAAGGTCTTTTTCTTGATTTTGGCATCAGGAAAAACTGGTTTTATTTCTTGTGTGAGTAGGGAAAAAAGTCCCTCTACTTTCATTTTTCCTGAGGAATTTCTGTAGAATTAGTATTATTTATTCCTTAAATATTTGGTAGGATTCACTGGTGAAGTTAAGTGGGCCAGGAATTCTCTTTGTGTGAAGATTTTTAACTACAAATTTAATTTCTTTAATAGTTATTACGATGTTTAAATTATCTACTTCTACTTGAGGGATCTTTGGTAGTTTGGGTCATTCAAGGAATTTGTCCATATCATCTAAGTATTGATTTTACTGAGAAAAGAATGTTTATAATCATTGTTTTCTGCTTAGGTCTTTATTACTTTTTTGCCTTAAAATCTACTGTGTCTGATATTATTATAGGCACTTCAGCTTTCTTTTAATTAGTGTTAGCGTCATATAACTTGTTTCATCATTTTACTTTCAGCTTATTTGTGTCTTTATGTTTAAAATAGGTTGCTATGATCAGGTGTAGCTCTTACATATTTCATCTTGATAAAAGAAACTGCCAGAAGAAACCTACTGAAAATATTATATTTAACAGTAAATTGTTGAAAGATCCCCCCAGTATTGGTAATGAGATAAAGATGCTTCTTCTCACCACTTCTATTCAACATTATAATGGAAGAGCTAGCCAGTGAAATAAAACAAGAAAAAGAAATAAATGGATTAAGAATGTATGAGAACAGGGCTTCCCTGGTGGTGCAGTGGTTAAGAATCCTCCTGCCAATGCAGGAGACATGGGTTTGAGCCCTGGTCCAGGAAGATCCCACATGCTGCAGAGCAACTAAGCCCGTGCTCCACAACTACTGAGCCTGCACTCTAGAGCCCACAAACCACAACTGCAGAGCCTACGTGCCACATCTACTGAAGCCAACACACCTAGAGCCCACGCTCCACAACAAGAGAAGCCACTGCAATGAGAAGCCTCTGCACCACAACAAAGAGTAGCCTCCACTCACTGCAAATAGGGAAAGCCCACATGTAGCAATGAAGACCCAACACAGCCAAAAATAAATAAATACAATTTTAAAAAAGAATGTATGAGAACAAATAAAACTGTCACTATTCACAAATTAAGTCATTGTGGATGTAGAAAATCCAAAAGGATCTACAGACCTTTTATTAATTATAATTAATCAATATATTTATAAACACTATAAGGTTTGTATACAAAACCAAATGTATTCCTATATACTGACAATACTAATAGGAAATAAATATTTTTAAGTTATATCACTTATAATAGCATCAAAAAACCATCCAATATCTAGTAATAAATCTAAGAAAATTATATATGAACCTCCACACTGAAAAAAAAAACATTATTTAGTCGAATTAAAGGAAATCTAAATGAATGAAGAGCTATACCATGTTCATGCATTGGAATATTTGATACTTTTTTTTTTTTTTTTTGCAGTACGCGGGCCTCTCACTGCTGTGGCCTCTCCCGTTGCGGAGCACAGTCTCCGGACACGCAGGCTCAGCGGCCATGGCTCACGGGCCTAGCCGCTCCGCAGCATGTGGGATCTTCCCAGACCGGGGCATGAACCCGTGTCCCTTGCATCGGCAGGCAGACTCTCAACCGCTGCGCCACCAGGGAAGCCCTGAATATCTGATACTTTGGAAATATAAAGTCAAGGAAATTCCCCTCAAAATTTTTGACACACTGATTTGGGAAATTAACCAGTTGATTACAGTAAGTCCCCTACATATGAACCAGTTCCATTCCAAGAGTGCATTTGTAAGTCCAATTTGTTCATTAGTCCAGCAAAGTTAGCTTAGGTACCCAACTAACACAATCAACTATATTGTACTGTACTGTAATAGGTTTATAATACTTTCCACACAAATAATACATAAAAAACAAACAAACACAAAAAATAAAACATTCTTAATCTTACAGTACAGCACCTTGAAAAGCACAGTAGTACAGTACAAGAGCTGGCATACAGGGGCTGGCATCGAGTGAACAGGCAAGAAGAGTTACTGACTGGAGGAGGGAGAGGAGAGAATGGGAGATGGTGGAGCTGAAGGATCATCAGCAATAGGAGACGGAGGGCAAGTTTCAAGTTCACTCACGCCTGATGTTGATGGAACGCATGTTCGCATCTTTGAAAGTTCACAACTTGAAGATTCGTAGGTAGGGGACCTACTGTATAGGGTTTGTATGGAAATATAAAGGACCAAGATCAGTCAATGCAATCTGAGAAAGAACAAAGCTGAGGGACTTATATTATCAGATATCAAGATTTATGGTAAAGCTACAGTCATGAAACAATATGGATACTGGCACAAGGGCAGACAAAAAATAATGGAACAGAATGGTGTCACATAATATGTTTAAGACAAAGTGATACTATAATTCAGTGAGGGAGATGATAGTTTCTTCAATAAATGGACATGAGTCTATTATACAATGGGAAAAAAATAGAGAATTGTGGGAAGCAGAGTACTAAGAATGGTCTCCCATGATTTCTACCCCCTGGTATCCATGCCTTTGTAAATTCCCTTCCCCTTGACTGTTGGCAGGACCTGTAACTTGCTTTTAATCAATAGAATATGGCAAAGGTTAAGGGATTTTTTTTGGAGGTTATTAAGTTCTCTATCAGTGGACTTTAAATTAACCAAAGGGCAGATAATCCTGAGTGGGCCTCACCTAACCAAGAGAGCCCTTTACAATAGGATCTAGGGGTGAGCAACCCAAACAAGCCAAATATCCCCCTCTCCCTAGCTGACTTTGAAGAAACAAGCTGCCATGATTCAAATCTGCAAGAAAATTAATGCTGCTGTGGTATTAGCTTGGAAGAGGACATTGAACCTCAGATGAGCCCCTAGCCGAGTTTACACCTTGATTGTAGCTTTCTGACTGGAAGACCCAGCTAAGCAATTTCAAGGACTGCTGACTCATGGAAACTATGAGATAATAAAATATGTGTTGTTTTAAGCTACTATATTTATGGTGATTTGTACACAGCAATAAAAAACTAATACAGAGGATCTTAACTGATACCACACAAAAAAAAAACAAACAAGAAAAACTAAAAAAAAAAAACTAACTCTAGATGGATTGTGAAAATAAGTAGAATATATTGATGATCCTAGGATAGGTTAAAAGTTCTTAAACAGAACTCCAAAAATGCTAACTATTGAGAAAAATAATAAATTGTACTATATTACAATTATGTTTGCAAATTCACATATGTGACAAAAGATTCACATCCAGAATATATTTTAAAAATTTTACAAATCAATTGAAAACAAAAGCAAATGACCAAGTAAAACAAATAGGAAGAAGACTTAGTCAAATACTTTTAAAAAGCAGATTATCTGAATGACCAAAACATATAAGAAACGATGCTTAATCTCATTTCTCAACAGAGAAATGCAAAACATTGGTCTACCATACTATTACACATTCACCCAGATGCCTGAAATAAACAGACAATTGCCATCATCTAATGAGATATCATGGAAGCCTGGATTAGAATGGTGGTAGAGGGACTTGAAAACCATTACAGATTCAAAAATATTCCCTGATAGCCTTCCCATGAATTCACAGTGCCTTGAAATATCAGACTTTGAGGCTGTAGACAAAATATTTACTAAAGAGATTTTCATAAAGATAGTCCATCAATATTCATTTAATGTACTCTGGTGTCTTGTTTTATATCATTTTGCTTTAAAATATATACATACAAAACTACCTCTATTTATACACACACACACACACACACACACACACACACACACTTCTCTCTGTCATGTACCCCAGTGTGTTGCCAAAATAGTCTGCGTGAAATTGCAAGCAATTCTCAACCCATCTGAGACTCTTAAGACTAAATATTCTGCTTATGTTTTGCTGGGCCACACAAGTAGTATGAATTTTGACCCCAAATCCATGTGATGGGAAATCTGAGGACAGAAATCTGAGGGGGACGGAAACCTGAGGTAGGAACACTCAGAGCAGCTTTTCTTTTTCCTTTTCTTTTTTCGACTCAGTCCTGAGCAATGGCTGAGATAAAAACGTAAACCCCACCATTTTTCTCTGCTGAGCACGATTTTATCCTGTTCACCTCTGAGGTCCTCAACTCATGGGAAGGTCTCCCCACTCTTTCTCTCCCTAGATGTCGCCCTCTCAAAACTAGGTTAAAGGTCATGGAAATCAGTTGACTCCAAAGTTAGCATACTCCTCTGGGATTTTCTTACTTTCTCTTCACTGTAACCATACATTAAAATGATGGGTTTTTTTGTTTGTTTGTTTTGTTTGTTCGTTTGTTTTGTTTTGTTTTGCTTTGTTGCGGTACGCAGGCCTCTCACTGTTGTGGCCTCTCCCGTTGCAGAGCACAGGCTCCGGACGCGCAGGCTCAGCGGCCATGGCTCACGGGCCTAGCCGCTCCGCAGCACGTGGGATCTTCCCGGACCGGGGCACGAACCCGTGTCCCCTGAATTGGCAGGCAGACTCTCAACCACTGCACCACCAGGGAAGCCCTAAAATGATGTTTTAATCTAGCATTTTTTTTTAGCTATGCTATATTGGGAGAGATTTCTCTGGACATCTAGTTTACTGTACTGATGAATAAAGAGAGCTTTTATGTCATTTTTGAGAAGGAGATACATATATACAAATAATAGTAATTTGCTAATAGACAGTTGTTTCCAGGTGATAAAACAAGAAAATTAAAGCAATATCTTGATGTTCTTTAAAGTGTTCCATGATTTCCAAATATTCTACACCTGAAAAAATTTGATAAAAACTGAGATAAAAGAGAAAAAAGCAATGGTAACAATTATTGTCAACAAGGTTAGTTCTTTACAGTATGAACATATACTCTGTTGTTGAAACTGAGACATATAAGATTGAAAGGCGTCTCATATATACATAAAGGGAGAGTAGGCCAGGAACAGTGAGATGGATAATCACCTTATTTATGACTCCACATCTAAAGCACAAAGTTTAGAGCACCTATCACATTTCTATTCTCTAGTATCAAAGGTGAATTTTGGGAAGAGTTTAATATTATAGATATGAATTATTTGTCTTTATTATTTAGGAAGATAAAAGTAATATTTTGCTCTCAACATTTAAAAATTGACAGATAATCTTGGGCAACTAAATACTGTAGTGATGACATTTTTCAGTATTTTTATCTTAACTCTGAAAGAAATATCAAAGAATTTTTTTTATAAAAATTTAATTAAACTACAATTGGTCTACAAAGATATCAGTGAGGTATAATGAGCAGAGCTGAGGGATCCAACCATCCAGATATTAAAATATTGAGTAACTGGTGATAATTAATAAACTTAGTAGTAGAGGAAAATAGATTGAATAATCAATAAAAAAGAATAGAGAGCCTGGAAATAAAAATATACTTGAGGATTAGTAGGTGATAAATGTGGCATTTTATGTGAGTGAAAAAAAGTTTTTTTTCCCAGAAACAAATTGTGTTGGGACAACTGATTAGCCACTTGGAAAACATAAAAGCTAAATCATTATTCCACTCCTTATTATTCCACTCCTTATGTCAAAATTAATTCCAAATAAATGAAAAATATTAACCCCAAAATAACAGCATAAATATAAGAAAAATTAATTATCAATGAAGTGTTAGAATTTGGTATACTTTTCTAAGTATGATGCAAAACCCAGAAGGAATGAAGGAAAAGTTGAAAAATGTAAGGATGCAAAATGTATGAATGGAATAATACTACAAAGTCAAAATATAAGTGAAAAACTGTAACAAATGTTTCAATATATGAGAGAAAAGGAACAGCTTTTTAATAAAAGAATTATTGCATACTTCTAGTAGTAGCCATGGCAGAGTCTTATCAGATTTACTCTCCCATAAACAACTATAAAACTTAACACAACTGCTTTCTGGCATTAGACAGAAGCTATCACAAGGAGAGGAGGGAAGGAAGCACATGGAGAAACCCCATATTTAACATAGCTTTCTCCCTTGTTCTCTAAGCACAAGAAAATTAGGCCCAGAAGAGAGCATCAGTGTTTCTGGGAGTGTCAAAGTTTGAGTGGTAAGGCAGTTGGTATTTAGAGGGCAAGATACTCAATAGGAACAAGTTGTTAAGAATCTTCAAAACTCCACATGAGGTGCAATTCCTTGGGTCCTTGGCCAAATTCTAAGCTATGTATTTACTGGGTGAAACTCTAATATCCCTAGTAGAAAAGAGCTGCTTGTGAATTAAGAGCTGATTAGTAATAATTGCACAATATTGGGGAAAGTTTAGAATTTCATCCCAGCCATAATGAAAAGACATTGAACAACACCCAGGAGATTTAGTTGTAACTCTAGAAAGGTCATACCTAGGAATAATAGTAAAGACTAAAACCTAGGATGGGACAAAACTGAAATAGACCCTCCTCAAGTAGCCTAAAACAAATGTAAATAGGATCCAAGTGATCCATAAATTCTTTAACTGCCAAAAAGAATGAAACTCAACATTTGGAGGGAAAAGATAACACAATCCAGAGCCCCTACAGCATATTATTCATAATATCCAGCATACAAACAAAAATTACTACATATGTGAAAAAAAACAGGAAATCAGGAGATAAACCAATTAATGGAAGCAGGCTCAGAAATTCACACATTGAAGTTAGAGAAACATGTTAAAATAATTATAATTAACAAAAAGGAAATAGAAGAAAATATGGACAAATTAGAGGAAAAGTGTAACATTTCAAGAGACTATTAAAAGCTATAAGAAAGAATTAAAAGAACTAGAACACATTGGATAGTTTTAACTACACAGTGTTCATAGAAATGACATTAACTAGTGACCTCAAAGACAGATCAAGAAAAAATAAACAAAACCAAGAATAAGGACAAAAAAAGATTGGGAAAGAAATAGACATGTGGACCTAGACCAGAATAACTAACATGTGACTCAAGAGTTTCAGAAGGGGGCACAACTAAGGCACCTACCAGGCACCAGTGGCGGGACCACAGACACCTAATGGGACGGGAGGAACCCCCAGTGACCAGGTAGGACGTGGGGCATGGGGGGAGTGAAAGGAGCGGAGAAGTGAGGGGGGATGGGGCTGGTGCCCCTGAGGGGCGGCTGGGGGAGGGGAAGGGATCCCACAGAAGGGGGAAATTGGGGAACCATTGGGAGGGTAGAGGATCAAAAGAGAGTGTGGCCAAGTTTCCCTGCCCACTTGGGCACCCAGGAACCTGCTGAGATGCCAGGCCTGATCCTCTGCCCACCAAGACCCGCTCCACCCACGTGCATCCTGAGGGAGTGGGAGGGAGGGAAGGGGGAGCAAAAGTAAAGGCCAGACCTCTGGGACTGACACCCCTGAGGGGTGGTTGGGGGCGGGGAGGAGTTCCTACACCCAGTGGGAGGCACCCACAGTTTGGGGTCCAGCGGCGATTGGGGAGACCCTGGGGGAGACAGTGGGGGAGTGGTGCGAAGGGAACACGGCCAGTGCTTTCCCTGTCCACTTAAGCACTGGGGAGGCTGTTGGGCTCCTGGGCCTAATCCTCTGCCCTCGGAGTCTCCCTCCTGCTGCGCAGAACCCAAGCCCCACCCCTACACCCCCACCCAGCCCTACCTCTACACTCGGAGACCCCCTTCAATGTGCTGGGCCTAAATCCCAACCACACACCCTCACTCAGGGCCTTACCTCCAAACTCAGGAACTCCACACTCCAGAGGCCCTCCTTTCTACATGCTGCATCTCCCCTTCCGTGCACGTCCTAAGTAGAGGCCCCACCCCACACTTGAACATCACCCTGCCTAGGCCCCGCCTCAAGCTCAAACGTCACCCTTCCACCCACCTAGGCCCCTTCCCACCCTAAACCGTGCCCCACCTAAGTCCCACACCTGCCTAAACTCTGCCACCATAGGCAAGGCTTTTTTTTCTTTCTTTCTTCCTCTTTTAGATTGGGGTTCTGTTTTACCTTGTTGATTCATTGTTGTTGATTCTTTTATATGGTTATTTTTTCTAATAAATCTTTATTTTTCTAATTTTATTTTATTCTTAATACTTTGTTATTGTTCTCTCCTTTTGGCTTGTTACCCCCCCTCCTTTTATTTTTTTCCTTTTTTCTTTTTTCTGTTGTGGTTTTATTTGACCTTGTTGCAGTTGTTTCAATTATAGTTTTATTTTACCTAATATTTTTTTATCTTTCTAATTTTATTTTGTTTTCTATTCTTTGATATTGTACTGCTCCTTTTTTTCTTTCTTTCTTTTTTATGGTGCCACGAAGCTTGTGGGATATTGGTTCCCAGGCTGGAGGTTGGGCTCGAGCTCCTGTGGTGGGAGCTCCAACTCCAAACTGCCTGACTAACAGAGAACCTCAGACCCCAGGGAATATTAATTGAAGTGAGGCCTCCTGGAGGTCCTCACCTGGCTGTATGCAACTGCATTCAAACTTCAGTGCTGGACGTCTCAGCCCAAACAACCACTAAGATAAGAATATAGCACCACCCATCAAAATAAATAAATAAATAAATGGCAAAAAATATGTTACAGATGAAGGAGCAACATAAAAACCTACAAGACCAAATAAATGAAGACAAAATAGGCAACCTACCTGAAAAAGAATTCAGAGTAATGACAGTAAAGCTGATCCAAAATCTCAGAAACAGAATGGAGAAAATACAAGCAACATTTAACAAGTATCTAGAAGAACTAAAGAGCAAACAAACAGAGATGAACAACACAATTACTGAAATTAAAAATACTCTAGAAGGAATCAGTAGCAGAATAACTGAGGCAGAAGAATGGATAAGTTGGAAGATAAAATGGTGGAAATAACTACTGCAGAGCAAAACAAAGAAAACAGAATGAAAAGAATTGAGGACAGTCTTAGAGACATCTGGGGCAACATTAAATGCACCAATATTTGCATTATAGGGGTCCCAGAAGAAGAAAAGAAAAAGAAAGGGTGTGAAAAATTATTTGAAGAGATTATAGTCAAAAACTTCCCTAACACGGGAAAGGATATAGTCAATCAAGTCCAGGAAGCACAGAGAGTACCATTCAGGAAAAACCTAAAGAGAAATAGGCCAAGACACATATTAATCAAACTATCAAAAATTAAATACAAAGAAAAAATATTAAAAGCAGCAAGGAAAAGCAACAAATAACATACAAGGGAATCCCCTTAAGGTTAGCAGCTGATCTTTCAGTAGAAACTCTGCAAGCCAGAGGGGAGTAGCAGGACATATTTAAAGTGATGAAAGGGAAAAATCTACAAACAAGATTGCTCTACCCAGCAAGGATCTCATACAGATTCAATGGAGAAATTAAAACCTTTACAGACAAGCAAAAGTTAAGAGAATTCAGCACCACCAGCTTTACAACAAATGCTAAAGGAACTTCTCTAGACAGGAAACACAAGAGAAGGAAAAGACCTACAAAAACAAACCCCAAACAATTAAGAAAATGGTAATAGGAGCATAAAGATTGATAATTACCTTAAATGTAAATGGATTAAATGCTCCAACCAAAAGACATAGACTGCCTGAATGGATACAAAACAAGACCCATATATATGCTATCTACAAGATACCCACTTGAGACTTAGGGACACATACAGACTGAAAGTGAGGGGATGGAAAAAGAAATTCCATGCAAATGGAAACCAAAGGAAAGCTGGAGTAGCAATTCTCATATCAGACAAAATAGACTTCAAAACAAAGAGTATTACAAGAGACAGAGAAGGACACTACATAACGATCAAGGGAATCAATCCAAGAAGAAGATATAACAATTGTAAATATTTATGCACCCCACATAGGAGCACCTCAATACATAAGGCAAATGCTGACAGCCACAAAAGGGGAAATCAACAGTAACACAATAATACTAAGGGACTTTAACACACAACTTTCACCAATGGACAGATCACCCAAAATGAAAATAAATAAGGAAATACAAGCTTTAAATGATATATTAAACAAGATGGATTTGAATGATATTTATAGGACATTTCATCCAAAAACAACAGAATACACTTTCTGCTCAAGTGCTCATGTAACATTCTCTGGGATAGACCATATCTGGGTCAGAAATCAAGCTTTGGTAAATTTAAGAAAATTGAAATCATATCAAATATCTTTTCTGACCACAATGCTATGAGACTAGATATCAATTACAGGAAAAGAACTGTAAAAAATACAAACACGTGGCAGCTAAACAATACATTACTAAATAACCAAGATCATGGAAGAAATCAAAGAGGAAATAAAAAAATACCTGGAAAAAAATGACAGTGAAAACATGACGACTCAAAACCTATGGGATGCAGCAAAAGCAGTTCTAAGACAGAAGTTTATAGCAATACAATCCTACCTCAAGAAAAGAGAAAAATCTCAAACAACCTAACCTTACACCTAAAGCAATTATAAAAAGAAGAACAAAAAAAAACCCAAAGATAGCAGAAGGAAAGAAATCATAAAGTTCTGATCAGAAATAAATGAAAAAGAAATGAAGAAAACAACAGAAAAGATCAATAAAATTAAAAGCTGCTCCTTTGAGAAGATAAACAAAATTGATAAACCACTAGCCAGACTCATCAAGAAAAATAGGGAGAAGACTCAAATCAACAGAACTAAAAATGAAAAAGGAGTAACAATTGACACTGCAGAAATACAAAGGATCATTAGAGATTACTACAAGCAACTATATGCCAATAAAATGGACATCCTAGAAGAAATGGACAAATTCTTAGAAAAGGACAATCTTCCAAGACTGAACCAGGAAGAAATAGAAAATATAAACAAACCAATCACAGGCACTGAAATTGAACCTGTGATTAAAAATCTTCCAAAAAACAAAAGCCCAGGACCAGATGGCTTCACAGGCAAATTCGATCAAGCATTTAGAGAAGGGCTAACTTCTCACACTCTTCCAAAATATAGCAGAGGGAGGAACACTCCCAAAGTCATTCTGCGAGGCCACCATCTAAAACCAAACAAAGATGTCACAAAAAAAGAAAACTATAGGCCAATATCTCTGATGAACATAGATGCAAAAATCCTCAAGAAAATACTAGCAAACAGAATCCAACAGCACATTAAAAGGATCATACACCATGATCAAGTGGGGTTTATCCCAGGAATGCAAGGATTCTTCAATATATGCAAAGGAATCAATGTGATACACCATATTAACAAATTGAAGGAGAAAAACCATATGATCATCTCAATAGATGTAGAAAAAGTTTTGACAAAATTCAACACCCATTTATGATAAAAACTTTCCAGAAAGTAGGCAGAGAGGGAACCTACCTCAGCATAATAAAGGCCATATATGACAAACCCACAGCCAACATCATCCTTAAAGGTGAAAAACCGAAACCATTTCCTCTAAGATCAGGGACAAGAAAAGGTTACCCACTCTCACCACTATCATTCAACATAGTTTTGGAAGTTTTGGCCATAGCAATCAGACAAGTAAAAGAAATCAAAGGAATCCAAATCAGAAAAGAAGAAGTAAAGTTGTCACTGTTTGAAGATGACAAGATACTATACATAGAGAACCCTAACAATGCTACCAGAAAACTACTAGAGCTAATCAGTGAATTTGGTAGACTAGCAGGATATAAAATTAATGCACAGAAATCTCTTGCATTCCTATATCCTAATTATGAAAAATCTGAAAGAGAAATTAAGGAAACACTCACATTTGCCATTGCAACAAAAGAATAAAATACCTAGGAATAAACCTACCTACGGAGAAAAAAGACCTGTATGCATAAAACTATAGGACACCGATGAAAGAAATTAAAGATGATACAAACAGATGGGGAGATATACCATGTTCTTGGATTGGAAAAATCAACATTGTGCAAATGACTCTACTACCTAAAGCAATCTACAGATTCAATGCAATCCCTATCAAATTACCAATGGCATTTTTCACAGAATCAGAACAAAAAATTGCACAATTTGTATGGAAACCCCAAAGACCTCGAACAGCCAAAACAATCTTGCGAAGTAAAAATGGAGCTGGACGAATCAGGCTCCCTGGCTTCAGACTATACTACAATACTACAGTAATCAGGACAGTATGGTACTGGCACAAAACCAGAAATATAGATCAATGGAACAGGATAGAAAGTCCAGAGATAAACCCATGCACATACAGTCACCTTATTTTTTGATAAAGGAGGCGAAAAGTATACAATGGAGAAAAGACACCCTCTTCAATAAGTGGTGCTGGGAAAACGGGACAGCTATACGTAAAAGAATGAAATCAGAACACTTCCTAACACCATACACAAAAATAAACTCAAAATGGATTAAAGACCTAAATGTAAGGCCAGACACTATGAAACTCTTAGAGGAAAACATAGGCAGAACGCTCTATGACATAAATAACAGCAAGATCCTTTTGGACCCACCTCCTAGAGAAATGGAAATAAAAACAAAAATACACAAATGGAACCTAGTGAAACTTAAAAGCTTTTGCACAGCAAAGGAAACCATAAGCAAGACGAAAAGACAACCCTCAGAATGGGAGAAAGTGTTTGCAAATGAAGACACTGACAAAGGATTAATCACCAACATATACAAGCAGCTCATGAAGCTCGATATCAAAAAAACAAATAACCCAATCCAAAAATAGGCAGAAGACCTAAATAGACATTTCTCCTAAGAAGCTATACAGACTGCCAACAAACACGTGAAAAGTTGCTCAACATCACTAATCATGAGAGAAATGCAAATCAAAACTACAATGAGGTATCACCTCACACCTTTCAGAATGCCCATCATCAAATAATCTACAAACAATAAATGCTGGAGAGGGTGTGGAGAAAAGGGAACCCTCTTGCACTGTTGGTGGGAAGATAAATTGATACAGCCACTATGAAGAACAGCATGGAGGTTCCTTAAAAACTAAAAATAGAACTACCATACAACCCAGCAATCCCACTACTGGGCATATACCCTGAGAAAACCATAATTCAAAAAGAGTCATGTACCACAGTATTCACTGCAGCACTATTTACAATCGCCAGGACATGGAAGCAACCTAAGTGTCTGTCAATAGATGAATGGATAAAGAAGATGTGCCACATATATACAATGGAATATTACTCAGCCATAAAAAGAAACAAAATTGAGTTATTTGTAGTGAGGTGGATGGACCTAGAGTCTGTCTTACAGAGTGAAGTAAGTCAGAAAGAGAAAAACAAATACTGTATGTTAACACATATATATGGAATCTAAAAGCAAAATTGTTCTGATGAACCTAGGGGCACGACAGGAATAAAGCCGCAGACATAGAGAATGGACTTGAGGACGCAGGGAGTTGGAAGGGTAAACTGGGACAAAGTGAGAGAGTAACATTGACATATATATACTATGAAATGTGAAATAGATAACTAGTGGGTGGCAGCTGCATAGCACAGGGAGATCAGCTCGGAGCTTTGCAACCACCTAGAGGGGTGGGATTAGGAGTGTTGGAGGGAGACGCAAGAGGGAGGGGATATGGGGATATACATATGCATATAGCTGATTCACTTTGTTATACAGAAACTAACACATTATAAAGCAATTATACTCCAATAAAGATGTTAAAAAACAAGTTTCACAAGGGAAGGATAAATAAAATGGGATGACATTGACATGTGAAGGAATAATGGCTGAGAATTTTCAAGTCTAATAAAACCTATTGGTGGTCAAATAAAAGAAGCTCAATGAATACCAATCTGGACAAGTAAAAAAGAAAGCACACCTCGACTTATAATAATCAAACAACTAAAAACAAAAGATAAAGAGAAAAATCTTAAAAACAAATAAACAACGAGAAATTACCTTAAGGAAACAACAATTAAAATGATGGCTAACTTCTCAACATTAACAATGGATACCAGACACTGGAAGACAATAAAAAGACAACTTACAAAGATGGAAAATAACTGCAAACTTAGAATTCAATATTGAGCAAAAATATGTATCAAAATTGAAGAGAAAATATAGATGTTCCCAAACAAAGCCTGAAAGAATTTGTCACGGTTGATCCACAGTACAAGAAAGTTCTTTAGGATGAAGGGAAATTATCCCAGATGGAAGCACAAAGATGCAAGAAGTAATAAACAAACAGTACAAAAGGGAAATTTGAAAGACTCGGTACTGCCTAAAGCAGCAATGTAACAATATTTTAGATGTTTATGAAATACACAGAAATAGGAGAGGGATTCGTTAAATGTCTCTCAAAATTATTACATATTAGAGAAGTGCAAAATAAACTCTAAGAAACCCTTACACAACCATCAGACTGACTAAAATTCAAAAGGCTGACAGTATCAATGTTGATTAGGAATTGGTATATAAAGCAACAGAACTCTTCTACCTTACTGACAGCAGTGTAAATTAGTATGTATTTACATATGTATTTGGCAGTATGTATCTATTAAAGCTAAACTAAAACCTATCCTATGATTCAGTGATTCTACTCAGATATGAAGTATGTAAAAATTCATTAAGCTTACACTGAAGGCTTGTGTACTTTACAGTACATAAATCATATCTTAATTAAGAAGACTTAGATCACATATATGAAAAATAATAAGAAAGCAATAAAATTATAATAGCCCAGTAGAAAATTAGGCAAAGAATAGGAAGGTAGAGAAAAACAAATGGCTTATAAACATGAAAATATGCTCAACTTCATTCATCAAGTTAAAATTAAAATAGCAAAAAGATACTTTAGACAATTTCAGTTGGTTTCTTACACTTGTAAGTTTCTTACACTTTCTTACACAAGAGTCCTGACAAGTAGATTTGTACAAGTATGCCAAGACATAATTATGTATGAGAATGCTCACTTCAGTATTGTCCATAAAAATAAAAGATTAGAAACAACCTAAATGTTCACCAAGTTTGAATCATTTACATAAATCATTGTACTTTGATATAGTGGAATAACTATGTAACCATTAAAATAATAAAGTAGGTATATTTGAGTTTCTATGGAAATGTCACTAAGATATATTAAGGGAAAAGGGTAATTTTATAACAGCAAGCAGAATATGATCCCAACTATATAAAAACTTTAAATGTATGTGGTATAATAATAACAGGTTATTTTTAGGGAATAGGAACTAAAGATTGAGAGTGGAGGGAGACAACAATTTTTATTTTATATTTCCATGTACTATCTGAAATTTTTTATGTTCATTTCATTTACATTTTAAAACTAAGCAAGGAGAACATATCTGAATCCTAGCCCAAATACTAGCCCCCAAACTCAAATTGCTAGAAAACTAAGTGATGAAACAAATGTTCACAAATGACTGTAAATCAAGATTTCTAAAGGAAGTAAAGAATCAAACTACAGAGCTCTTGATGTTTAAAATGAATAATTTTTCATTGCAAGTGGCTGTAATGCCAGCAAGTATTTGGTGTGGGTGATATATTGAGAATACAGAAAGAATAACAGTAAAGAGAGACAGCTGGATCTAAAATGTTTACAAATCCCTTCCAAAGGCAAGGCATGTTTGTAACAATTTTAAAAACACAAATGCTAACAATGGGTAAAAATAATATAGTAACTATTCACATAAAATACAAGGATTATTTCATATTTTCCAAATCTTTGCTGAAAGCAGTAATCATACAAACATAAAATAATCCTAAAATAACTTAAATTCATAAAAATTTTACTTGGACTTTCCATTTCTCATATTTGATCTCATATCAATTCCAACATTGTTTATGATTTATAATGATAAAAATTTCACAGTCATAATTTACACATCTTTCTTTATGACTTTAGGGACAAAAAAGGAGAATTAGGATAATTAAACTTTATAAAACAATTAGTGATGCATGTCTCAACACTTATGTTTATAACGTTTATTAACATACCAATTGTGACTAAAGAGAAAGTGTTATCTGCATGCCAAATACTTAATGACAAGTTTAAAAAGTACAGTATCTACAATATAAGTATTTCACTACAAAATTAAATATCTTCCAATTTTATTCTCAGTTCAGACTTTTTGAGTGGACATGTTATTTAAAATATCCTGTCAAAGATCCTTACAAAATTGAATTTGATGCCATACATTTTACGTATAATTAATTTTGAAAAATAGCAATTTTCCACAATAAATATTGATAAACTTTGTATAAAAATATTTCATTCAATATAAAAACCCATGAAAACAATTTCTTAATGTTCATACAAATGCAAGTAACAATATTTCAGTTCTAAAGCAGTCTGTTGTATTCTAAGCTGCTCTCCCAACATCATGATGAGGTACAGGAACACTTTCCAACTTTAAACAATTGTTCAAGAAGGAGTAAAACTACTTACTTACCCAGTTTCTTTTTATAAACAGTTCTTCACATTTTTGGTAACTATGTTTAAATTTTTTTCTCAAATGTGGCTTCTTTTAATCATAATAGAGTGGACAATTTTAATTTTGTGTTTTAAAATTGAGAATGTGTTTTCTCAATAGTAAATACTTTAGAAGAGTCTGTAACTATCAAGATGACCCTTGGAAGATGAAAAGTAGAACACATTTCTTTTCAAAACTACAGGAAATAATTTAGAAAGAGGTTTTTTTTCAGCCAAGTCTACGTGACATATGGTTGCAGTATGTCTTGATTCATTTAGCACGTCGTCCAAGCCCACGGGAGACCCGTGGGCACAACTCTTACAGCCTAATCTTTATATTGTGCCAACGAAAGTAGCTTTGGAATCTGGTATCAATTTGTGGAGGAAGTTTATCTTCTCTCAACTTATGAGTAGTTAAAATGGATATTCCTAAGAGAATATGACCACATGTTTGATATATGGAAAGAGGGAGTTGGTTTTATTGGAAATGGATGAGAGGAGGTAGAAGAATGTCATGCTTAGGGTCATAAAACCTTATTATAGGTCCAGGATCACCCACTGGTTTGGGACTTTCATCCAGGTCTTTTTACTACTCGAGACTAGGTTTAAAAATAAAAGACTATCTGTTCCTATTCCTCTTGTCACTATGTAGCTCATCTCTAAATGGGAACACAGGGCTCCAATAGGAGGCCCCTATTCATACTGATGTGTATCTCGTCTTCTTTCTTCTTCTTTGTTCTTGGGGGCTTTAACCTAGGACATCTATAATCTCATTAACCCTGACAAATGATTTATCTTCAAACAATCTGTTTAAACTTGAAGCCATAGCTCAAATTATTAATTTCTGAGTTTATTTTCATGAAGCTCAGATTTAGAGAGACTGATTCACAGCTTGTGTTGCAATTTTAGGCCTTTAAATAAAATACTCAAAATTCCAGATTTATCCTAAGTTTAAAAGTCCAAACCTATATTTCAGCTCCTCTCTCCCTTAAAAAAATTTTTTTACAGAATCTCTGCAAAGAAATGGAGAATATCTAACCAAACTGAAGTACAAAACATTCTAAACTTTCATCTAAATGGTAATTTTCATAAAGACCCAATAACATACAGTAATACATACAGTGAAATGAACTTTTGAAAGTGAAAATCAGAGCCCTAGCACACTGACAGTAAATATGATCTAAATTTATATATACCAATAGGCCAGACTGCACCACTTCAACCTGCTCTATGAAAAGAAAGTCCCTTGGAATTTCAATTTCTGAAATGTTTTTGTTTGTTTTGGTAACTGAAGCTGCACCAGAATGGTATCAGTGATCTCAGGTTTAAGGTGCTGTCACAAAATTCCTTTAACTCAGACCTGCAGCACTACGGTGGTCCCGGGATGTCTGAATTCACTACAGAGTACACACAGCATGGCAAAACCTTGGGCTGACTGGAACATTTATCAGTTTCTCTTCCCTGTTGTTCTGGGTCCCACACCACAGGAGAATGGGAGGATGTCATATCTCAGAGGACTTGCTGAGTGTTTAATCTCTAATTATATGCAGAATGGGGCAAAATGTAATTTTCTATCTATGTATATTCTGTGAGCAGTATTAAAAATAATGGTCAATTTTACTAAAATTTCAATACATGTAATAATTCTGTTTCTGAAACTATAAATCACTGAAAAATCATTGAAAAAATTTTTTTCTCTCTTTATCTTTGTATAGAACTAATTATTCAGTGAGTTGATATGGGTCCTCTACCTTTCTCTTGTAAGAGAGTCACTGGTTGAGTGTGTGAGATCCTGAGATATCTCAACAATACTTGTGTCATGAAACAGCTTTATTGACTTCTAGTTGGCAAATGATCATGAAAGGTGTGAAAAAATATCTGTCAATTGGGGTCTGAACAGCTCATTTCATATGGTCACAACTGGAATAGAGAAAGGCGGAGGATTTTATTTATGGTAATAGTAAATCAGTGGAATCCTCTCTCAGTCTAAGTATGAAACTAGTGATGTTTAACAACTCATAGGAATATTTTTGAGGACTGAAGTATTTATTTTGACGATACCGATAATCTTGAAATTCTTATTGCCATTGAGCAACTATCTCTGCAGGTTTCTTAATTTAGTTTGTTGTTCAATGTGCTGTCTGGGCTTTCTTGCCGTACCAAGAACTGAAATAAACAATAAACATTAAAGTCTCTAAAGGCAAAGACAACATCTGTGTAATTCTCACTTAATTTTCATCCAGTGTTATATTTCTACTTAATAAATTTTATTTGATTACAAGTCAGTTTTTTTTAATGGATGATAATGTAAGGTATGGGTTAAAAACATAATCACTAGCATTCAAAAGATCCGGGTTTATATATGGATTCCACTAACTCTGTGACCTTGGGCAAATTACTTAATCTTCTAATCTTTAAAAGGAATGTAATAGTAGTACATGTCTCATACAATTATTTCAATAATTAATTGAGCTAAAGTATGGAAAATATTAGCACAGTGGTTGATTTATATACAGGAAGAATGCTCGGTAAGTGAAGAAAAAAACAATGTACATGCAAGTGGGGATGGGGAAGATGATTCCAGAGTGATACACAGTAACATTTAGCAATCTAACTGTAGCAGAAAGTGAGCATTTCAACATCTTTTACAGAGAAGAGGTGAAGCAGACATTATGCTTTCACAAGGGCTTGTGTTCTCATCAAAATACTTGTTGTGGGTATCACCATTCTAACAGGTAGTTTCATTCTATGGTACAGATCTTAGATTTGATACATAAACATTTGTTTCTTGTATATCTTCACAAGTATATCCCCTAGACCAGGGCTAAATCATCTATCTGCAACATTCAGTTGAGTGCCTACCACAGAGTAAGTACTCAGGGAAAGTATGTTAAATCGAAACATCTTCAAATCACACAGTCCAGTAGCACAAAATACAAATACATTGCACACTTTTAAAATGCACAAGGATGCCTATTAGGTATAATTGTGTGTATGTGTAAATTAGTGCACAGAAAAGACAACTCAAGGTAAAATAACCACACCCTTGAAAATACAGTTACATTTCACAAGTGTTAGTGTGAAGTGTTCTTTCAGACGTGAGTGTAATTCAGACGACTAGCTCTTTCCACGTGGGTTCGATGTTCAAAGAAAATAGTACTGTTGGGTTTATGGCTAGCTAGACACAAGCCACTGGAGACCTTCCCAAGGTGCTGATTAATCATTAGAAGAGTCGGTCTACACTGCTAGGCTTTTGAAGGCTTTCTCACATTTTTTGTCTATATTACTGAGTGAGGACAGATACCATTAGTTTTGAAACAATCATTTTCAAATTTGCCTCTGACAGTTTTCTTTTCTCTCCCCTAACCAACACTATAGTGGAATATATTACCCTTCATATGACTCATTACATCATAAATCTGAGATGTGTCTGGAATGAAATTAGACAGTTAGGTCACACATCTTGTTTTCCACTATTTTCTGAGTCTGAGTAGAACAAGTCTGAAATTGAGGTATGTAAGATACAAAAGTCTTCTGATCAGAAGTTCCTAAATTGAAGTTATTTTCTACAAGGTGTGAGCAACTGTCCTGGAGGATTCTGATGTCGGTGAATAAACAGTGGGATGGGAATGGGGACAACACTCTTGACTCATCAGTCAAAAGCACATCACTCTCTCTCTTTTTGATTGAAGTGACTCCTAAATAATAGACAGACCTTTCGTCATTATTTTCTTCAGGGAAATTTCCCTCGAATTTCAAAAGTTCATCCAATCCTCCTGAGAATGGAAGGTGTGGTGAAATTATATTGGGATGCTGATCTGATAATATAAAAAATGCCTGGGTTTCTATCTCCCATGAGTTATTAGAGAAAGAATCTTTAGGTAGAGAATTGTTGCTAGAGAAGCTTTTGCTGACTGCGCTATTTACAAGCCTTTGCTCTCCCTCAGTTTCACCTGATTTAGAGTTGCTGAGCAGGGTGGCATATTTAACAGAGGGTTGTCTCCTACTTTCCTCCTCACAGGTTATCTCTGTGCTCTCAACCTCAGAGAACTGAGCACTGTTGCATTGGTCACTAATACAAATAGAGCCCTTTTCAAGATCCCGAGTCATCAAAAGTAGAGAGACTGTAGTTGGTGGTACCATCTCATCTTTATTTTTCCATGATGTATCAACACTGATATCTTCTGAAATGGTTTCAGGTTCCAAAAGAAGAGGACCAAATGTCACTGATTCTGTATGCTTGATAAAAAGATGCTCAAATGTTTCTGGCTAAAAGAAAAGACACATTTTAATACTCAATTGTGTTAATTTTTTTTCTTTTTGCTTCACTGTGATATCATGGAAGAAATAGAAGTGTGAAAGGTTAATACTAAAGGACATAAGTCAAGCACAAATTAACTGGTTTTGGTCTGAAATAAACAGACCAAAAATCATAAGGGAGAGGCAGTATAAGATAGTGTTTAAAAGTGGGATGAGACAGACGTGAGTCATTCTGTTTCTATGACCACGGACAAGTACATCAACCTCTCTGCCTTTCAGTTTCCTCATCTGTAAAATTGTGTTCAATATTTACTTCATGGTGTTGTGCAAGGAATAAATTAGATAGTGTCTGAAAGTGCTTAGCTCTCAATAAAGATTCGTTACTGTAATTAGAAAGTGCTATCTTCAGAAGAATTCCTAATATTTTATAGCAAATTACACTTCCATGAACTAAAAAATTTAACCCAAGTTTAAAAAGTAAATTGATATAAAATTGAATGAGCAAAACAACTTGTCCAAAGATAGCTAAAATAAGTACTCCATGACATAAGATATGATATGAAGGTAAACTATATGTGGCCTTATCTGCCTTACATCATACTAAAAATCTGTTTATGACTATCAGAAAGTAAGAATATCTGTTTGTGAAAACAATGAAGGTGAAAAGAGATGATCACAGCCTTTTAAATTACTATTCCTTATAAATAACTTCATATAAAAATACAAACTATAGGACATGTGGAATGAAGACAAAGATGCAAAACAAATGCACATCATATTTTTTATAAGAACAGTGGTTACATCACAACAAAAAATTCTGCCAAGCAGCTACAAGCGAGAATCTGTGCGTAAAAAAAGCTCAACTCATACAATGTAAACACGTTGAAAAAATAAATGCAAAATAAAAAATACTGTAGACACATCACATTAAAAAATTAACACAACTAAATGAGGTGCTATAGAAAATGTGCTCAATTTTTGTTATACATATAATTAAACTTTTGAATTTTACAATTTTTAAACTAATAGAATGAATTCAGATTTATTGCTTGAAATAACAATATAACCAACTATTCTTCATAATGGCAAATATATTCCATATAAAAACACAATTCATTTAACATAGTTTTGAACTCTTAAATGAAATATATTGGTGATTATAGCCATAAAGGAATAAATATATGAAACACCAAATATAATGGAATAGACTTATACAGATATTAAAATACTGCATAATAACAAATACTATATTAACACAACCGTTTCTCTTATTCTATGAACATAGTATGTGAAGAGAAAACTGTTCCTGTGCCTATTTTCTTTCTGACAGAAATCTATTAGATTTATAATTTCCTTCAAATATTTTCTTGCTTATTTTGTGTTTCCTAATGTTATGACTATATATGTATAGAATTTCTTAAAATTTAAAGTAACCTAGAAATTAAGATCTCCAAATAAAGGAATGTCATGCTATCAACATGAAAACAAAAAATACAAATAGCACATAGCATACAGTCAAACTCACAGCTGTTCTTCAAATGACGTGTTTGGCATATTTCATGCCCTCTAAAACTTCATAATTGGTAACTAATTATTATGTCAAATAATTTACATGTCTTCAAATGCATTTGATGAAAGATTTCACTAATAATTAAGAAATCACATATCCATATATTATTAGAGTATATTTTATAAATGGGTCACATTTATTAAAAGTATGTTTATTAAAAAATCATTTCAATCACCATATGCATCTAACTTTTCAAGATTTTAGAACAGTCTGGAAGCATATTGAATATGTATTCAGCTGGTAAGAATTAAAGAATATCCTTTCATATTTTCACACTTCAATTTTACATTACAATGATGTCTATTAAAAGTCAGTGAAGGGGGAAAGGACACATTCTTCCTGATTTTTGGGGTTTTTTTTAAGATTCAAATCAAACTATGAATGAAATCTAAATGTAAGTAATATATATGTAGCCTAAATCTGAGTTATTTGGGTTCATCAAACAGAGGCTTTGGTTTATTCTGAATGTGAGCAATATACCACACAAGTTAAATTCATAGAAATAGCAGGTGGTCTTTTTTTCAGGTAGAAAAGTCCTATGTTTGCCTTGGACTAGTTCTAAAAACTCCAGAGAGTCTCCTTTTTTGCATCACTGCCCACTTACCTGACTGCCAGGAGCTTTGGGTGGTTCAGTGCAAATAAATTAAATTAAGTAAGGAATTTCATGAGGAGGTTGAATTGGAGGCTGATGTCTTTTCTGATCTGGTCAATCTGACCTGGATATGTCAGGTCATCCTGGTACAAACTGTAACTTCTACTGGCCTTTGACCAGAACAAACTGTCTTTCTTTGAACTGAAATGAAAGTTAGCACTTAAGCCATTTTTAAGGCTATTGAAAATGAAAATTCCCATATTGATCAAAGTTAGATATACATAAAAGCTATCAATATAAGACATTCAAAAGAATACCCAAATGGGTCAGTTTATAGGCTGAAGAGTCTAAAAGAATATAAGATGGAAAATTTTGGACATAAAATATGAACTAAATATTTTGACTGCATTCTATATTTAGAGCCATTGTATTTGCAAAGCTATGTGTCAGAAGTTGCAGTTTTCACCTAGTCACAGCATAGTCTACTATATATTTGATGATGTCTAATAAATCCGTGGTAAGAGCAATAGTCATAATTCTTTAATGTTTTATGACCAAATGACAAATCAAAAGCTAGATATCATAAATATTACTTTTTAAACTTTAGATGACTTGAAAAGTAATCATACATCCAAACTGAATTAGACTCAGACGTATACCTTGACCCCAAATTTACCCATCTATTTTAAGTTCTAAATCAACATAATCCACCATATTTTAGTTCTCAATAGTTCCACCAAAATTTTTTAGATTGTCTCCCCTTCTTCAAAATGTAAAAATCTTCTAATACTCTATAGAATGTTGGGAAGTTGGTAGATTGGGTTCATCTGTAGTGATCATGATTAGACTTCAAAGAATGTCCATTCTCTGTTCAGATAAAATAAAACAAAATAAGAAAGAAAAATAAAAAAATCACTCAGAAAGCAAAAGATAAAAGATTTCAAAAAGATGTTCTGTCAAGCATGAGTTCTGGATTATAAATTCTTGTGTTATACTACAGTAATGCATGTTTTTAGGAAAAGATAAAATTCCGAATTAAGGTGGCCTCTTGCATTTTCTTAATGCATGCCCTAATATCACACTCTAAGGACAGCCTTAATGATCCCAGAAAAGGAAAAACTATAGAGGAATAACAGAATAAGTAGAATGAGGAAAAACAAAGAGCTGGAAAAATAAAAAGGAAGTAGAGGAACAGCACTATTAAAGAGTTTGGAAGAAGAAAGAGTAAAAGAGTGTATCTCTGAAAACAAATATTTAAAAATTAAAAGAAAGAAGAGTTGAAATAGTGAAGAAGAATAGAATGACAGAATCATTATCATGCTTTTTTTCATCTAGAGAAATGTTCTAAGAAATCATCTGGTCCACATTTCTCCCTTTTTATAGACAAAGCAATCAAGGCTTAAAGTTGCACAGCTAATTATAGCAGAGTGAGGCCCCTGACTTTTTTTCTACTCCAACAAGCTTTCTATAATACAATGGAAGATGAAAACATATTCCAAACACAAGTAGGGAGGAGAACATGTTGTTTTGCTTTTTCTATTTGTTGTCATAGATTTGAGCTGATTAAATTCATCCTCTCTTCTGGTTCCTTATAACCCAAGGGCATATATATAGATATTAAGAAGAACAAGAAAATAGAGAAAACTGAAGTCATATTTTAGGGAAGTGAAATATATACTTCTAAGCCCAGTCATGTGCCCTTCTAGAAAGAACTTCTTACTCAAAGCTGCACCAGCTCTTCTACACTTCTGTAAAGCCATTCTAGCAATTTCAGGGATGCTCTGCCTCAGATCCATGAGAATGGTGTTCTGGGAGCTTGTGGGTTGCTGAGCTTCTTATTTGGAGAGCTAGAACAGGCTGAGCAATCTAGGATGGTCTTTGAACCACAAGAAAAAAATCCATTTGTTTTTAGATTTAACACTCTAAAGTAGGGTGTTAAGTGGAGTACACTCGTATGGAAATAGTCATAAATGTAGACAACAAAGGAGCAGGGATAGACTCCCCGCACCTCAAATATGGATGGCTTGGATTTAGAGGAAGAAAGTAATATTTTAGGCAAAAATGCTAAAGAAAAAGGTAAAACAAAAACAAATTGGCTACAGTCTTTTAAACACTGTGAAATATGAATTAGAAGAAAAGCAAGGTTATTGACTCACTGCAATACATTTTCCTACCATAAGAATTCAGCCTTTGTTTAAAATTTTTATTTTTATCCTCTTTAAGAACTTTTTAAGAGATTCTGATTTTTTCATTTATTTTATTGAAGTATAATTGATTTACAATGTTGTTAAAGATTCTGATTTCTAAAGTATCATGAGAAATGGTGTAGAGAAGTATTCTGGTTCAAGCTGGCAGTTTGAGAATATATATATTTCTCTCTTATCTCTGTAGAGACTCAGTTAGGATGAAAGTACATGAATAAATCAAATATATACCCACAACAAAGAAGATAGTCTGAGAAGGTTAAGAGGTTAGGAGATTTTGAATTTCTAAAAGATGGAAAACCGAAGGAGATGAACAAAGGAAGCTGCAGACCAGAATATCTCCAGAGTGGGCTATAGCTGAAAAAAGACAGTTTGCCCTGTTGAATACAGTGGAGATGGGAGGGAGGGCAGTAGGGTGGTGAAAAAATGGAAGGTAAAAACACAGGAAGAAATGAGACCTTTGGCTGAAAACTGGAAACTCTGCATATGAATGGGGCTCTTCTAACTCTGCTGCACATGGAAGAGCCTTCATACTCTCCACACCCAAATTGAGGTTTTATTCTCAAAAGTAATTAAGAAATTATCTGGGGAGGAGACCTTCAAGATGGCAGAAGAGTAAGATGTGGAGATCACCTTCCTCCCCACAAATACATCAGAAATACATCTACATGTGGAACAACTCCTACAGAACACCTACTGAGCGCTGGCAGAAGACCTCAGACCTCCCAAAAGGCAAGAAACTCCCCACGTACCGGGGTAGGGCAAAACAAAAAAGAAAAAAGCAGACAAAAGGATAGGGACGGGACCTGCACCAGTGGGAGGGAGCTGTGAAGGGGGAAAGTTTTCCACACACTAGAAGCCCCTTCACTGGTGGAGACAGGGGCGGGGGTGGCGGGGGGAAGCTTCAGAGCCATGGAGGAGAGTGCAGCAACAGGGATGCGGAGGGCAAAGCAGAGAGATTCCCGCACAGAGGATCGGTGCCGACCAGCACTCACCAGCCCGAGAGGCTTGTCTGCTCACCCACCAGGGCGGATGGGGGCTGGAAGGTTAGGCTTGAGCTTCGGAGGTCGGATACCAGGGAAAGGACTGGGGTTGGCGGCGTGAACACAGCCTGAAGGGGGCTAGTGCGCCACAGCTAGCTGGGAGGAAGTACAGGAAAAAGTCTGGACCTGCCGAAGAGGCAAGAGACCACAGTTTCAGGGTGCACAAGGAGAGGGGATTCAGAGGACCGCCTAAACGACCTCCAGAGACGGGCTCGAGCTGCGGCTATCAGCGCAGACTCCAGAGACGGGCATGAGACGATAAGACTGCTGCTGCAGCCACCAAGAAGCCTGTGTGCAAGCACAGGTCACTATGCACACCTCCCCTCCGGGGAGCCTGTGCAGCCCGCTACTGCCAGGGTCCCGTGATCCAGTCACAACTTCCCCAGCAGAACACACGGCACGCCTCAGGCTAGGGCAATGTCATGCCAGTCTCTGCGGCCGCAGGCTTGCCCCGCATTCCGTACCTCTCCCTCCCCCAATCCTGAGCGAGCCAGAGCCCCCGAATCAGCTGCTCCTTTAACCGGGTCCTGTCTGAGCGAAGAACACACGCCCTCAGGCGACCTACATGCAGAGGCGAGGCCAAATCCAAAGCTGAACCCCAGGAGCTGTGCGAACAAAAAACAGAAAGGGAAATCTCTCCCCAGCCTCAGGAGTAGTAGATTAAATCTCCACAATCAACTTGATGTACCCTGCATCTGTGGAATACCTGAATAGACAATGAATCACCCCAAAATTGAGGCAGTGGATTTTGGGAGCAACTGTAGATTTGGGGTTTGCTTTCTGCATCTAATTTGTTTCTGCTTTTATATTTAACTTTGTGTAGTATTTTGAATTTATTATCATTGGTAGATTTCTTTATTGATTTGGTTGCTCTCTCCCTCCTATTTTTTTATATAGTTTATATATTTTTTTTTCTTTTTCTCTGTTTGTGACTGTGTATGTGTATGCTTCTTTGTGTGATTTTGTCTGTATATCTTTGCTTTTACAATTTGTCCTAGGGTTCGGCCCATTTTTGGTTTTTTTTTTTTTTAAGTATAGATTTTGGCACTTGTTATAATTGGTGATTGGTTTTTTGGTTTGGTTGCTCTCTTCTTTTTTTTTTTCTTTTTTAAATTTTTAAATTTTTTAATTTTAATAATTATTTTTTATTTTAATAACTTTATTTTTTTTCTTTCTTTTTTTCTCCCTTTTCTTCTGAGCCATGAAGCTGACAGGGTCTTGGTGCTCTGGCCGGGTGACAGGCCTGTGCCTCTGAGGTGGGAGAGATGAGTTCAGGACATTGGTCCACCAGAGACCTCCTGGCTCCACGTAATATCAAATGGTGAAAGCTCTCCCAGAGATCTCTATCTAAACGTTAAGACCCAGCCCCACTCAATGACCAGCAAGCTACAGTGCTGCACACCATATGCCAAACAACTAGCAAGACAAGAACACAATCCCACCCATTATCAGAGAGGCTGCCTAAAATCATAATAAGTCCACAGACACCCCAAAACACACCACTAGACACAGAACTGCCCACCAGAAAGACAAGATCCAGCCTCATCCACCAGAACACAGGCACTAGTCCCCTCCACCAGGAAGCCTACACAACCCACTGAACCAACCTTAGCCACTGGGGGCAGACACCAAAAACAACGGGAACTACGAACCTGCAGCCTGTGAAAAGGAGATGTCAAACATAGTAAGTTAAGCAAAATGAGAAGACAGAGAAATACACAGCAGATGAAGGAGCAGCGTAAAAACCCACCAGACCAAAGAAATGTAGAGGAAATAGGTAGTCTACCTGAAAAATAGAAGAAATCAAAGAGGAAATCAAAATATACCTAGAAACAGATGACAATGAAAACAGGATGACCCAAAACCTACCTGATGCAGCAAAAACAGTTCTAACAGGGAAGTTTGTAGCAATACAACCCTACCTCAAGAAACAACAAACATCTCAAAAGATAAACCATTAGCCAGATGCATTGAGAAAAAAAGGGAGAAGACTCAAGTCAACAGAATTAGAAATGAAAAAGGAGAAATAACAACCAACACTGCAGAAACACAAAGGATTATGAGAGATTACTACAAGCAACTATATGCCAATAAAATGGACAACCTGGAAGAAATGGACAAATTCTTAGAAAAGCACAACCTTCCAAGACTGAATCAGGAAGAAATAGAAAATATGAACAGACCAATCACAAGCACTGAAATTGAGACTGTGATTAAAAATCTTCCAACAAACAAAAGCCCAGGACCAGATGGCTTCACAAGCGAATTCTATCAAACATTTAGAGAAGAGCTAACACTAAACCTTCTCAAATTCTTCCGAAATAGAGCAGAGGAAGGAACAATCCAAAACTCATTCGACGAGGCCACCATCACCCTGATACCAAAACCAGACAAAGATGTCACAAAGAAAGAAAACTACAGGTCAATATCACTGATGAACATAGATGCAAAATCCTCAACAAAATACTAGTAAAGAGAATCCAACAGCACATTAAAAGGATCATACACCATGATCAAGTGGGGTTTATTCCAAAGAAAGAAAAACGGAGCTGGAGGAATCAGGCTCCCTGACTTCAGACTGTACTACAAAGCTACACTAATCAAGACAGTATGGTACTGGCACAAAGACATAAAGATAGATCAATGGAACAGGATAGAAAGCCCATAGATAAACCCACGCACATATGGTCACCTTATCTTTGATAAAGGAGGCAGGAATGTACAGTGGAGAAAGGACAGCATCTTCAATAAGTGATGCTGGGAAAACTGGACAGCTACATGTAAAAGAATGAAATTAGAACACTCCCTAACACCGTACACAAAATCAACACAAAATGGATTAAAGACCTAAATGTAAGGCCAGACACTATCAAACTCTTAGAGGAAAACACAGGCAGAACACTCTATGACATAAATCATAGCAAGATCCTTTTTTTCCCACCTCCTAGTGTAATGGAAATAGAAACAAAAAAAAAAACAAATGGGACCTAATGAAACTTAAAAGCTTTCACACAGCAAAGCACACCATAAACAAGACCAAAAGACAACCCTTAGAATGGGAGAAAAGGAGCTCCTGAGACGGGCGCGAGCCGCGGCTAGAACCGCGGACCCCAGAGATGGGCGGGAGACACTAAGCCTGCTGCTGCCGCCACCAAGGGGCCTGTGTGCAAGCACAGGTCACTATCTACACCCCTCTTCAGGGGAGCCTGTGCAGCCCGCCACTGCCAGGTTCCTGGGATCCAGGGACAACTTCCCCGGGAGAACGCACAGCGGGCCTCAGGCTGGTGCAACGTCACGCCGGCCTCTGCCGCCACAGGCTCGCCCCTCACTCCGCGCCCCTCTGTTCCCCTGGCCTGAGTGAGCCAGAGCCCCGAATCAGTGGCTCCTTTAACCCCGTCCTGTCTGAGCAAAAAACAGATGCCCTCCAGCGACCTACACGCAGAGGTGGGGCCAAATCCAAAGCTGAGCCCCTGGGAGCTGTGCAAACAAAGAAGAGAAAGGGAAATCTCTCCCAGCACCCTCAGAAGCAGCAGATTAAAGCTCCACAATTAACTTGATGTACCCTGCATCTGTGGAATACATGAATAGACAACGAGTCATCCCAAATTGAGGAGGTGGGCTTCCAGAGAAAGATCTATGATTTTTTTCCCCTTTCCCCTTTTTATGAGTGTGTACGTGTATGCTTCTGTGTGAGATTTTGTCTGTATAGCTTTGCTTCCACCATTTGTCCTAGGGTTATAGCCGTCTGTTTTTTTTTTTCTTAATTTATTTTTTCTAAATAATTAATTTTAATAACTTTATTTAATTTTACTTTATCTTCTTTCTCGCTCTCTCTCTCTCTCTTTCCTTCCTTCCCTCCAGGAGGTGGACTTTGAGAGCAGGATTTATGATTTTTTTCCCCTTTTTCTCTTTTTGTGAGTGTGTATGTATATGCTTCTCTGTGAGATTTTGTCTGAATAGCTTTGATTTCACCATCTGTCCTAAGGTTCTATCCGTCCGTTTTTTTTTTTTTTTTACTAATTATTTTTTAATTTAATTACTTTATTTTACTTTACCTTATTTCTTTCTTTTTTCCTTCCTTCCCTCCTTCCTTCCTCCCACCATCCCTCCCTCCTTTCTTTCTTTTCTTTTCTTCTTTCTTCCTTTCTTTTTTCCCTCCTTCCTTCCTTCCCTTTCTTTCTTTCTTTCTTTCTTCCTACTTCTACTAATTCTTTCTCTCTACTTTTTCTCCCTTTTATTCTGAGCTGTGTGGATGAAAGACTCTTGGTGCTGCAGCCAATCAAAAAATCTACAAACAATAAATGCTGGAGAGGGTTTGGAGAAAAGGGAACCCTCTTGCACTGTTGGTGAGAATGTAAATTGATACAGCCACTATGGAGAACAGTATGGAGGTTCCTTAAAAAACTAAAAAGAGAACTACCATACGAACCAGCAATTCCACTACTGGGCATATACCCTGCGAAAACCATAATTCAAAAAGAGTCATGTACCAAAATGTTCATTGCAGCTCTATTCACAATCGCCAGGACATGGAAGCAACCTAAGTGTCCATGGACAGATGAATGGATAAAGAAGATGTGGCACATATATACAATGGAATATTACTCAGCCATAAAAAGAAACAAAATTGATTTATTTGTAGTGAAGTGGATGGACCTATAGTCATATACAGTGAAGTGAGTCAGAAAGAGATAAACAAATACCGTATGTTAACAATATATATGGAATTAAATAGAAAATAAATAAGGTTCTGAAGAACCTAGGGGCAGGACAAGCATAACGACCCAGATGTAGAGAATGGACTTGAGGACACAGGGAGGGGGAAGGATAAGCTGGGACAAAGTCAGAGATCGGCATGGACATATATACACTACGAAATGTAAAATAGACAGCTAGTGGGAGGCGGCCGCATGGCACAGCGAGATCAGCTTGGTGCTTTGTGACTGCCTAGAGGGGTGGGATAGGGAGCTTTGCGGGGAGACACAGGAAGGGGGAGATATGGGGATGTATGTGTATGTATAGCTGATTCACTTTGCTGTAAGGCAGAAACTAGAACACCATTTTAAAGCAATTATACTCCAATAAAGATGTTAAATAAATAAATACAAAAAAAAAAGGACATTATCTGGGGAGGAATCTAGCAGCTGTGAGGTACTGGTGTCTATGACCATATCTCTCCTCATCTAGCCAGAGCCCTGTCCACCCATTTAGGCCAACAATCCCTGCTTATGTGCATCATGCTTTTCCAGTCAGCCTATTATTTTATTCTTAAACATGAAAGAAAAACAAAGGGTTTCTAGATATATGGGGAAATTGTGAGATTAAAAAAAAGTAAAGCCAAGATAAATAGGAGGAGAACATGATCCTAGCAGAAACAGAGAATTCAGGGAATAAAAGAAAAGAGAATTTCTAAAACAAACAATGATCCTCTAAATTTGTATTTCTAGTAAGACTTAAGAAAATATTGCATGCATAAAACCAGAACAGAATAAAATGAAAATGAATATTTGGAAATTTACAAATATAAATAGCAAATAAATGTTTAATAGAAGCACTGAAAAAACAGGGTACGGCAAGGTCTCAAACGTGAAACAAACATATTAGAGAAGTGATAAGAAATATAGAAGATCTATGCAGAGGGTTCAACATCCATCTAATACAGATTCTAGAAAGAGATCCAAAAAAATAAGAGGAGAGGAAGTTATCAAAGAAATAATATAATTGCTTAGAGTTGACAGGAGACATGGAATCAAAAGTGTCTTCACATGAGGACAAAGTTACATGAAAAAGAACCCCCCTAAATAGATTTAGACCTATCTCTAAAATTTTAGAACATCAATAATGGGGAGGATATTTTACAAGTCACAAATCTGCAAGTAACCAGTGAGGAGTAAAAATCAGAATGGCATCTGACTTCTCAGAAGTGATACTGATGCTAAATGATAAGGCAGGAATTGTCTCAAAGTTTTATTGGAAAGGCTCGTCGACCTGGAAATTGATATTCCACCAAACTATCAAGTGAGGAAGGCACAATAAAGAGAATTTCAGGCATGCACAGATTCCGACTTACACAATATTTCCTGGCAGGTCATATAAGGAATTAGTTAATCAATAAGGAGGAAGGGAAAAATATCTAGAAAACAGTATCCGTTAGAAACCAGTTAAGGGAAAATTCAGAGTGATGGCTTGCAGCAATTTTAGAAAAGGCCTAATCCAGATTGCAGCAGGAGGATAAAGGGTTTCCTGGACAGGGTGCCCTGGGAACAGGTCTCAGTGAAGAAGCTTATATAATATCAGCACACAGAAGGTTAAAAAAAATTTTTTTTTAAAGAAGCAATTTGAAACTCCAGAAAAAGCAAAACAAACACAAAACAAAACATAAAAACTAAAAATGAAGCCAAGTAAAATTTGGCACAATTTAAATGAACAGGGTGGAATGTTTCTAAAATTTTTTTGAAAAACATTCTCCTGTGACACTGGAACCACCAAAAAGTGTGGTAATATAATCACATATTACTTGCTTCTGCAAGGAACAATATTTACATACTCATGCAAATGCAGTTTACTGGGTTTTTTATTTTTTAAAATGAACCCATAGACAAATTATAGCACAGAACATATTATCAACCCTGACTTAAGTAAAAGTGTAAAGTTACAGTTGACAGAGATTGGGAAGTGGAGGGAGAAATGGAGGGAAGGGTAAGAGTGCTAATGTCTTTATTTTATTAAAAAGAAAAAATGGGGGAAGGGGAGCTCCAAGAAACAGTCTCTATTTCGTTGAACAAGAAATGGAGTTTAAGAAGATTCTTCTGAGGTTGCAGAGTGATTACTGAAGGAATTGAAAAATGTGACAAACTATATATGGTAGGAGCATGGGGAAAGAAGGGGAGAAAAAGTATGTGTATAAATAAATCCTCATTATAGCCAGAAATCAGTAAATAATGTCTACATTTCATATGCCATAAGCATATTATTTTTAGAAATATAAAGGTGACCTGCCAGAAAAATTAAAAGCAATCCAATTTAAAGTAATGGCACTTGGGAAGCAAAACTAAAGGTAGAGAAGGGTGCAGAAGAGACTATACTGTCCAATAAATGTTTTTCCATACTATTTCATTATTAAACCATGCACACTAGGCATACCGTAATGCAAAATGATTTTTTAAAATAATGGGACATATCAAGGCATATACTCCCAGAGAACAAAGAGACATATACAACCATGTGTCCTGTAGCATTGTTTATAATAAATAGAAAAGAGTTTTCTATCCATCAGCAGGGGAATGGATATATGAATTGTGGTATATATTCATAGGATGAAATATTATGGATCAAATTATTAAACTAAATGAAATATATCAACAAGAAGATATCTCAAAAAGAATGCTGAAAAAAAAGAATGCTGAGAAAATAATAATTTTTGAATGATATGGGAGATGTATTAATATTAACAATAACCAAATGTATTATTGTTCATTGGTCATGGATACATACATGCAGATGTAAGAAAAAAGGTGTTGTATAAAAGCATGAACTAGACAAATACATACTATATTCTTGAAAGTGGGTGCCCTAGGAAGGGAAGGAGAGACTAAAACTAGTAAGGGCGACAAGCAGGACAAACTTTATCTATAATTTTTATTAATAAAAATATACGAGGCAAATATGAGAAAATTTTAAGATATTGTGTTAGTACACAGATGTTTTTATATTACTCCATTTTATGTACTTATATTGTCTTAAAATAATTTTAAAGGGTAAAAGGAAATGGAACATACAAAAGAAAGAAAATCAAGGGGAAATTATGTGAGAGAATTTTCATCACATATGGTATCATCCTATACCGACGTTGTTTTAAACAAATGTGGGTTTTTGGGAAATACCTCAGAATACTGGTTTTTTTCATCTTTGATTTGAATACTTACAGGTTTAGTATGGATTTTGATTTACTATAAAGGGAAGGAGAATGATAGCTTAAAAAGTAGAAGAAATTAATTAATTTTAGGGGACATTTTAGAAATCAGGTTTATTGTCTAGAAATTACAGGTATAGATAAAAATCAATGTTCAAAAAGATCTGAATTTGAAGAACAAATTAAGGGAAATAGTTTATACAAAAATTATTACCTCCTTTTAAACAATACTGTATTTGAATTGTTTTTAAAAACAATGGGCTCCCATAGTCCGTTTGCTTTGCAATGCGTTGTGGGGTTTTTGTGTTTCCTTTTGTTTTAGAATTGGAAATCTCAAATTTTGCTTATCCATTTCATCATTTGATGGATATTTGGGTTGTTTCCATGTTTTGACCATTATGAACACTGTTGCTATGAACATTCATATACAAGCTTCTGTGTAGATATATGACTTCATTTCTATTGGATATATACCTAGCAGTGGATTGTTGGGTCATATGGTAATTCTATGTTTAACTGTTGGAGAACTGTCAAGACTATTTTCCAAAAGCGCTGCACCATTTTCACATTCCCATCAGCAGTGCAGGAGAGTTACAATTTCTCCACATTCTCACCAACACTTATTATCTGTCATTTTAATTATAGCCATCCTAGCTAGTGTAAAGTGCTACCTTGTGTTTTTGGTTTGCATTCCCCTAATCGCTAATGATGTTGAGCATATATATATTCATTTGTGCTTATGGCTATTGGTACATCTTCTTTGCAGAAATGTCTATTCAGCTCCTTTGCCAATTTTTTTGTGTGTTGATATGCGTAACATAAAATTTACCATTTCAACTATTTGTAAGTGTACAATTTAGGGGCATTAGTACATTAAGCAATACATTGTTAATATGGAATCGATGGCTAGGGTATCAATTTGAGTCCAATGGACCTGAGGTTAACCAAGATATTCACACCTACAGGCTGGATGATCAAGACAAGCTACAGAACCACTCTGTGCCTCAGTTTTGTCATCAGAAAATATAAGGCTATTAGGTCTACGAGATAATTAAATAAAATAATATGAATACGAAAGTATGGAGCAGAGAGTAAATTTGTCTTGTCCTCTTTAGAAATATAATGTGAATTATACTATATTATTTTTCCCTAAAAAAATATATTTTAGTTATTTAGGAGATTAAAGTAGAAGATGAAATTTTAAGAAGTTATTGAATTTTAGAAGATTAGATTTTTATCATTAGTAAAACCTTTGAAATTATATTCTTCTTTACTCTTCAAATATCCCCAAAACTGATTTATTCCTAATTGTGTACCTGTTAAACCCTAGTAATAAACTAAGCATCTTGAGGGCTAGTTATGCTTAAAGAATATCTTAACAAGATTATGAAGTCTAACACTGGCAAAAGTAAAAAAAAAAAAAAAAAAAAAACGTTTTTAAAAAAAAGGACATTCACACCTACTGTACTTAAAAAATTCTTCACACTTCCTCAGTTTACCAGAACCTGGGGAAATGTGATGATATTTCCGTCTATTGTATATGTCTGCCAGATGATCTGCTGTGGCATTACACTCCTCCTCTGGGAGCTCAGCGGGGTAGCGCATAGGCTAAAAACAGTCACTGACTGAACCGACATCCACCAAGTGGTTCCTTTGTGTCGGGCATTTTCTGGAAAAGGGAAAAGCCATTTGGTGCAGGTTCAAACTGCATTTTGCTTAGGTGGGCCTAATCATTTCCCTGCCCTGGTAAACACGTAGAAACCATTTTCCTGGTGGTTCATAGAGGAGATTTCAGAGCTTAACATATTGAAGACAGTGTTTGAGCTTCTCTGAAAGAGACAGTAAGGTGGTTATTCCCTACATTTATATATACTGACATGGTGAAGCTTTTAATTTTTTATTTAGATAGGTATTTAGATTTTTTAGACAAAACTCCTCTAACATTCAAAGAAGAAAAAACCCCAATATTTAAGAAAAATAATCTCCTTACTCTTTGTCTTTTAATCTCCCTGCTTTCAGCTTGCAAATGTGCTAAGGTACTTCCTACCACAGGGCTTTGTATTCACCAGCGGACTTGCTGGGCTCTACCCTCCACCACAAATCTTAATGACTGCTCATTTTCCAGATCTCAGCTCACCCCCATCCCACACACGACACTCAGCACACTGGGCCCTTTCTTTCACAACACGTAGTTTATCATTATTAGTGTCTGTAATATTATCATAATATATATTACATATAACATATATAATGTATATTGTTATTTCAGTTATAAATTGATTAATGCTTATCTTCCCCATAGACTGCACACTCCAAGAGTTCCTGTTTTCTGACCATTTTAACCCTAAGGCCTAGCATAGTGACTGGCATAGGATAACTATTCAATAAATACCCCTTGAATGAATGGATGGAATGAATTAATGAATTTTAAAATAAATAAACCATTTTAGAGAGAGAAAAGAAAAGTTTTTTCTATTCTGCTTTTAACCAAGTCACTCCTCTATGACCTCACTGTCTTACTGCCTAGATGGTAAGGAAAATCTCTTACAAATTGCTTTCCCAGAGCCTAGCAACATCCTAGACTTACATGTAAATACTTATTCTCATTTTGTGCTTGCTGAATGAATGACAAACAAATACATATGGCTGAAATATCACTATCACTACAATAAACGTCACTGTAAGAATTCATAACAGAAGAGAAAGAAGAGGAACAAATACTTTACTAATTGAAAAAACCATCAGCTCTGCTTTAATGAAAGGAGACTCCGTGTCTTACAGTGAGTAAGGGCATAGCTGAGAAGTGTATGGGTGTGGGGCTGGTTAGATTCAGGCTAAGTGAAGTTCCTATAACGAGAATGACCATATGTAAAACTACACTGCTACCATGTCTGAAGATGTGGCACTGTCTCTTCCACTGAAAGATTACAATTCAAATGTCTGCATTATTTTGCCCACATTATTACATATCTGTTCACTAATTCATTCATCGGTAAACTGTAGAGCAGTGTTTTCTAACCGCAAATCATATCTGTTAGTATGTGAATGAATGTAGAGGGTTGTAACCAGTATTTTTGAAATGAAACAGAATTTTGAAAACAGAGGGCGTTGCAAATAGTAAAACTGTTTTGAGCATCTTTTGTTTCAGTTTTGCATATTATCTACATCTACTCATTTACTAGGTTGCAAGGTAAAGCATTTTTCTCACTGTGGGTCATGGTCAAAAAAAAAAAAATCAAAAGCCAGAGAGAACACTTACTAATAGAACAGGCTCCAAAGTCAGACAAATTAGAAAACTAAGCCAGACTCTAAAACAAGTTACCTAACCATTATAAGCTTTAGGTTTTTTCTTCTATAAAATGGAGATTATAATACTTATCCCACAGGGTAACTGAAAGAATAACATAAAACATGTAAATATGTAAAATAATGATAACTAATACTTGTTGAGACAATACTATGTCAGAAGTACTATCTTCTTTAGTCCCCCAAACAACCCAATGAGGTAAGTTCTATTAAACCTCATTTTACAGGAGAGGAAACAGAGATACTGAGAATTGAAGTAAAAATCTTAATGAGTGTAAGAATATGTATCTCAGTGATTTGCACATAAATAAATGGACATTATTATAAGATATCAGCAAGTCATTAATAAATCCTGACCCTAGTACTTTGCCTTTAGCAGGAGAAGCTCAACAATAGTTGTGATTGGTAAAACACAGCCCTTGAACTTGGAACACTCTTCACAATAAAAAATAAAATGCTCCAGGAACTTAAAGGGGGCAGAAATTCTTCTGAACTACATTTGTTCACAAAAGGCTTGGGGAAAGAAGAGCTTAGAGCAAGGTCTTCATTGACGTGGAAGGGTCTGTAGAGGTGAGGAGAATAGTGTAGGCATGACTAAGGCCCACGGACAGAAAAAATGAAATCTGTAGGTTGATAACAGATTGTAGAGAGAAGTCATTGAGTACTTGATCTTGTAACTAAAAGAAAACCACTGAAGACTGGTAACAGTGACTAATGATGACACAGTTATTGAGACTGCATAATAACCTCCATATGATTATTGTTCAAAACAGCGTGAAGATATTTTGCCATGAAAATTGAATTCTATTTTCCCAATTTTATGGGTGGAAAGCCAACCTTGCTTCAAGGGAAATTATGGGAATTAATGATACATTTGTTAAACTCTAGAGTTTTCTGAGAAATTCTATTATAAAGTGCGAATTATTTTATTAGAGTTGACTAATTGTTTCATAAAGTAGCTTGAAAGGAACTATCTCCATAAATGTAAGTTTTATTATGATAATTGCATTTTTCAGATTGCAGTATTTGAGGAAAGGATTATTTATATAGTTTTTAATTGATTTAAGTAATTATGGAGATAATTACAGGGGTTAAAAAATATTGATTCCAGCCTTTTCCTAAGGACAATTATACCAAAAAAGTATATACAAATATTTGTTCTCCACCAGATTTGACTCTAATATTCTAATATTTATTTTATTATATACTGTGACACAGAAGAAAGATATGTATTTGTTAACTCAGATGATAAACTACCTATTGAATTTTTTTTGTCCTGGTTTCAAATCCCTGCATCTTGCTATTCTTGAAAACAAATAACAGATTAAATAGACTCATATTAAGATGAATTGAATAAAATAAGATTTAAACCTTATCCTTAAAATGTTTTAAACCTTAAAAATGTTTGAAGCTCTAGAAGGCATATAGCATCTAAAATGCGATCTTATATATTCTGGGGTTTAAAAAACTGAAAAAGGGACCTTCTGAAAATTAAGTCCTTGTGCCCAGGAACAATTCTTGGGGTTTGGAACATCTTCCCAAAACAGCTTTTTCATCCTACAAAAGATAAACAAGGCATTAGAAGTAAAGAAAAACATGCACATTGAAAATGTTAACAGGTAATAAATATACAAACTAGAAATTTATCTACCAGACTGGTTATGCCTCACTAGGATCAGATTCACTTTCACATGCTCTACCATGAAGATCTCCACCAACTTTCTGTCTAGACCAAAGTTGATCACTATAATAAACATAGCCAACTCTTATTAAAAACTGTTTGCCAGGCACTGTGCTAAATGCTTTGCACAGGTTTTTCTCAGAGAAAATTATTAAATATGGCCATCAACTGAGTTTCAGAAACAATTCTACTGGATATGGCCCGATCAGCTCACTTGACTGAAAGGTAAACTCAGATTGTAAAATCACTTTTCCCTCTTCACTGCTAGAAGACAAAATTTTCTGTAGAGATTTGGCATGTGTGAAATAACCTCAATGGGCCGCACCTCTCAGCACAGAGTAACGGGGCACCCAAAGAAGCATCCAAGAAATTCAAGGCCATTTGCTAAACCAAACAGAACGGAGCCACTCAGCGCTGACGTTTAAAAAGTAGAATGCCTACTGACCATAAGTGAACTGACGGCTTCAGATAAATCTTCACCACTAAAGGTTCTCAACCTAGACTGTACAACTTTGAAAGCCATTCTTCTCACCTCTAAGAACATACTGCCTAGGATTTCCTATTATAAGCTTGTTATTTCATGAATGTATATACAGTAAAAAAAAAAAAAAAAACAACTAATTTCTTTCCTGAGGCTTATGTGTACTAGCAAAACGGAGCATGGTTTCCTGAAATCAGGCTTTTTCTTTTTACGCCATCTCATTGCCATCAAATACATATAAAAATATTTAGAACACTTTAGTGTTTCTGATTTGGATCTAAAACCAAGGTTTAAATATGTTCAAGATTTTAACACCAAGTACAATACCTTTGGTGTGATATTAACAATGTTCCAAGCAATAAGATGGAAGAGGAAATAATTATTGGCACAATTACATATAGACCTGCATCATGCTGGTGTTTTTCATCATCTGAAAAAGAAAAAATTCACACAACTCTGAACCTTGAGAAAATAACATCTTTCTGAATCAGAAATTATAATAGACTTTTTTTCTGATTTCAACATAAATCTGAATGACCTTTAAAGATATAAAAATCAGAAAGAGGAAGCTAAAAGTATAGCTTTGATCACATTAATAAAATTATTACTTTGGTCAGAATTATGCTTCTTGTAATTTAGCAAAACATTTTTTCAAAAGTATTTATTTGCCAGCTCCCTCCATCTGGTCACTTTTAGGTTATTTGAGTCCAAGTGTCAATAAAAGTTGTTATGATGACTCTTTGTTTCAGCATCTGCTTTTAGAGAAGGCAACCTACAACACCCACCAACCTCCATCTTGCTCACTCGACACACTGACCTCCTTACTGTTTCTTGAACCACAAAGCATGCTAACTCTTCAGGGCCTTTGCACTTGCTATCCCCTTGCTGAAATGCTCTTCCCCTTTGTTCTTGCAGGGCTTTACCCAAATATCACCTTCACAGAGAAAAAGACCATTTTTGGCCATCCTTACTAAAGCACCACATTTTAACTCTTACCCTTCATTTTATTTTGCTTCATGCACTTATTTCTATCTGACATTATATTATACATGATTTGTTTATTGTCTGTCATTCTTATTAGAGTACTGGAGTTTAAGCTCCATTTAGGGCACAGACTTATGTTCACTGTTCAATCCCCAGTGCTTAGAACAGTGCTCAGTGTATATTTGTTGAACGATACATGAATGAAACTTTATAATTATTTTAATTCTAAAACCAGGTGAAATGTTTCTCTCTTGAAACTTCATTATTGGGTTGCTTGGATTTGAAGACAATCTGAAAAGTAACAGCAGAATCAAAATGTTTCCACTTCAAGTACAGTAAGGTGAATCAGAAATATAAGACACCCTGTGAACTTTTTTCTATAATTATTGCTACAGTTTTATTTTTAGAAAAAGATTTCCTTTAGAAGATCATTAAAATTTAAAGACTCATAAATATGAGTCAAAACATATTGTTTGGGGTAGGTGTATTTATATTAATTGTACAGAAAATTAATATTTTTCCAATTAATCTTTATGATGATGTATTTTATTATATCGCTGGATACCTCCCTTTATTTTGTTTCCATCAACTTTTAGACTGAAATTTTTACTTACCAATGCAAAAGTACAATACCACTCCTGATTATTCTTCTTACCACCACCATGGAACCATGTACCCTTACTTCAGTCACCCATGAGGCATCTACATAAGACTCTGGGCTATTCCATGATTCCATCAGAAAGAAAATAATCAGATGGCAGCATTACTGCTAGCTAAGGAGGAAACCACAAATCTGTGTAAAAAGAAACTAAAAGTAAACATTTTTACCTTGGGTGAAACTATCAATTATCTTCGGTTTCCCCACTCCCTCCATAAATATTGGGTAAAGACTGAACTGATACTTCTCAATGGGGATAAAATGATCTGAGGAGAAAAAATATTTTAAAGAGTCATTCCCACTGAATTAATATAAATGAGTGAAATCTATGTAAACAAAATGTTAAGTGACTCTTATATTTCCATGGATGTAAAATTGATGACTTATGGGTTGAAACTGATGGATTAAAAACTGATGATTGTTACCTATGGATTGAAACTGATAATTAGGGAGTTTCAAAGACAATCTAAGCACTACCAATTCTACTGTAATGACAATAATTTCGCAAATAATGTTTTAAAATCTTACCCAAAGATAGAAGATTGCAATTTTTCAAAGGCATGTTCCAGCGATAGCCGGTTTGTTCAAGTTCAGGGTGTAGGAGTTGTGTTATTTCCCTTTCCAGGACAATACAGTCTACCTCCTAAGACCAAAGCCAGCAATATTCCCTTTTCATAAGAATTTAGTTTACTTAGCCTCCCCATTCAAGGCAGCTGGGAGACTAAAGTCTCGTGAAATCCCATGCAGAGAAGATGGGAGTGGGTACCAGAAATTACCTTATATATCCAGGCGTCTAGATCTATGGAGCATGATCACCTCCATAGCAAAGCTCAAAATGGATCTATCAGTGATCTATCATTTTTACAAATGCTAATAAGATATATTATTCCACAAGAGATAAATCTCTTTGAAGCACAGAGAGTAACCACCTAGACAACAGTATAGTAATGAACTGGATTTAGTTCTCTATCAATAATTTGTTCCTATCTACCTTGATGCTAAATTCTAGGGTCTTTGCAACGAAATAGAAGTATGTGCCTTTGGGATGATGTTGTAAATAAGAACATGGCAACGCTTAGCTTCCCTGCTTAAACCTTACTCAGACTTGGAGACTCCGTATTGTGCACTAATATTTTGTATTTTAATCACCTTGTGGGGTAACTGGTCTACTTTGGGAATAGTATGCTGGCTTATGATCCTCAGACCTTCAGCCTGGCCCTCCCACTCACTGCTAGTGACATCGTAAGTTGGCACACAATTTGGGAAAACAATTTGTCAGTAGATATCAAAAGCCATTAAAATGGTTTTAAAAAAAGGTTAAGCTGGAAGCAACATAAATGTTCTCAAATAAATAAATGGTTTATGTAGATTCTGGAATAAAATGCTATACAATCATTTAAAAAGTAGTTATAAGGATTGTGAACAAAATAGAAACATGCTTGTGATATATCAAAGGAACGAACCATAAGAAAAGTGGTAGATGATATGATTACAACTACATAAAATATTTAAATGGAAAAGGATCAAATGAAATAGAATTAAATGTTTGTAACAGGATGACAGTTTAGGCAGCAAGATCTATCATCTATATTTTTGAAGTTTTCATTAACTATCTTATTTGAATTAATAATCTGTAGCGTCATACTAATCCATAGGAGAAACTTAATTAAAGTACAGTAAGCTTACCGTGGACATAATACTTCTTAACAGAGGAAGGGATTCTAAGCCATTTAATTTCATTGTCTTCATGAAGAATTTTCCACTCAAGAATAAAATACATCAGATTGTAATCACTGGGTGATAGCATCCAGGAAAGAATTACACAACTGCTGTTTAAAGGATATGCACTGAGTGACTGCACGATATTTACTGTGGGGAAAACAAGGAAATTTATTTTTAAATTCAAAATTAATGAAGATCTCCTAATTGCCTTTAGGAACATATAGCCTATGGAGAAGGAAGAGAAAGCAGACATTTATACAAATAAATAAAGCAGACATTTATACATGGCAATTATTTTTGTATCACAAGAGTCATATAAGCAGAGAGGTGTGGGAATATATGCTATGAGGAGAAATAAGATTCTACCTAAAATCCAAAAAAGAGATTTTTGGATATGGTCAAAAGGTGTTCTCTACTGTAATACTGTACAAGCCTATTAATCATTCTAATTCCCTCCAAATCTTCTCTCCTGCTGATGGAGTCAGTGCTTTCAAAGCACAAATCTGATCATTTTAACACCCTCTCCACAGAGTCCCACTTAAAAGCCTCCAGACTTCCGCACATGAGAACAAAACTCCTATCATGCCTACAGTTCCCTGAGGGCCATACCTCAGAGCCTCTGTCGGCCTTTCTGGACTTTTTTTGCACCAGCGCCAACCAGGTCTTCCTTCATATCCTCTCCTGGACTACAGGACTTTTGGTCAGATTTTTCCTCTCGTGGGAGCACTTCCCCCAACCTTCTGGGGAAGTTTAATTCCTCTACTGTATCCTCAAGAAAGCTTCTCTGACACTCAATACCAGGTTAGGCTCTTATTTTCTTTTCTTTTATAAAATTATACTCTTTTCCCGGGAACACTCGTCTCAGTTTGTAAATAGGCATTAACTTGCATGATTATCTGATTAATGTTTGTCTCATCCATTGGACTCTGTGAATGCAAAGTGAGGTGTACCTTTTCTTACCTTTGCTCATGGGCCATGAGAATGTTAAATTAAAATTTGCAGAAGAAGCACCAATTGAATTGACGGCCAGAACGGTAACAGAGTGTGCTTGCTCTGTCCAAAGGAAAGTGAATTTAGTGTGATTTCCTACATCTTCTGACCATGTTCCATTGCGGGAAGTATGATGTTTCACCACATAGCTTCTCACACTGCACAATGAGTCATTTTTCATCAGGGGCTGCGGTAAACATAAAAGTTGATTAGCTCAAGGGCTACAGTGCTTTTTATACTGACTGAGCTCACGGAACTCCTATTAAACATTTCCCATTGGTAAGCAGGGGCCAGGCCAGAGCAAGCACTGCTGAATTCAAGGCTGAGGTATGGGGCTCTGACCACAGTCTCCCTGAAGCCGTCTGGGTGGCTATGGAGCATAGGAAACTTATCTCCCCCCTTTTTGGTTTTTTTTTTTTTAAGACTCAAAGACTAAATCATTTGAAGATAATGAAGTATGGATACAAATAGGACACTTTTCCACCTGGAAGTTTCACTCTAATTCTAGAGAAAAGAAAGACTGAAAGAGAGTTGAGAGTTTCTTCATCTAAAAAGCAAAAAAGGAATAACCCTTTGTTTTCATAAAGCAACAACTAGAGAGAGTTGAAAAGATATTAATCATCACTTCTATTAATCCTGGTGAGACTGGTCACTCATTTTTTTTCTTCCCTTGATATGCTGCCCTTTCCAGTAACAGAGGCTATCAGGACAGTGTACATGGAACCCCAGAATTTGTGCCTTTAGTTAAAAAAATATCATACCAGGTCACTGATGATTCAGTGTAAAATATATAATTAGTCCAATTGTATTCATCCATTCTACAGAATATAACAATATGTCCCACTTCCCCCATCACCTTCACCTGTTTCAGGTAAGATTTAAGTGCTACCAATCCCTCGTAAACCCTTAGAAAGCTTAACTCTGTACAATAGACTAGAACAGTGCTTCCCAATTTTTGTCATTGAGATTCTTCTAAGTCAGAAATTGAGAAACATAAATACAAACAAACATAAGTATGTCCCTGCAGGGCGTGGAAGAACCTGGGTAGGTGGTAAGATTTTAGCAGCCTCTGCAACAAACAAATGTCTGAAAACTCATGCAAATTTTGCATTTTGTTTTTTAAAAAAAATCTATGTCAGTTTTCATATACAAATATTTACTTTTGTAACCATCAAGTAAAATTGATGATAAAGTCCTTACTTTCTAGTCCTACAAGCTGCTCTAGGCTCATCTTGTGTTATTTCCTGCCCCAGCCCTATAACCCAGCATTTTTTCACAGAGCCCTAGTTCCTTTTATTGGAGAATAGTATTAGAAACAAATCTGGAAATACTCCTTACTACCAGAATATGGATTTCTCAGCTTACAGATCAAGGAAATACATCTGTGTATACTACATCTGTATACACACATATCTATGAAAATTTCTAAATGAATCCATCTGTATCCATATTAAGCTAAACATGAGTTCATACTGATGTCTCCAACCCTAATCCATTACCACATGGATCATTCCGATCTTCTCCTTGCTTGTCTGTAACCAATTCGACAGTGAGAAACCTGGGTCCTTCCTATCATCCGATGCTTAATTGTTCAATTCCAGTTTGCATATCTAATGATACAAGAATTGTTAACCCATATCTCGTGAGAGAAATGACTTTATCAGCTAGGACACAGTGGTTATGTACAGTTTCTTTTGCCTATAGTCTTAAGAATCTACTCATTAACAAGGTTACCTAGGCCTGAACCTTTTTCTCCCAACTCCTTCAGTAAGACTGTTCCATACAGTTAGTTTCTCTTACTGCAGTCTGGATTCCATCCTGGGATTCTCCAACCTCCTAACGATTTATCTTTAATTTGTATACACTAAGGTTTTTTCTTTGTGGTATAAGGTTTTATGAGTTTTGGCAAATGCATAATGCTATGTACTCACCAGGACAATAGTATACAGAATAGTTTCACCATCATAAAAAAATCCCCTGTTCTTCACCCATTCAAACCTTTCCCCATCAACCAAACCCCTGGAAACCATTGATCTTTCTGCCATCTCTACAGTTATGCCTTTTCTTGAATGTCCTGTAAATGGAATCATAATGTAGCCCTTTAGGCAGCCTTCTACCTCTTAACAACATTCATTTAAGAGTCATCCATATCTTTTTGTGGCTTTAGAGCAGTTTCTTTTTATCGCTGAATAATATTCCATTGTATGAAAGTACCAAAGTTTTTTGTAAGAAGCTACCAAACTATATTCCAAAGTGGCTATACCATTTTCCATTCCCACCAGCAGAGAATAAACGTTCCTGTTGCTTTGCATGCTAGCCAGCAATTTATTGTCAGTTTTTTTGGATTTTAACCATTCTAATAAGTGTGTAGTGGTATCTCATTTTTGTTCTAATATGTATTTCCCTAATGACTAATGATGTTTGCTATGGATTGAATGTTTGTGTCTCCCTAAAATTCGGACCAAAAAAAATACAATCACTTGGGATAGAAATCAATTCATTTGGGGGAGAGAACGCTTTGAAAATTTCTAAGCTGTATACTCATTGTTTTTGGAAATATCCATCGTGTATCTGCCATCATACAAAAAGAATAATCGGGCTTCCCTGGTGGCGCAGTGGTTGAGAGTCTGCCTGCCGATGCAGGGGACATGGGTTCGTGCCCTGGTCCGGGAGGATCCCACGTGCCGCGGAGCGGCTGGGCCCGTGAGCTGTGGCCGCTGAGCCTGCGCGTCCGGAGCCTGTGCTCCGCAACGGGAGAGTCCACAACAGTGAGAGGCCCGCGTACGGCAAAAAAAAAAAAAAAAAGAATAATTTAAATGCCCTTGAGATATGTAGGGAAGGCCACGTTTACTCTGTTTAGAATTAAATACAAATGGAATTTTTGGACTTGAAGGAACACTAGATATCATCCAGTCCAATCTTATGTTGACACAGATGAGGAAACTGAGGTTGAAGGGTCTAAGTGACCTTGTCAAAATAGCACTGATTAACTATACTATGTTAAGCCAAGAATAGAATTAAAGTCTCCAAACTCCAGACCAGTGCTCCCTCCATTCTACACCTTGGCTCTCTGTAATCACTTCTCCAAATTGAAATACACTTGGGATTGCAGAGACTAAAAATGATAGAATTATTAAGTAAGTCTTTTTTACAATGAAGTCTGTTTTACAATGAAACAAATCTTTCAAGAGTATAGAAGTAAAATTTAAGAATAACATAGAAATCAGGAATACCTTCCAAAGCAAAGTGACATTTCTCTCTTTTTTAGTGTTGTCTTCATTAATTATTCTCCAAAATTCAGGTCCTCTGATAGGAACTGCAAAATAACAAGGAGCCCAAGTTGTACATGTGTTCTTGGAAGGATTACTTTTCAGTCACATTGGAAGCACGTACTTGTGCATTTTTAAGACACGTTCACAAAATCTTTGCAAACCTTTTATATCCGTGACAATTGTGTAGGCTGGAGTACTCCAATTACTCCAATATCCCAGTCCATCTAGCCTCTTACAGCGCACCTGGACAGCATAGACTGCACACAGGTCTGGCACCGGGAAACTGGCAGACTTTAATTTTGCATCATACACCTCGAATACCTGTAAAATAAGTCAAACTATTAGATTGATCATTACTAACACCTATGTAGCTAAAGGGCCCTGAAGTGCATTTTATTTTAAACCCTAACACTGTTCCAAAATTAAGAGATTTCTGGCTTTATAAATACTCTTATTAGGCTTGAATCATGAGCTCCTTCAAGTTAAGGATTGCCTCAGTCATCTTGTTATTTCCATCTCGTGACAAGATTTGGACTGGCCCACTTGCAGCCTCACTTCCCAATCACTCTTTTACCCTATTACTAATCTCTGTCCACTAATCCTCTATACACAAAGACTTCTAAGAATTTTAACCGAGTGGTTAGATAGGGCCTGCTGCCGAGAATCTCTGATATTCAGTCTCCTCAATAAGCAAGTAAACTGTCACATTTATTACAGCTGAACTCATTGTGATCTAATTCTATTCTAGGGTTCCTGCTATTTCTAGGTCTTTGCAGGCTGCCATCAGAAAACTGACACAGGAAGGCATCATATGCACACTTGCCACTATGGGTGTGATTCTGGTTGTTTGATAAAAGCAGCTTCTTCCAAAATGTGTCCCATTGAACATGTGTGTACTAAAGAACATTGTTAAAGGGAAAAAGATTCCTTGGTAAAATGAGTTTGAGAAACATAGGATGAAATAAAGTCACAAATGTTTCTTAAATTCAGGACTTCTCTAAACCTTTAATATGTAATATACCATGATTCTACACTAGGGACATATGGTGATTCAGGGTTTCTTAAACTTTATTAAGCCATGTGATCTTTCTTCAAGAAACATTGTATGGGATCAATGTACTACAAAACACATTTTGGGAAATGATAAATAGCAGGAAATTTCATTTCTTAAAAGGGTTAGAATTAGATCAATCTATTTAATAAAAAGAGCTATGGAATACAGGAGGATGTACTTTTATGCCAATAAAATAAACCTTATGCAATAAACTTCTTCAACAGTTATAAGAAATAACATTTAGTGAGGCAAGCTGAAGAAATTTCCAGGTAAAAGGTACCTTCCATTGTACTTTTTTTCCACTTAAACCATAGCGAATCTGGAACTGAAGATTATTCTCTGGAAAGACTGGCTTCTCCCAAGATATTTTCAATAATCCAATTTTTACAGTAATTTCTGCTTTCACACTAGATGGAGGCAGTGGTTTCACTAGAAAAATTTTTTAAAGTATTATATACCAGTAATTTAAACAGTAACAATATTTTTAAAATGTTATTATGATGTTATAATCTTCCATATCTTCTATTTGTAAAGTAACATCTCTTTCTCAAAACCTTCTCCTTCATTATCTCATTTGATCCCCTACAACTTTATGTGATACATAAGAAAGGGATTATCTCTATTTTGAAAATAGAGAGGTTGACTGAAAAAAGATCAATGCATCGTCCATGTCACTCTGCACATTAACTGTAAGACCCGATTAGAAATGGAACCATTGGCTCTGCATGCAAAAGATACCATACTGATCCCATGAGGAATATCAGTAGCAAACTCTGTTCTATGTAGAGCTTTCATTAAAAGCAAAAAACTATACACCACATTCATTTCCACATGTGTGATTTTCAAAATCTTCTACTGTCTGTTGTTAGGTATTTCTAGGTCAAGGTCAGAGGAAGTCTTGCAGAGTAAAGCCTTGGTTCTCTACAATCTGAGGAAAATAAGCTTTTTAAAGGGCAGAAATAGAGACAAAGATGAACAGAACAGCAAGGGCTTTAAAAAATAATAAAAGGCAACATGCAAACTCAACGTATTTGGGAACTAACATCTCACAGCTCAAGCACGACAGTGTGAACCTCTGAAGCTACAGACTTCATCAACAATACTTCTTTAGACTACTGATGACCAAAACACCTAAACTTTTTAATTACTATACAGTATCTCATGCTTATTCAATTGCTCATATGCCAAGAAGACGTTCTTCACCAACCAGTAAGATGACATATATTTCATCTCTTGAAAAGATAATTCCTCTTCAGGAAAGGAAGTATAGCATTCAAGAGACCCCAACACATTAAAGCTGTGATCGCACTTGACGGAATCATATGGCTATCACATGTATATATTCCATGAATATCTAGTTTATAGAAAGAATGCTTTGAAGTACAATGGTTTATGTGATCCCCACAATACCCACATTAGGGAGGTAAAAGGAGCTTTCCACATTCTATAGGTGACAAAATAGTCACGGCGCACTTAAGTGACCAGCCCACGTTTACAAAGCTAGTAATAAGTGGAGCTGGCATTTGGATTCCAAAGTTGAATTTTCACATTGTTTTCTAGTACTAGGTAGGCAATATAAGTGCAATTTAAATGCCTTATGTTAGTACTGAAAAGAATAACATCAAAAATTGTTCAGATATCGAACTGAATCCATGTTGCAGTTGTCAGATAATACATGTGAGGGTATATCTGTGTATGTCTGTAGGGTAGGGAGGTAGGACAGCTCCTTGCTATCTTAGGATATTTAGTACCAGAGAAGTATTGCTTACAGTAAACTCACTTAAAATGGAACCAAACTAAATAGGAAGGGGTGGTGAGAGGGCAGATCAATTAACTGGGACTTCATATTGAAATTTTTTTTTTAATTATGACAACTTCATGCTATATTTAACAAAATATAGATTTGAATTCAGATGTGTACTAATTATTTGAAAATACAATGGATCAAATGTTAATTTTTGGTACAATTCCCCAACAAAATATTATATAGCATCAAAAGATACTCTTCTACATTTGCTGCAAAATCATAAATGGATCATTTCCCAAAGATTTCACAGTAGGGCTTCCCTGGTGGCGCAGCGGTTGAGAGTCCGCCTGCCGATGCAGGGGACACGGGTTCGTGCCCCGGTCCGGGAAGATCCCACATGCTGCGGAGCAGCTGAGCCCGTGAGCCATGGCCGCTGAGCCTGTGCATCCGGAGCCTGTGCTCCGCAACGGGAGAGGCCACAACAGTGAGAGGCCCGCGTACCGCAAAAAAAAAAAAGATTTCACAGTGATACTTAGAGTAACATATCAAAATCTCCAAGGGGTCTCTTATTCCTTTGAAATCAAAATATCCTTTTAAAAGAATGTTTAAAATGTTGTAATGGACGTCATCATCCTTGTCTATTTTCTCTTTATTTCACTTGAGTTATTGTGAATCCTTCTGCTTCCTACCCAGCCTTACAAATTAAAGCCTTGAGCTATGACTACTCAGATTACAAAAACCGTCAGAATATCCAAATTAAACTTTTAGATTAAAAGCATCAAATGTTTTCATAAGTACATTGGGAAAAAAACATAAAATAGTGCATTATTTAGAATAATATTACTACTAAATTTATACCCAGTGATCAATATAATTCATCAAATTATATGCTGAAAATCTTCCTATTATTGATTTAAAATAAAACCAAAAGTATAAAACTTTCTAAGGCTAACTGTCTTTTTCAATTCCACTGTAAGTAGGAAAAAAAATTTTTTAATCTAGTGTGATCAGAAAATTCAACAGTTACCCTGAACCAACCTGAATCCAAATATGCTAATAAAAATGAAGACATACATATAGTTTTTGACATACCCACGGAATCAGGAATGACACATGTTGGTGGAGAGTCCAGTGAACCCAAGGAGTGATTAATTCTAATCCACATTGTATAGCCGGATAATAGAAAGATTGGCTGAAATAGGCATTCATAAAAACCATCTCTCTGCAAGTGGCAATCTTTGGGTTCAGATATGGGATGAATAGATGGAACATCAGAACAGTAAAGGCTGCTCCTTAAAAGATACAAAAACAATCAATAAATATACAACACTGATGAAAGCAATATTTGAGAATTCTGCTTTGTTGTTTAAAATAGACAGTTTTTGCTCCATCTAAAAGTAGTTGTTCTTATTAGAAAGGCATTTTTGAATTCTCAGCTATATCACAATCTTTCCATGAAAAGAGAAAATAACCCTTCTTAAATATTTCACTAGACAGTAAGTGGGTATGCAAATGAAATAAATGGCAATGTTCTAACAGGGAGGTAGGGATCCAATTGGAGACAGAACTTACAACACTTTGGAAGCTACGCTAATATACCAAAGTGATCAAATTTTTAAAATAAAGATCACAAGTAGTAATGGGGAATTCCTGATATGGAAAGGAAGATAAATTCCTTGCACTTTAAATTCCACAAAACAAATTGAAAACATAATGATAGTAGATTGTAGCTTAATTGACATTGTCCTAATCTTTTCTAGTTCAAAGCAATATAATTAAAATAATACCAATTATTGACTTCTATATGGATCATATCGTCAGGTATATCACTTATTTTCTCAGAGAAGAAAATTAAGAAAATATTTTTTTATCACTACATCCCAATCAACACTCCACCTCAGAGAATACAAATCATTTCTCCTCTTCTTTGCAATAGCCCTTCTGCCATTATTTGCTTTAAATATGGTATTTAAGTGGCTAAAGTAGCAGTTACTGTTTCCATAAGAATGGGAGTAAGGAGGTTACAAGAAAATGAAAAATCTATAATTTTCCTGTCTTTCATTTTCCATTTTTTGTGACTCCTTTTTCTTCCTATTTCCTCAAAATTACAACTGTTTGTGTGTATGTGTGTGTGTGTGTGTGTGTGTGTGTGTGTGAATCAGTGTGGTGGGTGGGGTTAAATGAGGAAGAGGGATGAAGAGTCATCTGTGCATAAAAAATAAGAACCATGATGTTGTACAGAAGCACGCTAATAGTCCACTTGGAATCCAAAGGTTAGCATCATTATTGTCACGACAGATATAACCATTTATTGAATGTTTACCAGCAGAAATCATATCACTTAACTATAATTAAATAAAATGTCATTAATTCTCACAGAAACCCTGCAAGTCCTATTATTCATTCCATTTTACAGACAAGGAAATTGAGGCCTTAGAAAGGTTAAAAAAACTTGAACACATATATTCAGCTAGTTTCATGGTTCTCCTATAAATATAAGGAAGATAAATGAGTCCAAATGCTTATGGAATAGTTGTCCACAAACACCCTTTTTAATGCGAAAATGCCATGGAAAGAAAGTAAAGACAGATTACAAAAGTAAAATGGTATGCCATGAATATTCTATTGATTTTAAAGTTCTCATATCAGGTAAGATGAAGACAGCTATGATTCCCATGTGAGAAACAAAGAAATTGCCTCATTTTTTTCTAATATTACTTAAGAATAGACTGGGAGCGTTAGGAATAGGAATCAGAACACAGTATTTGAGGAAATGGATTTGTTTTTCAAGCAGAAATTTTAGATTTTAAGAATAAATGAGCACAAGCTATACAAATTGAAAGTCCCAGTACAAACTGAGACAGGGTGTTTAAGAGTAGTACACACACTTGAAAACTACTAAAGAATGTTATAAAAATTGTCCTAATCAAGAGTGTTATTATTTTAGATAAAGGTCTCTGTAGAGAGAAGAATACTATAGGAAGACGATGACTTGAATTCTTTTCAAATCAGAGAATGGTTAAAAAAAAAAAAAAAGCCACGCAAATTACTCTTTACTAGAATTGTTTAATCCTTATTAAGTAAACAAAGTTATAGTTACCAAAGGGGAAAGGGCGGGGAGGGAGGGATAATTTAGGAGTTTGGGATTAACAGATACACAGTATTATATATATAATAGATAAACAACAAGGATTTACTATATAGCACAGAGAATTATATTCAGTATCTTATAATAACCTATAATGAAAAGAATTTGAAAAAGAATAGATACATATATATATATATATAACTGAATCACTTTGCTGTACACCTGAAACTAATATAACATTGTAAATCAACTATATTTCAATTAAAAAATAATAATAATCTTACCTATTTCTAAAGACCATTCATATTATCTCTTACAATATCTGTACCACTACCTCCAACCTTTTTCTAAAACATTAATCTTCAGCAAATGATATGAGGCTTCTATAATCCTTGATATTCTCCTCTAGCTAATTCTCCAAGTCAAATTAAAATGTATAGACATTAATTTTTTGGATTTCATTTACTAACTAAAATGCAACTGTGGAGAATTAACTGATCATCAGAAAAAAATAATCTGAAGCAAAAACAAATTACAATCTTTTTGTGTGTGAATTTTTTCAAGAATCACCAATTTATTTAACCCTCTAAAAATTTCCTAAGTAAGAATATTCTACCTTCCTCTTTTGGGAATAAATCTACAAGACTACTGCTATGGTGATATTCTACAGGAGATGTTTATCTCACCATATCCACAGAAAAATAAAACAGCAAAAATATACATACCTCTGATACCTCAACTGCAAAGTGCTTCCCACAAGTGATTGGATTGCACTGGGTGACCATCTGCAAGTCATTTTAGTTAAGTACCCATCAGTTTCACATGATATATTGATATTGACATCTATTTAAAACACATTAAAATATTACTATAAAGCAAAAGCACCAAAACATTTTTAATGAAAATAAAATTTCCTTAACATCTTCAGTGGGACTCTAAGATAGAGTCCATAATAAGAATGTATCTCATGGAATAAAATGAAGAAAATCCCGGAATTCTTACCAATCACATATAACTCAGCATAGCGATGGTGGCACTCATGCTCATTGCAGCAGTACACTGCGTCATAGGTGAACTTTCCTCGGGGTTTGGTTGCATTCAAATTAGGAAAAGTAACTTTGCTAACATGGTCACCCACAACATCATACTGGCTTTGGGGAATTTTCTCAGCTAAATTCATCCACCAAACAATCTTTTTTGAGGAAACTATCTTGTTTTCATTTTTATAGAGGCAGTGAAAAGAAACGTTAGACCCAACGGTTGTCAGAATTTTAGGTGGAAAGTATATGACATCTGTAATGGGGAAAAAAAAGGTAGGATGTTAGATGAAGACAGAAAACATCACGTAAGCAATTGATACCATGTAAAAAAGATTCACAAGGCATTCAGGATTATACTGCCCAAAATAAAATGAGTGCACTGAGAGACTGCAGAACTGTAGCTGCCTGTTCGTGTACAGTTAGTAAGTGTCCCAAGCATTCCCATTCCCAAGTGACTTGAGCCTCCATAAATGTCCTCAGTATTTTCTAAACACAGAGACTTATGCATTATAAAATATGTTTTAGACAGTAATTGTCACTTGCTAACTGATAGGCAGGAAATTAATGAAAATGAAATGTAGTCTAATTCCACAATGGTACGTCTTCCATCAGACTCTGCTTTCAGAATCAGTGAACCTTAGCGCAAGTTCTTAAGTCAAATCCCTACAAAACAAAATCCTGAAAAATAAATGGTGATAGCCACTGTCTAGTTTGGATACATGAAAATTTCAAGTAAGCAGGTAGAGAAATAAGCTTTAAATAAGAAAACTTGTTAGGAAATGTAAAATCAATGATGCACCAGTAAACAAAGCAGGCAAAACTGTAAATACTGTTCTGTAGTATCATTTTAAGTTATTTAGTGCCAGTACCCTGTGGTTGAGGACAAGGGGAATCAGTATTTTTCTAAAATATCATTTTTAATGCCTATACACTATTCCATACTACTCTTTCAGTCTCCTATTGTTGGAAACATAGTTTGTCTCTATGTTTTATTAGAAACAATAAAAATAAATGAATGTTTACATAGGACGGAATTATTTCTGCCATAGTGTATTACAAAAACAGGGTATTTCAGTTGTACAATTTAAGGTAAGCTATTTTCTGCTGATAGAATATGAATATCTGTTTTCATACATATTTGGATTACCCTCAAAACAAGTCCAAAAAAACCTTGACTAGTTTTTATTATTTTTCTCTTTTCAGTAATAGCATGCTAAACTCCAATGCCTTTATATTTATAATCCATATAAGATATTTGCATCTTGTATGTCTACAGTCAAGCATAAACAGGAAAAAATTTATTTCTTTATAAGGAAACAATAATGATTTTCTTCTCATGACCAAGTATCAATACCTTTACAGGATCTACATTAATAAATTTTATTAAAAAAGGAAATTCTATTGATAAATATTAGTGAATTACTCAAAAGAACATAAATCATGGATCAAAACATTTTAGATAAGTTATTTTAAAATGTGTTATCATAGCTCCAGAAAATAGCTTTTTTTTTAAATTCTTGGAGAAGATTACCTATCTTTCTTTTTTTTTTTTTTGCTCTGCGCGGGCCTCTCACTGTTGTGGCCTCTCCCGTTGCGGAGCGCAGGCTCAGCAGCCATGGCTCACAGGCCCAGCCGCTCCACGGCATGTGGGATCCTCCCGGCATGGGGCACGAACCCGTGTCCCCTGCATCGGCAGGCGGACCCTCAACCACTGCGCCACCAGGGAAGCCCCCTATCTTTCTTTAAGGACAAAATATTTTCTTTAACCTGGTATAAGAGCTGCACAGGAAGTGTACAAATTATCTAATATCTGTTTCTCCTCTTCTTTCACAGCAACAAGAATGCAGCTAATAAAGGTACTACAAGAATTCAGCAATTCTAAAGTTGTTTTTAGTATGTAAATTGCAATATTCTTGTACTTTGTAAGTTCTGGGAAGGTCCTGAGTTTTCCTCTAAAAGCCCAAGATCTCCCAACAGCTATAGGGAAAGAACCTATCCAATTCACTTTAAAAGAATCCATAAGATGCGACTTCCCTGGCGGTCCAGTGGTTAAGACGCCACACTTCCAATGCAGGGGGCGTGGATTCCATCCCTGGTTGGGGAACTAAGGTCCCACATGGCGGGTGGCCAAAAAAACAAACTAATTTTTTTTAAAAAAGACATAAGACCTACAAAATTAGAAAATAAAGGGATTCATACCCCATTTAAAAATAAATAAAAGAATCTGTAAGAATTCCTTGACTAGGAATAGTCAATGCTTCATTAACTGTGAACTTGGTAGGTTCACTTTTAATATATTAATGAATAAAAAGTAGTAGTTACAAAGGTACTGAGAATTAGCATTCTGTCTGCAGTAATACATCAAGTAACCTCTATTTTTTTTTTTAAAAACAAACCCAAACTGTTTGAAAATGATAAGGTGGGTGTGCTAACTCATTCTAAACAAATTAACACCTCAATCTTACAGAATGTTTCTGTTTGGTGGATGCCGTTACAGCACCTATTAGTGAACAATGGAGGTGAGTCTAATAATATTAGGTAACTAGACTTGAGGGAGAAGGATTCAAATCCCTTTACACAAGAACAGGAAGTCCCCGAGTTTGGAGACATACTTTGCTGTTGCACACCTTTCAGGGAATAAACCTCAAGTGTGGTCAGCACTGTGAAGTGCAGACATTGCAGCCAACGTAACTCAGCAAACCTAAACCTAAAAAACCTAAGCAGCACTAAAACCTCATTTACCAGGAATCATGAAGGAAATGAGGTGTTCCACTGAAATACTCTATGTAATTCAGCTTACTGCTTACTAGCTTTAAGAATCAATTTTATTTTTTATTTATTTATTATTTTTTGCGGTACGCGGGCCTCACACTGTTGTGGCCTCTCCCGCTGCGGAGCACAGGCTCCGGACGCACAGGCCCTGCGGCCATGGCTCACGGGCCCAGCCGCTCCGCGGCATGTGGGATCCTCCCGGACTGGGGCACGAACCCGTGTCCCCTGCATCGGCAGGCGGACTCTCAACCGCTGCGCCCTAAGAATCAATTTTTAGCGCCACCAGAAATCTTGCATAATTATACATTTATGCACTTAATTGTTTTACTAGTGGTTACAAACATGAACTTTGGAATTAGGCTACTTTCTAACTGCATTAACTTTTACAAGTTATTTAACCCTATCTAACTCTCAATTTGTCTATGAAACAGGAATAACAGTACCTATCTCACAGGGCTGTTGAAAGGATAAAATGATAGTACGTGCAAAGCACTTAGAACAGTGCCTAAACACAGGAGGCACCCTATAATTGTCAATATTATTATTATTAATCAGTAAGGAATTATCTATCTACTTCTACCTTTTATTTGTGATTTAATATGCATTACATCATTACAGTAGACAATACTGTGATAGAGAAATGTGCTTGGGAGATACTAAAATGTATAAGATTTTCTCCCCACTCTTGGTGTCCTAGTCTACTTTCTATTTGGCAAGTTTCTGTCTTTCCCTTAATAATCGCATAGTACCACTTAGTGGCATAGGAGCTATCCAAGTTTGTTAAATTAGTAAGCTTAACTTTACACTCATTGCTAAATCAACAAATTCTGCCCTTTGGAGCAGCCGTTTGCTCACTGTCTGGATTTATTCCTCACTCATTTTCAGGTTTTTCTGTTTGGGATGTCTACAGTCACTAGAGGGACACACCTGTGTTGAACGAGTAAAAGGCTAGCTGTTAATGGTAGTATTGTGGGATGTTGCACAAGTTAAATGTGTTGAACATCTGCTGAGTGTTTCACATGGTACTTGCTATCTCCATATATCCATAATCAACCTGAGTGAGTTTGAGTAGGAATAATTTTTGCACATTTGACAGATCAGACAACTAGTCAAAGGACCATGAACTGCCTTCCTATAGTCACAACCTGGTTTGTGCCAGGGCTAGCACCATTAGACTCCTGGACCTCTATGTAAAATACTGCACCTCAACTCCACGAGGAAGCTGTGAATAAATTGCAGTTTTTCTGATGTTAAAGATACCTTTAAAAATATGAAAACTGGGGCTTTCTTGGTGGCACAGTGGTGAGAGTCCGCCTGCCGATGCAGGGGACATGGGTTTATGCCCCGGTCGGGGAAGATCCTACATGCCACGGAGCGGCTGGGCCCGTGAGCCATGGCCGCTGAGCCTGCGCGTCCGGAGCCTGTGCTCCGCAACGGGAGAGGCCACAACAGTGAGAGGCCCGCGTACCACACACAAAAAAAAAGTTAATATGGTGTTCCTCCTTTAGGTTTACTGCCACAAAATTTAAGATGCATATAATATGCCAAAGGCAAGTTCAAGAACCATATTCCCCTGTCAGTAGAAGTGACTCTTATAAAACCTACCTTGTGTGGTAAAGGTAAGGGGGGTGCTCCAGTCACTCCAGATTCCTGGGCCATCCAGTCTCTTGCTCCTCACCTGAACCTCATACGAAGACCCAGGAAGCACACTGTCTACTAGCAGAGATGTAGCTGAGACAATCTCATCAGCCTGTTAAATATTATTTGAAAACAGCAGAGCATCAGGTCGGTGTGAAACCTTTACCAAAACTGATCACAAGCAGGTCTCGAGTAATCTCAAAGAATTAAAATCTTACAGAGTAGTTAGCTGGCCACAGTGGAATTTAAAAGAAATCAATAACCCAATAACAAATGTTTGACTGACAATAGTCAATAACATTTTAAATAGCCTGTAAGTCCAAGGCAAAAATCACAATGATAATCAGCATTTAACTGAATGATAATGAATGCTGACCTCTCAGAATTTGAGAGATACAGCTAAAGTCAGTGGGAAGCTTCAAGCCTCTGCTGACATCTGTAACACACACGGTAGAAGATGATGCACAGGGGTGGACAGAGAACTATAAGCATTCCTAGAGCAAAGTGTCACAGAAGGAGGGCATGAATAATTTTCAGGACCCAAGGCTGATGATCAGCTATAGTGAATCAAAATATCTAAGAGACCTAACTGCATGAAACAACCAATGATGTACTCCAAAGATACTGAACTCCCTGGCTCATTAAGACTGTGGAGCACTGCAGACTAAAAATGGCGAAAAGCATCAGAAATGCATTAAACAATTTCAGATCACCTGTAGTTAAAATCCTATTGTCTCCATTTTACAGATAAGAAAGCTAAAGCCCAGAGAAGCCTCAACTGCTTTTTCCATACATGACACTGGATTCTCATTCTGTTCTTTATGAATATAAAGTCTTAAAAAATTAGCCCAGATCTAAAAAGACAGGTTTTTACCTCTAAATTAGATAACAATTAGTTTCACAAATTACAGTGCCGAAGTCTTTGCATGGCCCACAAGGCTCTTTATGACCTCCTCCTCCCCTCCCCCTCTTTGATCATCCACTAATACTACTGCCCTCACTCACCACCCTGGCCTCCAGCTTCTCATCCAGCTTAGGGCCTCTGAATTGCTATTTTCTCTATTTAGACTCCAATTCTCCCAGATATCTACATCACCACTTCCTTCAAATCCCTGCTCAAATATCACCTTCTCAAGGAGAGCTTCCCCTACCTCCATTTAATATTTCAACCCACCCTCTCCCGCTAGCATTCCCAAGCTCCCCTCATCCTGTTCTACTACACAATGGATCCTGAGTTCTTGGCACCTAGTAGGCACTCAATACTTACTGAAAGAATGAAAAAAGGATTTGACACACTATACATGTTTGTACTGCATGTAAAGAAATATATTGAGCAATAAGACAAAATAAGGATGACATGTAAAATCAGAAACCAGAGAAGGTCTTTACGTGAAAATATTATAGTTATGAATTCAATAATTCTGTATCTGAACTTCTTGTAGCCATTAGTTGTGCGTGTGTGTGTGTGTGTGTGTGTGTGTGGTGTTAATGAGAGGGAGAGGGAGAAGGAGAGTGAGAGGAAGGGTGAGAAGAAGAGAGAGAGAGAGAGAGAGAGAATTAATTTAATATACATAAACTTTTGGAAAAGAAACTTTTCCTCGCAGTAAATTCTGGGAGGAATTTGTCATGCTCCTCAGAATATAACATGGATCTACATGTAAGACATATTGAGTAACATCAAACAATTTTTCTAAAATCATTTTATGGAAGATGCAGAAATGCTGTATATATGCTCATTTCTTATGCTGCTCTTGAATGAAAGCCAGTGGTATGACATTAAATTATGACTGATTCTGCGCCAGAAGCAGTATGCACATTTGGTATGCAGAGGTGTTCTGTATGGGATTGGGAGGGGGGTCTCACCTTTCCTTAATTTCTTCTCAACTTTTCATTTTATTTACTAAAATATACTTACTTTTCTCATATTTTTTGTAGAATTCTCTGAATATTTCACTTGATATTGAAGTTGAAATGGTACCAATGTTGGGTTGGACCAAGAAATCTTTAAATTACCAGTATCTGTGATTTTCATACACAAACCTAATGGTGGATCAGGCTTCACTTAAGAAAAAAAAAAAGAACACTTTTAAGTCATGTCATTTTCATGATAATCATAAAGTGAAGTCAAAATGAGTTTTTAGCATATCCTATTCTTTCAACTAAAATGTCTTTATTCAAAGGCTACTTACAGAACCAAAATATTGGTTCTACTCCTGTACCTTACTATAGCAATCCATGTATCTTCATTTCCTTTTCCCTACATGGTAAAAACTATAAACCAGTAAATGATGTTATTTTGAAAAATGTGAATTCCTGCTGTAAAAAAGCCTGCCTTACTTTATTTAACCTAGCTTTCTAGCTTTTGCTATGCTTATTTGAATCCTCCCCGACAAAACCCACTGTTTTAGCAAATGACAAGTGGAAAAAGTATATTACAGAGCACTATTTGGAAAATGCATATAACTTTTGCATGCAAAAATCAATGCATATATTCATGCAAATTCATGTAAACATGCATGCAAATTCAGTATATTTATTACTTTTAAAATACAACAAATCCAGATATACCCATTCAAATAGCCCAAACCATGCACAGTTTACATGCAGTAAACACAGCATTAGCAGGCCCTGGCTTGTCACCAGAAATGGGGCTGGAGTTTCTTATCCTAATAGGGTATTTAACTCAGTTTATAATTTCTGAGTTCATGTGTATATGTGTTTTTATGTATGCCTATGCATTTGTGTATATTCATACATGGAGATTTGTGTGTGTGTGGCTTTAAACATAGAATATAACCTTTAAATCATTTGTAGAAACAACGCAAACATCTTACGATAAAGGATTGATTGAATAAATAATGATTCATCCCTTTAAGGGAAATCTATACAGCCTTTAAAAATCATATTAGAGAATAATATTGAAAATGTTTAATACTGTTAGTTTTAAAAGTTTATTAAACAACATCTGTACTTGGATTCCTGATTTATTAAAATGTATAAGTTAAAGGATATTTGTAAATACATATTAAATTAGAAATAAATGCCAAAATAGTAGATAATAAATGAATAAAATAATTTTCCTTCTTTGTGCATCTCTATGCTTTCAAGATTTTTGTGATTAACAGGAATTATTCATGAACACAGAAATCACCATTACATTGAAATATTTACTGACTTTTATTTTCAAGAAATAAAATGGCACATTCTTTACACATTCCATATTTTCATGAATTTAGTCATAGTTTTTTTTCTTTCCTTGAGTCAAAATTAATGAAGTTTTTACTTTCTGTGACATATTACAAATTTTAGTTACTTTAAAGCAGGTATATCTAAACCGTAAAGTCCAGAAACAACAGGTGAAATTCACTGAGTTCTCGTGACCAATAAGACAGAAAACAGACACCAAACAGAAGTGAAATTATAAACTATTTTACATTTCCTATTTGCATACATATATGTCTTCATATTAGAAATCTAAAAATAAATCTTTCCCTGGACCCCCTATGTACTCAGTCCCAGACCTCATCTACCTGCTTCTTTCAGAGGAAAATTCCTCCAAAGAGCTGGCATACTCACTTTCTCCACTTTGCATCCCATTTTCCTGAGCAACCTATTCTGATCAGGTCTTTCTTCTCACTAGTCCACTGAAACTACTCTTACCAAGGTCACTACACTTTGCCAAATCCAATGTCAACTGTCTGATTCATTTTACTCCATCTCTCAGCAGTATTCCTACTGCTTGTTCCGTGAGTAGCTGAAATACTTTTTTCACTTGGCTTCCAGGCCACCACACTCCTTTACTCCTCTTTTCTCTCTGATCATCCCTCAGTCTTTCTCTCACTGAACTCTAAATATGTGTTCTCATACAATCCCATAAACATCTGTATGCTACAGACTCCCAAATATATATCTCCCCTGAACTCCAGGCTCATATATCCAACTACATACTCAACATCTCTTCGGTTTCTAATAAGCATCTCAAACATAGTATGTCACACACCTAATCGTCTCTAATATCCCCATCTCAGCATCTGGTACCACTATTCTGGTACCACCCAGGTCCAAGCCTAACTATTATCCTTGATTCCTCTCTGTCCTTCACACTCCATACCCAATCCACTAGAACGTTCAGTCAGCACCATCTCCTAAATAGATCCCAAGCCTGATCATTTCTTTACTTCTCCACTGCAACAACCCTAAGCCAATGGGACAATTCCAACAGCTTCCTATCTGATTCCTCTGCTTCTACTCTTGCAACTATCCTTCCTTCCTTCCTCATCAATTTCCTTCTTCACATGCAGCATAAATTTTAAACATAGGCATGCGTACACACACACACATGCACACACACACCCTTGATCATATCACTCTCCTGGTTCAAATGCCTCCATTGCAATTAGAATAAAATCCAAAAGTTGTAACCCTGGTTTATGGTATGACCTGAACCCAGATGACTCTCTAACCGTATCTCTAAATATTCTCCTACTTCATTCATTCCATGCAAAAGAGTCTTGTATTTGGTTCTTCCAACTTCCAAGCTCATTCCATCCCAGGAATTTTATGAGTGCTATTCTTCCTGCTTGGAGCACCTTTTGTTTTCGCATGGCCATCTCTTTTCTTTCAGCTTAAATGCTATCTTCTAAAAGAGGACATCTATAACTGAAATAATAGCCCCTACACCTGACATTCTCCATCACACAACTTCTCTTATTTCTTTCATAGCACTTTTAAAAATATTATCACATATATCCCAATACGAGGCAAGATTTTTTCCCCAAAATTATCCGAAATAAGACAAAATCATTTTTAAGGTTCTTATAAAGTCTATCGCAGCAACTTCTCTTAACTACTTTACTTTTAAAAACAATTTAATTCAATGCTGGCTCTAAATATTTCTAAAAATCACCAGAGAGAACTGGTTTTAAAAACAGAAAATGATGATACTTTATAGATTTTGTATTTTTCCCTGTGGTATAACGTCATGACTGAATTCCTTGGATATCATTGTAATTACATTGTGGAGATCACAAATATATCCCTAGAGGACAAGTTATTTTAAAGTCTTAATGTTAAATATGATGTCATATGCAGATTCAAAAAGTGCTATTTCCTCAGTAACTTAGACAGAAGTGAAGGTAAAGCGGTGTGCGAAAGTGTGTCAGATACTTGGAAAAGTGGCTCTAGTGATGTCAAAAACAATGATGCAGAGATGCATATAAAGCGTTTGTATACAATCGTTTTAGGAAATGTAAATGTAAAATAGTAGCACCGTAAAATTATGTATCATATGTAATATATAATTTAATATACACATACAAAACTGAGTTAATAGTTTGTTAACATTCGCCTATATTATTCACACTGAATAATTCAATACACTGAATATATGTAATTATACATTCCAGTTGATCAAATAAATTTGGGGAATCTTTGCACTGAAAATATGGGCCTTTGCCTATTATTTGAGTTTTTCTTAAGGTCAGATTTGTACAGCAAATTATTTGTTTATGTTTTTACTGTTTCTCTCTGCCCACTACTCTCTGCCCCTGTTCTGTGAGGTATTCACCATTGTTTCCCCAGCTCCTAGGCCAGTGGCTGACACCCATGAGCCTCTAAGAAATGCTTACTGAAGGCATAAATTCAGGTAAAAACAAGCTTTCAATTATTTTCAGAAATAGTTATCCGAGATGTGAAAAAGTAATAACCAAGCAATAAATATTCATTAGACGGATCCAGGATTTAAAGAAATCAAACTGTTTTCAAAAAGAATTTAAGTTACAATTGCAGAGATATCTATACTGCTGTTAAATCATTCCAGAAGCTGCTTTTAATACTCCCTAGAACTACACTTACCATCTTTAGAGTGTTGGGCAAAGCAAGATAAGCTAGTGAAAAATTTTGTAAGCAATCTTCAACCTGTTTGTATGACTGATGTTGATATCTATTATCTTTTTTATGCACAACTTACCAACATTAATGGGCTGAACTGACATTGGAGGTGAGTGAAAAATTACTCCACCAGATGTGATTTTCAAATACATAAGAAGGGTGTAATTGATTTTGACTGTTGGCACGGGCACATGACATTCACAACATTCATGAACACTGCAGTTGCACTGAACAATCTGAAAACTGCTTTTCTGGGGGAGCAGAGGTGACTCTTCTAATACTTCAAGCCTATATGGAAAAAGAAGAGCTAAATATTAACAGAGATGTGAAAGCACTGGATATATTTAAAATGTAGGACACAATATCCAAATTGAGGGCAGCTATTCTGCACACTCAGCTTAAAGAGCATCTGGGAAAAAAAGATACATTATAACAAGGATACAAAGACAAGGGTTAAAGCAGGTTAGCTATCAGAAATAATATAAACAATGGGCTTCGCTGGTGGCGCAGTGGTTGAGAGTCCGCCTGCCGATGCAGGGGACACGGGTTTGTGCCCCAGTCCGGGAGGATCCCACATCCCGCAGAGCGGCTGGGCCCGTGAGCCATGGCCTCTGGGCCTGCACGTCCGGAGCCTGTGCTCCGCAGTGAGAGAGGCCACAACAGTGAGAGGCCCGCGTACCGCAAAAAAAAATAAACAAGAAGACAGTGAAGTACTGAAAGGAAAGAAAAATTGTGATCCTAAATCCTATATGCAGTAAAAATATCTTTCAAAATAAACATGCAATAAAGGCTTTTTCAGACATGCCAAAATGGAAATAACTCATTATCATCAGACCTGCATTATAAAAAATGCTAAAGGAAGTCCTTCAGGCAAAAAGAAAATGTTAGTAGATAGAAGTCTGGTTCCACATAAAGAAATGAAATTTAACTAAAAGGGTATATATTTATTGACTGATTAAAGCAAAAATAATAACCATGTAGTGTTGGGTTTATAACATAGGTAGAAGTAAAATGTATGACATTAGTACCAAACTTGGGGAAGGGGGAGATCTGTAAGTACACAGTTGTAATGTTCTTCTACTATACACGAAGTGGTGTCATAGCAGCTAGAGGTATAATATCAGTTCAACTATAATAAGTCAAAAGACCTACTATATTCTAAATCCTAAAGCCACCACTAAAGTAATAAAACAAGAAGTTACAGCTAATAAGCTACAATAATCAGCCATTGGAGTATGAGTGTAAAGATAGGAAAATAGATTAATGGAACAGAAGAGAGACCAGCACCTATATGTACAATCAATTTTCTACCAAGGTACAAGCAGTTCTGTGGAGAAAAAGTAATCTTTTCAATAAATTGTGCTGGAACAGTGGGATATCTACATGCTCCCCACCCCAAAAAGCAACTTTAATCCATACCCCCCATCAGATCTAAAAATTAATTCAAAATGATCATCAATCCAAATGTCAAGTCTAAAGCTATGAATCTTTTAGAAGAAAATATGGGAAAAAATTTTTGTGGCCTTGGTTTAGATAAGAATTTCTTAGATGAAACACAAAAGCATGATCCATAAAAGAACAAATTGATATTGTTATAAAGTAGAAACTAACACACCACTGTAAAGCAATTATACTCCAATAAAGATGTTAAAAAAGAAAAAGAACAAATTGATAATTGGACTTCTATCAAGATTGAAAACTTCTGTTCTTCAAAAGACACTGTGAAAGATAAAAACTAACAAAAGACAAGTCATAGACTGAGAGAATACATTTGCCAGTCATCTCTCTAATAAAGGACTTGAATCCAGAAGATATAAAGAACTTTCATAACTCAATAATAATATTTAAAAATCCAATTAAAAATAGGCCAAAATGTCAATAGTCACTTCTCCACAGAATACATAGAATGAAAAGAAACATGTGAAAAGAAGCCCCAAATCACTAGTTATTCAGGAAATGCAAATTAAAACCCCAATGAAATACTACTATCCACATATTAGAATGGTCAAAATTGAAAAGATTCATCATATCACATATTGAAGAGGTATGCAGGAACTGGAACTCTAATACACTGCTGGTAGGAATGTAAAATGATACAACTTTGGAAAACAGTTTTGCAATTTCTTAAGTTGTTAAACATACACCTACTATATAATTTACATATTCTATTCCCAGGCATTCATCCAGGAGAAGTAAAAGCATATATCCTTACAGAGATATGTACACAAACAAGTACAGAGAATTGTAGCAGCTTTCTTTGTAAGAGCCAAAACCTGTAAACAACTCATTTATCAATCAATAGGTGAGTAGACAAACAAACTGTGGTATATTCATATAATGGAATGCTACTCAGCAATGAAAAGGAATGGACTGCCAGTAGATTCACACAGCATTAATGAATCTCAAAATAATCATGCCATGTGAAAGCAAGACAAAAGTTCTGTAGGAATGCATTTATATAAAATTCTAGAAAATGCAAAGAAACCTTTGGTTACAGAAAGGGTCAGATCAGTCATTGCCTGGGGACAGTGGGGGATGGGAGGTGGAGCTGGTGGTAGGGTACCACAGGTAGGAGTAGAGGGTGGGATTACAAAGGGGCAAGAAGAAATTTTGTGATTGACAATAGATTCATTTTCTTTATTATGGTGAAGACTTTATGAGTGGTTTCATATATCAAAACTTATACGTTTACACTAAATATGTACAGTTTATTTTATATTCTTATATGTCAGAAAAGCTGTTTACAGAAAAAAGGAAATCTAGGGAAAAGTTTTTTTTTTTTTTTTTTTTTTGCAGTACGCGGGCCTCTCACTGTTGTGGCCTCTCCCGTTGCGGAGCACAGGCTCCGGACGCGCAGGCTCAGCGGCCATGGCTCACAGGCCCAGCCGCTCCGCGGCATGTGGGATCTTCCCGGACCGGGGCACGAACCCGTGTCCCCTGCATCGGCAGGCGGACTCTCAACCACTGCGCCACCAGGGAAGCCCTAGGGAAAAGTTTTCAAGCAATACTTTGCCTATCACCGTAAACCTACAAATGAATGGGTTAACTTTAAAAAATAACTGTAATTATCTTATAGGGTTACCCAACTCAAGGCATAGAGAATACAGCCTGCAACCAAGACACAGACAGTTGTTATTTCTGATTTTTTCGTGTTTGTTTTTTTAATCTGCCTCATCCCATGGAGAGTCTAAGCCTTGGTATAAATGAGAAGTCTTAATTTAGGGTGGAAGTTCATGGCAGGGGCGGGGGGTATCCATGCCTCATATTCCCTGTCTTGCTTGAGCTACCCCCATTCTGTCCATAAACACCTGCTGCCTCGTATCCAAGCCACTGCACGCTTTTTAAAGAACCTGGGGACAGGGAGAGAGTATTAATATTTAGGCATGATCACTGCCTTCAGAAAAGACCTCAGTCCCTTTGGAGGAAAAAGCTGTAAGAGATAAATATACTAACTAAAAATTCAACGTGGAGAAAGTGTTGCTTTAGAAACTGTGCTAACTAGCCTATACATGAGTACTCAGATATAAACACATGAGAGAAACGGACCCTAACCTTTCCATACACACCCCACGAATTATTAAGTGTTTTGAATTATGATAGATTTTTCAAGTTTCCTGAGCTAGACTTTAGTATTCCTTTAGTCCTAAAAAAAAAACATCAATCAGGAACATTTACAAGACATTTTGATGTGCAAAGCAATATCCTGGGCACTGTGGAAGGGATACTGTTATTGTAAGAAGCTCGCTAAATTAACATTGAGACCTAAATTAGGTTTTTCTGTTTGTTTATGAACCATAACACCATAGACAAGTAAGTTCATCTTTGTGAGCCTTGCTCTCCTTAAACAGTAATACAGAGAAAATGCCTGAACCATCTGTCTTTATTAAGTTTTTGTGACTATAAAAGACAATTACATAAAAGTTTTTTTTTTTTTTTTTTTCAGTACGCGGGCCTCTCACTGTTGTGGCCTCACCCGTTGCGGAGCACAGGCTCCGGACATGCAGGCTCAGCGGCCATGGCCCACGGGCCCAGCCGCTCCGCGGCACGTGGGATCCTCCCAGACCGGGGCATGAACCTGCGTCCCCCGCATCGGCAGGCGGACTCTAAACCACTGCACCACCAGGGAAGCCCCATAAAAGTATTTTTAAAAACTTTAAAGGGCTATACACCCATGAAATTCCATTTTGAATTGGAGGTGGTATGACTTAGCACTTTCAACTTTATCTAAATCTTTAAACAAATCCAATGAAATGTTATTTTTAAAAATATCACACCATGGCTTTTATGTGTTTTTCAAATATTAAAATAAAAGCTTTTATCAGAAGAGTATGGAACAAATTAAATGAATTGTGGTTATTTATGTCAGAAATATGCTTGCAGCTTGTATTATGCTTTGACTGAAGAACTCCCAAATTTTAAGCCACAAATAGAACTGAACAGAAAACAAGACACATATACTCCAGTAATATTTTTTAAAGGATAGGAAATTCTGGTGATATTTTTCTTTTTTAAAACAAAAAGAAAACTTAGAATTACACCGTCTTACTTTACACGGTCTCACCAATGCCATCTTTTTCTAAATACAGTGGACATTTGTAGAATATGGCTGATTACCAATGAAATTAACTCTGTGGTTTCTCTACCACTTCACTGTTGTGTTCTATTTAATCAATCTATTTTCATTTTCTTTACAATTTAAATATATGCAAATATATATTCATAATAATGACTATATACAATGATTATATATTATATAGTATGTACACATACAACATATATTGTAGTATTTCATAATTTGTGTTTTTTTAAAAAAAAACAAACTCCATTCAGTAATTTCCCAAATCACTCCAACAGATAACCCCATCATGAAAGTCTAAGAATGAACCTAAACCTAGTTTTCAAATGCTCTAAACAGGGGTGAAAAACCTGCAGCCCAAATAACACCCGTTTTTAGAAGGACTTCTTACATTAACCAATGGTTTAAAACAATACAAAGAAAAGAGGAAGAATATTCCATGATTCATGTAAATTATATGAAATTCAAATTTCAGTGTCCATAAACACAGTCGTGCTCATTCATTTACATATCAATTGTGACTACAAGGTTGTGATAGAGACAGTATGGTGGGCAAAGTCTAAAATATTTACTCTCTAGACTTTTAAGAAAAAAATTTTTAATCCCAGCTATAGGCCAAAAACATTTTGTACTCCCTACAGGTGGGTATTTGATGGGCAAAAGACACAAAAATAAGGAAACCACATTAAATATATCATCAAATTTCATTACATAACATATTTGCAATGTACACAAAACACCTTGAGGATCACTAATTCAATTTTTCAAACCACCTTATTAGTTCCCTTATGAGAGAACTAATAACACCTACTTTACAAGTAAAAAACTGAGCTCAAAGAGAACGTAGACCTGGAATTCATCTTAAGTCTCATACTTCCATGTTCAGTGCTTGTTTCATCACACCCAAGCTGTCTTATCATTACAAGCTGTCTTATCATTACAAGATAAGTTTCACTTTTACCATCGTCATTTTATTTAGGGGATTGATAAAGACTTTAATGGCCACAACTAAAGAAAAATTATAATCTGAATTATGTTAATATTTCGATAAATCAGAATATTAGAGAATTACAGAATTATTTCAAATTATTTTTTCCTTGAGGAAAACATCAGATATTTCTCATATTTATGACAGCAGAAGTTTTTCCAAGTTTGTGTGAAACCTGTAATACACCAGCCTTGTTACTTGCCAAAGTCAGCATAAGAACTTCTATTACCTTCCAAAAGATTTTTTAAAGTTTTAAGTATTTATGAACATCAGGGGCTTCCCTGGTGGTGCAGTGGGTGAGAGTCCACCTGCCGATGCAGGGGACACGGGTTCATGCCCCGGTCTGGTAAGATCCCACATGCCGTGGAGCGGCTGGGCCCGTGAGCCATGGCCGCTGAGCCTGCATGTCCGGAGCCTGTGCTCCGCAATGGGAGAGGCCACAACAGTGAGAGGCCCGCGTACCGAAAAAAAAAAAAAGTTTTAAGTATTTATGAACATAAAATGATACTTTAAAATTTTGATAATGCTACTTTTAAACCATCAAAATTTTAAAGTAGTATAAGTTAAAATAGTGATCAAATTTTTAAAATAAGAAAGAGATACACTGGCTTAAAATAACCAAAACTTAAGAATTTCTGAAATTCTTGAAAAATGTTTACGCAGCAAAATATTTTATGCGTTGCCAACACACACAAATTCAGTGTCACTATTTAATTTCTCTATATGTGAGTAAACTTTACTTGCAAGTGAAAATAGTGAAAAAATTGGTCAAATAAATTTTAAATTTGGCTTCTTTGCAAATTTCACAATTTTGGCAATATTTCTACTCAAAAATTAGATATATAATTAGTACTGAAATTTCATCTTTTAGCCACAAATGGTTTATAGAAAGCACATTCTATCATCTGACCTTTGATCAAATTACTTGTTCCCCTCAAATTTTTCTATGAATATATTAATGTTTCTCTAAGCAAAGATCTATACTAAATTATTATAGGAATAACACCAAATGAGTGTTCTTGATTGTGACATAAACTGAGAGCAAAACATAGTGGGCCAACCAATAAACATGAATTGGAAAATTTAGCATTAGCTTTGTGTAGAATTTAATCAAGTCACATTTTAAATCTCAGACTGGTAACCTATACAAATGTTACTCCCCAAAATCTAGTTTACCAATCCCAAGTAATTTCAAAGAACAGGTTAGTGTCCCAGACTAGTCTCATCATAATAGATTCCTGGACCCTCCATGGAGAATTCAGTAGGTCTGGAGCCAAGGAATCTGTTTTTAATAAGTGTCATAGACCAGCGGTTCTCAAAGTATGGTCCCCAAGCCAGTAACATCAGCATCGTCTGGAAATTGATAGAAATGCAAATCCAGTCCAGACCTCATGAATTAGGCCCAGGTGAGAAGTTGACTTAGATGTATTTCATCAAGGAGACAAATTTAAGAAGCATTCTGTAAAACACAAAGTACTCATCAGATGTACAATATCACCAAACGAATGGAAAATCAACAAGGATGAGAGGGAGGAAGAACAAAGAAAGAAAATAAAAAAGGAATGCAAACGAAAACAAATAGACCTAAATGTGCATCAAGTTAACAATCCAACCACCTGAGGCAGAAGGGGAGGGGATATCCTAATTAACTTCAGAACACAGGATTTTAGCAAAGGCAAAATAAGTCTAAACAAACATTGCACTCTACTTACCCTATTTGTTTTCTATGGTGGTATGGCTTAGCTATTCCAAAACTACTTTGTGTGTATTCTAGGACTGAGCAACTAGGTAATATATTGTTGGAAAAGGAAGCAAGATTTCTCACTGCTAGAAAAAGGAGTTACAAAAAAAAAAGAAAGAAAAGAAAGGCTAGGATAGATCCTGTGGTTTTGAACTAGAACAAGAGACATTAGTATTGCTAGAACAAAATCCAACATTCTTTGGGTTTTAATATGCTTTTAATATGTGTATATACAGAGAGATATAAAAATATAGACTTGTGAGTATTATATATACACATCATGTGTGTACTGTGTGTATGTATACATATAACTATGTAGCTGAGTGGGCCTAGAAACAATACCACCCAAGTAACAGTGAGCATCTAGCCCCCCGATACCACTTTGTAAACATCATTCTCCAATAGAAAGGAATCAGGGCTCCTTGGAAAAATGGCTGATACCAGTGTCAGAGCAGGAAAAGTATAAAATCAACCTGAAACATCTTGTAGTGCTAGAAAGTAAGGAGTCCTATTTAAAAAAAAAAAAAAAAAGATCTAACACATCAAAAGGACACAGAGGCCAGTTTACATAAGCACCCACTGCCAAATATGGGACAGTGTGAGCAATAAAATAAATAATGATAGTAACTAAATATAGCTCACAAAATAAAATAATAATCCATGAGTCCATCTTGATAGGAAGGAAGAAAGGAAGGAAGGAAGGGAGGGAGCGAGGGAGGAGGAAAAAAGGAGGGGGAAGGAAAGAAAAAAGGTTAAGAGAGAAAGAATGGAAAGTGTACTTCTCACAGAGCCTAGCACTGTGGCCTGCACACACTGTTTCTTAATTAAATAACACTATGCCTAAAATGTCCCAATTAACATTGAGCACCTTTGTTTACACATAATGCATCTTTCTTCTCTAAAAATTTCAGTTGTTCTTTTTTATATTGTCAATTTCTCTCCTCATTATGTTCATGTTTTCCTTTATACCCTTGAGCACGTGGAGCATGCTAAAACTAACTGCTAATTCTATTATCTCTGCCGTTTCTGGGTCTGCTTCTATTGTCTACTTTTTCTTTTGGGGTTATATTTTCCTCTTCCTTCATATATGTACCATTTTTTACTGGATTCCAGACATTGTGAATATTACAATTGAGTGTTGGATTATGTTGTTTTGCCTTAAAGAATGTTGAATTTTGTTCTGGCAATCAGCTAAGTTACTTGAGTGACTTAAGTGTGAACCTTTTAAGCTTCTTTTAAGCTTTTTTGGGGGGAGTATAGAATAGCCTTGACTCTAGGGCTAATCTGGCCCCACTTTTAAAGTGTGGCTATTATGGGGTTTCTACTGAATGTCAGTGATATTCAACAAGGTCTCTCCAAGTCTCCCTGTTGGAAACTTTCATTATTCCTGGCCCTGTGTGACCTCTGGGAGTTGCTTAGATTACAGCTCCTGGTAGTTGTTCTCTTCCTAGAAGTTTTCTTGCCCAAGATCATAGACAGATGGGTATTCAGCCAAAGAATCAAGGGGACCCCAGTGCTAACTCCTGTGTACCTCCCTGCTTCAGGTACCCTGCCCTATGAATCAAGCCCCCTTTTACCCTCTGAACTCTTCTCTCTGTCTCCTCAATTCAGCAATATTGCTGGGCTCTGCTTGAGTTCCCCAGCCTTGTGCCATGTCCTGGAAATTGCCTCCAGCCCGGAAAACCTGAGTAAAATAGAACTTACTTTGTTTCCTCCTCTCAGGAATCACGTTCTGTTCTGCCTTTGTCCAATATCTGAAAATAGATGTTTTCTACTTTTATCGACTTTTCTAGTTGTTTATGACAGAAGAGTAATCCTAGAACTTATTATTCCCTCATGGCCAGAAGTCACTTTTGCTGACTTTTTATATTAACTTCTGAAGATATGTATTCACATAGTTCAAAACTTGGTTTTCTTTAAAGGGAGTAGTGAAATGGGGTGATGACTTGATGGAAATGTGTGATCAAGGAAATCTATGTTTTAAGTGGGAGTTACTGCAGCATGTGTATCGGCTGAGAGGAAAACTTGATGATGCAGGAGAGAGAGGGGATAATTGCCAGAACAAAGTCCTTGAGTGACAACAGGAGATGGGACTCAAAACACAGAAGAAAGGGTTCATTTTATATTGGAACCCAGAGAATTCATCAGCAACTAAAGAAAACAAGGAAACTGCATAGGCACTGACATGAGCAGGCTGGTAGATTTTGGTGAGAAAAGCAAAAACTTGAACCCGCCCCCTCCACCTCCTGCTTTCCCAGTGAAAATCAAAAACAAGGTCATCAGCGGGTCTCTCTGGCTCTCTCTAAGGGAAGCCAGCTGCCATGTTGTAAGGTGCTCTATGGAGAATACACAGGACAAAGAACTGAAGAAGGCCTCCAGTCACAGCCTGGAAGGAACTAAGGCTTTCTGTCTAGCGGCCCATGAGGAATTTGGAAGCCTAGGGAGTGAGATTGGAAACAGATCCTCCTGAAGTTGAACCTTGAAATAACTGCACTCCTACCTGACATCTGCATTGCAACCTTGTGAAAGACCTTAAGGCAGATGTCCCAGCTAAGCTGCACCTAGATTCCTGACCCACAGAAACTGTGAAATGATGAATAACTGTTGTTTTAAGCCACTAAATTTTTGGTAATTTATCACATGGCATAGATAGCCAAGGAAGATATTGGTACCTGGAAGTGGGATGCTGCCATAACAAATACCTAAAAATGTGGGTGTGGCTTTGGAGCTAGGTGATGGACACAGGCTGGAAGTATTTGAAGAGGCATGATGGAGAAAACCTAAAACACCTTGAACAGACTGTTAGTAGAAATCTACAGTTTGAGGACACTGCCAGCGAGGACACAAAAAGAAGTGAGGGACATGATATTGGAAACTGGAGGAAAGGGAATCTTTCTTACATAGTGGTCGAAAGCTAAGTAACACATCGGCAGTTCTGTGGACAGTGTAGAATGCGCCTACTGATCTGGTGATCTATTTCAGGAGATCTCCAAACAAGTGCTGAAAATGCCTCTTGGTTCCTTACTGTTTCAAGAGGAGAGATATTCATTGACAAAAGGGCTGTTAAACAAAGGAACTAGGACTTGAAAGTTGTAAAATTCCCAGCCTCTCCAGATGGCTAAGGATGTTTGAAATGGCTTCTAAGCAAAGAGAAGAGCTTATTTCTAAGAGACCTGCGGGCTTTTATCTAATGGAGTGAACCCCAGTAAGATTCCCAGGAGGCTGTGTGATCTTGTGAGAGAATTACAGTAGCAGAAACACTGCTAGCTTAGACTGAAGGAGTACAAAATGAAACAAAGCCACTGGATTCCCAAAATTGTGCCAACCGGAAGCATGCTGAGAAAACTACTCAGCTGCAGAGATGTGTAACTTTTCAAAAAAAAATGGAAGGCGAATCAGAGGGCAGAACCAAGGGCCCAGAGAGCAGAGCCAAGGGGCATGGAGATTTACTCCTGAGGCTGAGGTGACAGAGGGACTAGGCCTGACATGACGGGTAGGGGGAGAGATGGTCAAAGAGTGGGATCCTTGAAACTGAGATTATAGAAAGAGCAAGCTTATCTGCTAATGACAAGATCCATGAGAATGCGTAAGCTAGGTTGGATGAAAAAGAGAAGAGTAAAAGTAAAGCTTTCAAGAAATTGAAGATCATCCAGATTGATGCTGAAATCACCAAGAATGCTGACAAGAGTGACAGTGAAGAGACAAAGTAAACTAGGTATTAGCAGTTACAAAAGTCCAAACTCCCTGGACAACCCTTGCTTATTCATCCACCTTGATTTCTCATCATTCCCCAGCTTCCCAACCACAGAACTTTTCAAGTCCTCAAATGTCTATATGTGACTGTGTTCCTTTGCAAATGCTCTTCACTCTCTCTGACTCATTCTTCTCTGCCCCCTTATAATCTAGGCAGATACTTCTAGCATATGTTTCTCAAAGTCCCCATATTTATTACATCACAGCATTTTCAAACTTTATTATGTTCTTTGTCTTTACTATCAGCTCCAAGAAGGCAAGGGTTGAGTCTGAGCTGTTTAACACTGTTCCCTACACTAAGCTCAGTGTCTGATGTACACATAGGCACCTCACAAAGGAAGAAGAGGATTTCCTTCCTAGGTCTAAGAGAAAATTCAAAAATAACACATTTGTACGGTATCTCTCCTTCAGTTTCTCGGACAAACATTAATATCTGACCTTAAACAATGCTTTCCCTTAAGGGACATATTTATAGGGCTTTAAGTCCCTTATAAACATTAGGTTTTAGTTCCTTTTAAATACATACTTATTTACACATGGAAGCATTTGAAAGACTTCTCTCATGAATTCTCTAATGTCTTGGGGAGGTGATTTTGATGAAAACTTTTCTATAGTAACCATCCTTATGGATTTCCTCTTCCACAGAGGTTTCATTTGTTATATGGGCCAGCTCTTCCTCCTGATCTGAAGAGTCTTATTTAAATTTTTGGAGATATATTGCCCAAAGATGCACACAAAAATAGAATTCAAGGTGGAAATAGTATGTGACAATCGGTAAAACTAACCAAATCATACAATGGAGAGAACAATTAAAGTGGCAAGAAAAAAAGAAAAGAAAAGAAAATGCTTCTCAAATTGCATGCAATTAGGTTTTCCTGTATTAATATTTTTTAGAAACCTGAGTTCAAATAAAAGCAGGTCAAAAGAATCTGCTAAATTCATCATATGAGCAAGTTGAAAAATCTATTTAGTTTATCATAATTTTCTCATTTTTCTGGGTCTTACCATTTAGATGAACAAACCAATGACTACTTAGCTGACTGAAGTTCAAATTCGCAGCTGTAGCTAACTTACTATGCAATTTGGTGATGTTCTGACATATTCATATATAATATCTTTTTCAGAAAATGCAGACCTCAGACATAACTATGGCCCATACATTATAAAAATTATAAAATATAAATCCTTACACATAGTCACAGAGCTTTAAAACTGAGCACATTACCCTAGCCCACTGATAATATTTGAAATTCTCTTGAATAGGCACCTAGTGAGATTTTAATCATCACCCAAAGTATTCAGGTCATCACAAAAATGTACTACATTGCAAAGGAATTCTTTTCTCTGAGCTAAAATCTGTCTTGGTTAATAAAGCAGGAAACTTTCTGCCCAGACGTCAAATATATCCTCATCCACCACAGTGCTTCCTTTCTTCTCTCAATACGTTTTAAGACCAACCCTTCATCTGTGCTCTTTTTCTGGAACTTGCCTATTGAACCATTCACTCTCTGTCATGTATCTTCAATGGGTCCCCTTCTACCACATCTTCAATTTTTCTCTCCCTGCTGGGTCATTTTCTATAGACTAGAAACAAGCTCATTCTTTCCCATCCTTTACATGTTCACCTTTGGCTGTGCATTTGCCCATTACTCCTCTACCTTCTCACTTTACTACTGCAGCAGGCTTCTTGGGCCTCTAGAGATTTATAGCCCAGTCATTCTGTTGTGGACATTTATCCACCTGGCTGCCCAGGATCTGCCTGGGATATCTACTCTTCTGTTAGGCTGAAACACTAGCAGCTACGGCACATTCTCACCAATCAGATACTCCCATTCAAGACACTGGCCCTAATGAGAATTGCACTCATTAAAGCAGCAGGGGCTAGCAGGGGCTTCTAGATTCATCTAGTGACCAGCATTAGAGGTGGAAATCATCACAGAGACACTCAATGACCAGATGTGACAGCAGGGGCACCCTATCTGGGCTACTCCTGTGGGGTGACTTTAAGAATTAGTCCAGGGAATTTCCTGGAGGTCCAATGGTTAGGACTCAGCACTTTCACTGCTGGAGGCCCGGGTTCAATCCCTTGGTGGGGAACTAAGATTCCACAAGCCTTGCAGCGAGGTCAAAAAAAAAATTAGTCCAGCAGTCTAACATAAGTTATAAATATTAACTACAGTCTGATAATCAGTACATAATGGGGATGGTAGCAGCTATGCAAATTTTCTTCTAAAATTTGTCTTATTTACCTTTACACCAGAAATTTTCAAATTTTAGTTCCATCAGATTCATCTAAAGGGCTTGATAAAATACAGATTGATGGGCCTCACCCCCAAAATTTCTGATTCTAGTTCTGGGACAGAGTTATCAAATTTAAATTTCTAAAATATTTCCAGGTGATGTTGATATGCTTCTCAATGCTACCTGCCCACATATTTTTGTTATTAGCTCTTATTCATTCCTGAAGTTTCAACTTAGCTATCTCCTTCTTTGGGAAACCTTCACTCCTCTTGCCACCAGTGCTCTAGACATCCCCACATAAGGCTCTCACACCAGTCTTGTGCTCCCACACCTTCATGTGCCTACCAAGTGCACATCAGTAACCACTAAAACTGAAGCCCTATTTTGATACATATTTGTACATATCTGTCCCAACCACTAGCCTGTGAGTGGCTCAAGAGCAGAGATCATAACTATTCTTTTTTTAAAAAAATATAAGACGGGCTTCCTTGGTGGGGCAGCAGTTGAGAGTCTGCCTGCCAATGCAGGGGACACGGGTTCGTGCCCCGGTCCAGGAAGATCCCACATGCCACAGAGCGGCTGGGCCCGTGGGCCATGGCCGCTGAGCCTGTGCGTCCGGAGCCTGTTGCTCTGCAATGGGAGAGGCCACAACAGTGAGAGGCCCGCGTACCGAAAAATAAATAAATAAAAATAATAAAAAATATATATATAAGACAAAATATATTTTTAAAACTAAAGATACAAAACAAAGAAGAATGTTGTATAAAGGTTAATGGGAAAATACATCAAGAAGATGTAACAACTAAGAACATAGATCCACCCAACAATATAGTCTAAAAATACATAGAACAACATACGGCAAAACAGTGAGAATAAATACATAAATCAACCATTGCAGTTATTTTTAAAAGTTGATGTAAAATACACATCTAGTGGGGCTTCCCTGGTGGCGCAGTGGTTGAGAATCTGCCTGCCAATGCAGGGGACACGGGTTCGAGCCCTGGTCTGGGAGGATCCCACATACTGCGGAGCAACTGGGCCTGTGAGCCACAATTACTGAGCCTGCGCGTCTGGAGCCTATGCTCCGCAACAAGAGAGGCAGTGACAGTGAGAGGTCCGCGCACCGCGATGAAGAGTGGCCCCCGCTTGCCATAACTAGAGAAAGCCCTCGCACAGAAACGAAGACCCAACACGGCCAAAAATAAATAAATAAATTGATTTAAAAAATACACATTTAGTAAAGTCTATGAATACATCTTTTTCTTGACATCTTTGTTTCTTTAAAAATTTTTTTACTGTGGTAAAATATACATAACATAACATTTACCATTTTAAGTGTACAGTTCATGATATTAAGTACATTCACATTGTTGGGTAACAATCCCTACCATTCAACTTCAGAACTTTTTTCATCTCCCCAAACTGAAACTCTGAACCCATTTAAACAAGAACTCTTCATTACCCCTCCCCTAGTCCCTGGTAGCCATCATTCTACTTTCTGTCTCTATTCATCTTTATATGGACAGTTTCTAGCACACTGCCCCTTAATTATATGACCTCAATAACTGCAGAACTGAGGGAGGTGAGTGACATTCTTCTTAAGCATCAAATAAAAGAACAAATGAGAATGAATTTTAAAGAGTTAAAATTCAAATAGAAATGGTATGTATTATCACTGGAATTATTATTATTGAATGACATATTAGCTGTTAGAATCATAAGTGTATGGCTGTTTGAAACCACCATCATGGCTCTCTACCTAGCACAAATAAATAAAAAGCACTTACATTTTAAGATAATAAAAAGATCAAATATGAGAGAAAAATCCACCAGAAAAATAAATATAAACTATTTCCCCTTCTCCACTCAAATATCTAACACTACTGAATTGAGTTCACGCTTCTTTGAGAATATACGCCCATCCATATCTGCAATGCTTTGCTACCTGAACCAACATGAGGAGAAAAGAGGAAACCTAATGGAGAAGATGGCTGTATAAAAAGTACAGAAATGTACATTGATATAAAAGGAAATGCAGAGATAGAAGAGCTTTCATAATCTACTTCTGCATATGGAAACTCTTGCATTTCAAAAAAACTTGTGTCATGGAAATGTCCAAATTTATTTATTTGGTACTTACAGAAGATATAAAAGATGGACCTTAAGGTCATAATTCTTGAAAGGACTCTTAAATAATGACTCCATATAACAGATGAATAATTTCAAGTCCTCTTTCATCCAGCACTGTATGTTCCAGTTTGCACCTGAATTAAAAATAAACTAAATTAAACCCGAGAAAAACATTCTGAACAACTCAGTGAAAGAGAAGAGCTAAATTAAATTTACCAGTGTTCTGATATAACTTTCACTGCCCATTTTGAAAGAAAAAGAACAGGCTCTAACTGATCGTATGTGTTTGCCCATTTAGTCCCTTTGGCCTTCAGTTTCCTTTTTCACAAAGTAAGATAATTAAATTCAATTATTGTTTCTCAAACATTTTTAAAATCCTGAACCACTTAAGTAGGACAGAAGACCCCAAAATTCACCTAGCTCAGTTCATCCTCACTTTCCAAGAGATGAGAGAACATGAAATATCAAGGTACAAGCAAATTTGGGGCAGTATTTAAGTGTCTGCTTTAGCAATAAAGCATGGTGATTCACATTGGAACTAAGATGCACATCTTAAATTTTTTTTTTTTTTTTTTTCGATACCCGGGCCTCTCACTGTTGTGGCCTCTTCCGTTGTGGAGCACAGGCTCCAGACGCGCAGGCTCAGCAGCCACGGCTCACGGGCCCAGCCGCTCCACGGCATGTGGGATCTTCCCAGACCGGGGCACGAACCCGTGTCCGCTGCATCGGCAGGCGGACTCTCAACCACTGCACTACCAGGGAAGCCCTTAAATTCTTGTTATTGTAATATTATAGACCCCACGTACAATTTATATGAGTATATTTCACTGTACACTGAAAAACTCACCTGACAATGATAAACTATTAGTGATTTGTAATTTAGAGAGCAAGAATAGCAATAGTTGAAAATCATGACTAACTTAAGACAACACTAATACTTATCTTTAAGCACCACTAACATATTTCCCCATTTGAAGGATTTCTAGCTAGTAGGGACTTTGCATAGGTTGAGCCCTATGAAGTAAACAGCCCATATGGCAGAATATAAATGGAAATCCTGAATAACCACCACTTAACCTAGTAATTTTAGTTACAAAAACTTAAACTCATTTAAAAATAATGAATTATTAGCCTTTATATATATATACGTAAAATTAAAATCTGCATCAAAATCATTTCACTTGATAATCGAAAAAAGTCCTAACATTTTTGGATCATTTTATAGCTCATCACAGGGACCCTAACATTTTAAGTTCATTCTTAATATATTTAATAATCATTGGAATGGCTAAGTTAAGTTCCCTTACAAATTAAAGAACTGTGTCATTTAAAATTAACTTAAATGCTTATAGAGTCAGTTGGAGACACTGGGAGTTATCTAACTTGATTTAAAACTCTGATTTTAGGGGCTTCCCTGGTGGCGCAGTGGTTGAGAGCCCGCCTACCGATGCAGGGGACACGGGTTCGTGCCCCGGTCCGGGAGGATCCCACATGCCGCCGAGTGGCTAGGCCCGTGAGCCATGGCCGCTGGGCCTGCGTGTCTGGAGCCTAGATTTCAACAAATTGAGTGTTTCTTCCATCTAATCAGTGCTGCTTTGGCCCTCCAAGGGACATCTGGCAAAGTCTAGAGATATGTTTTGATTGTCACAACTGGGGAGTGAGTGTTAACAGACATTAAGTGGGCAGAAGGCGGGGATGCTTCGAACATCCCACAATGCACAGAACAGTCCCCCATAACCAAGAATTATCTGGCCCACAGTGTCAATAATTTTGAGGTTGAGAAATTCTGACTAACCCTACATAGGAGTGTTATATTATGTACGTCTTTATTTTCATACTGTAGGTCTCTACAATGTTAAGTCAATTGTCTCTGCTCTATTTAGCTTTTCCAGAGGCTTGGAGATAATTTTGTTGTTTAGATTTCCACATGCAGAATTATTAACAACATGAGTTACATTTAGTATGCATTATACTTAAACAACAAAAAAAACCTTGATTTGGTTTTTTTGATCTCTCCTTGGTTACGGAGAGATTCCTTGCTTGCTTTAACTAACTCAACAGTATTATCTGCCATTTGATATTTTATCTACTTAACAAAAATTAGTTGTGCTTTTTCTATTTTAAAGCCAATTTAGAAGACTACAAGAAATGTATGCTAAGGTTAAAAAGTTCCCTCATTACATTTTTATTTTATTTTTAGGGGATAGAAAATAACTGGGGACTTATTAGTTTGGTCCTAATTTTATTACTAATATAAAATAATAATGTGTGCTCAGAATCACATCCATAAGACATCTATTTCACACAGGTTTCAGAGAATAGAACCATTTTGTTCAATACAGTTAAGTAAGAGGTAATGTTTGGAACATTAAAATACTTACCTATTTGTTGAAAAACTAAAGAATTTACTGTTGAAACAAATGCCTTCCCTTCAATGTTGTCTGCATGTACAGAGCAGTTTTTATCTTCCTCGCTCCAAAAGCAACAGTGGAAAGTTGTTCTGGATGATAAGTTAGATAAGTAGGTACCACTGGAATTAAGTTTAGTTTCAACAAGTGCCTCATAATGTCCACTCAAATTTGAAGTGTTCTTTGAGATTCCAGCAGGCAAGAGGAAGTCATATGTTGTATTTCGTGGCATGCAAGACAACTTAAATTTCCAGGGAGTAATTGGATATGCCAAGTTAAATGCAGTTATCACATAAATAAATTCTGTTAGGACATTTAAAAGACACACAGAAAAGCAATTAATCATTTTGACTAGACATAAATAGGAAGTATCTAAGATCAAGCCATGTAGTGCTCAATACTAATTACTTAACTTTCTAAGTGCTCAATCAGTGCCTAATGCATAGCTCTGTGCTTCCACAGTGTTACACTTAAGAGGGTGCATTTATTTATAGAGGTAACTTCACTCCTTAGCACCCCTTTTTTGGAAATTCACAATTCATTTTCCTCATTAATCTAACATCTCATAATTATATTTTAATGATAGGAAATTATAGCTAAATATTCCAATTTCCTTTTCTAAAAAATAAATTATTCTAATGAACTTCCAGCATAAATGGTAAGTATCTGGATGTGCAATTATATAAGCAAATATTAACGTGCTGTTTTAATATTTCTTAATGAGAATAACACCAAAATGTTAACACTACTTTCACTGAGTGCTTTTAGAAAGGGTTTGTCTTCAACATCAGGACAGCTGGATGATTTCCTGAATCTGCCCATGGTTCTCCAGATATATGACATCATATAAGACATGTCCTTAATGCATTCTCCAATAATTGATGCACAATGACAGACTTCTTACAGGAAACGTCCACTGCTGATTAAAGACAATTTATCACTTTTTAGACATATAAAATTAAGAACAATTTTATAATCCTGTACCCCCCGCAAAAATCCTCAGAAGTGATACTTGTATTTTAATGAGTAGTTGTCTGATAATAAAATAATGAATTCTCCATAATTCTTTCTTTTATAAGTTACCCTAACGATCCAACAGCTGTGTTTCCTCATATACAAAGTAATGAAGAATGAAAATTCTAAGAATTTTTCATGAATTTGTATAGAATGAGACTTTTGAAGGATTATGGTAAACGTAAAAATGTAAGAAAATAGAAATTTTTTTAAAAATTCACAAAAGTATTGTTCTAAATTACAAAAGTAATACATGTAAAAATATTCAAATACACAAGTAATGACTGTTAACAATTTGGTTTCTAGAACTTTCTATTAATGTTAATTAATATAAACATGTATCAGATGCAAAATTTAAGGCAAAAATGATTAACACGACTAGTATTATTTTTCCCACACTGATAACAATTAGGTATTATAACATCACCAAAAGTGAATCCTCACTGCAACTATGTTCCTTTGGACTTCAATCCTTCTAACATTTATTTCTGAAATTAGAACTCACTAAAAAGAGAACTGGGTATTTCTTTCATTTTACAAAACCATGAATATGTATTGGTACTAATTAAAAGCATTATATTTTATAGCTGCACATGGAAGATTTGGTTGGCTGAATTGAAATTAGCCTAAAATCCTCAAAAAACTATTTAAAACTTAAAATGTAATAATGAATGTCTTAGACATAGTAACTATTGAATCAGTTTAATTAAAAGATGATTCTATTTTGTTTACATGCTTCCTTTGCAAATGATATTTCTTTCCCTCCAAAGAGGGAAATATATATTCACCTGGAGGCATATGTTATCATGCTATCATATGACATCTGTTATCATCCTATCATATGTTATACAAGGCCCCAGACCTCTTCCAATTCACAAAGCTTGACCAAACCACAAACCTTTTGGAAAGCCAATGTGAAACATTAGCATGGAGCCTAATAAAAATTAGATAATGTAAGAGAGAATGTTACCACTCTTTGATAGCCCCCTGTGGTCTAGTTTTTCTGAAATCTGTAACAGTGGAATTATCCTGGATATTTTCAGTAAATATATATATAGCTAAAATGACAAAGAACAGTATATATAACAAGGAAAGCTCCAAGAGCACTTTTAAAGATTGGAAGTTTGGGATTGACATGTACACACTGCTATATTTAAAACAGATAACCAACAAGGACCTACTGTACAGCACAGGGAACTCTGCTCAATACTCTGAAATAATCTAAATGGAAAAAGAATTTGAAAAAGAATAGATACATGTATATGTATAACTGAATCTCTTTGCTGTACACCTGAAACTAACACATCATTGTTAATAAACTATACTCCAATATAAAATAAAAATTAAAAAAAAAAGATCAGAGTAGCCAAAAAGATGCCCAGAACTACCTGACACACAGGTAATCGCTGCCAGAGAAAACAGGTTTTGTTAAAGATAGCTTGACTTTAATTTTCAAAACTTGGAACACCGTCTAAATAAATGATTTGAGTTAAAAAAAAATCAAAATATCTCTAGAATGCTGTAAGAAACAACTGAGAATAGTACAAATGCGGAGGTTAAGGGCACTGACCCTCTGAGCAGTGGAAAATTTGCATATAACTTATAGTTGGCCCTCCCTATACACGGTTCCTCTGTATACACAGTTCTTCTGCATCTGCAGATTCAACTAACCTTGGATCGTGCAGTACTGCAGAATTTACTATTGAAAAAAATCTGAGTATAAGTGGACCTGCGAAAACCCATGCTCTTCGAGGGTCAACTATATACTCAAAAGTCATTGGCATTGTGTGACTACTTTCCAACAGAAGCCTGCTATGCTTCACAGAAATTTAAAACACAAGATTCTAAACAAAATGTCTATTAAGCTTTCTCTCGAGGATATTCGAGAGATAGGAATAGGTAGGAGGAAGACTAGTATACATTTAATTTTTGAAAGCATTCTTCTGGTGATAGTCAAGGTGGGAATTCCCAAGGTATACACCATCCCTTGATAATATCCCCTTATAACATCATCTTGTCATTGTTTACTAGAGTCATAATGGGGAATACCATTTAAAATGACATTTCCTTTGCATTTTAGAACAAATCTGTTATTCTGTATGGTAGCCATTTATTTTAAATATTATCACCAAGTAAACTGCTCCTGGATACAGACAATTAAAGTTTTGACTATCATCTGATATATGTATTCATAATTTAATAATGCTACATTTGCTAAATAAAATTAAAATATTTAAATGTCATGATATCTTGTTTCCAAGTATGTATAAGGGTGTCAATGTGTATGTATAAATATTCTGAACTATAAAAGAAAACCAAGTAGAAAATAAATGATGGACAAGGAGAAAAAATTTGCAAAACATAATAAATTCTTAGGGCTTGTGATGGTTAATGCTATGTGTCAACTTCACTAGGCCCAAGGGGTGCTCAGACATTTGGTCAAATGTTAATCTGAGTGTGTCTGTGAGGCTGTTCCTGGATGAACTAGTAGACTTGAGTAAAGCAGATGCCATTCCTGATGTGGGTGGGCCTCATCCAATCAATTGAAGACCTAAATAGAACAAAAATGACTGGGTAAGAGGGAACTCCTCCTGTTTGACAGGCTTGAACTGGGACGTCAGTCTTTTCCTTCCTTTGGACTCAAACTGAAGCTTTACTCTTCCTGGGTCCCAAAACTGCCATTGTTTGGACAGGAACTTACAACATCAGCTCTCCTGGGTCTCCAGCTTGCCAACTGCAAATCTTGGGACTTCTCGGCCTCCATAATCATGTGAGCCAATTCCTTATAATAAACCTCATCCTAGATATATATAAATCTTATTGTTCCTGCTTCTCTGGAGAACCTTGAATAATACAGAGCTAAATATCTACATTTTAGAAATTTCTAAAAATCAATTGAGACAAATAAAATCCAACAACAAAATAGTCAAAGTATGTGAATTAGAAAATCACATAAAAAAATAGAAATGGTCACTAAACAGTACTCAATCTCACAAATAACCAAATAAATAAAATTAAAGTGAGATGTTGTATTTTGCTTTGACAGGGCAAAAAGGTAAAAGAATGATAACATGCATCTTTGTCAGGAATACAATGGAATACCACTCATATACTCATGTTGGGACTGCAAAAGGCACAGAGCTTTGTGGAGAAGATTTCACAGTATCTATCAAATTCAAACATGTGCTTACTACTCAACACAGAAATTCCTCGTTAGGAATTAATCTATAGAAATACTCTTCTAAATACACAAAGATATATGTATACGAATCTCAATGTAGCATTATCTGTTATGGAAAAAGAATTGTCTATCAATGGGAATTGTTCCACTAAATTTATAATTTAAGGTACATTCATACAGTTCATTATCATGCAACCATTAAACAAATAAGTAAATCAGTAAACACTGGCAAAATAGTTGTCATGATAAATTGAAAAGCTGTTAAGTGGAAAAAAGAAAAATGCAGAATGTATAGACCAGTTCTATTTTTGCAACTAGAGATATGAATGTGTGTGTGTGTGTGTGTGTGTACTAGAGATATGAATATGTGTGTGTGTGTGTGTTATGTTCCTGGGAGGATACACATCACATTGTTTCCAGGAGGTTGGGAAGAGTTTTCATTTTCACACTTATACGTTTGTTTGGTTTGCATTTTTAACCATGGCAAGAGAATTCCTAACTGGAAACGGGAAATTTGATTAGCCATTAAAGGAAACAGCATCTCTAAGGGCAAAATCTCTACCGCATATATGGATATTTAAAAAGCAAATAACTTACCCCAATGTAAAAAAGCCACACAGAATTTTTGACAACTCATCTTACTTCAGAGAAGTGCGCCTGAAAAACAGTAAATCTAAAACAAATACACACGCACATAAAAAAACTGACATATACACAAGCCGTCTGTGGAAAAATATAAAAGGAAAAGGATTATAATTAAGAATTCTTTAAATTGTAATCCTCTACAATACTCTGGATCAGTATCAGTGTTTAACATTAACGTGAAACTGTAAGTTATAGATTCATTCCTATGCACATACTATTTTACATAGTTAAAATATAAGTGATACATTCACACATGGCTTAATAAAAAAAATGGCAATGTTCCTTTATGACATGACAAACCAGGACAGGTATCACAGATGAGATTGAATTTTTAACTAAAGAAAAGTGCTCACAGTATTAATTAAATATGTACAGCTGATCTAACATTATAAGTATCACACTCTTCATTTTTTGTGTGTGCTCAGTTCTTAAATTTCTCTTATTTCCTAAAGCCTTTATCTTCACTATGATACTACAAAGCCAAATGATTATAGCATAGGTAATGCACTGCACATTTATTTCCAATAAAGATGAGGAAATTTTCCCATATGCTTTTAGAAACCCCCATTCATTTGCAAATGAGGTAATATTCATTCACATTGGCGAGTTATCAGTAATTGAAGGAAAGTCTGATGGCTTCATATATGCAGATGATAGGGATGACTTCAGAGACAAACTTTCCCATGAGTTCTATTCAATTCGAATATATTATGAATAAGATTATTTGTACTACTATGTTAACATATTGGACTTAGATTTGTAAGGAAACACTAAAGGCTTTTGATGTCCGAGTCTTTTTCATTATCTCATATTTGGAATTCGGTTTACTATATGAAAATTAATCTGAGGTAAAACACCCTGAATTAAGCGTCAGGAATGTTGGGTGCCATTCAAGGCTCTTTGACTAATCAGCTATAGGACTTGGGACGTCACCACTCTAGACCTCAGGTTCCTCATCTACAAATCAGACTGAAGGACGATCTCTACAATCCCTTTCAGAGCTGCCTATGATTCTGGGGAGACTTTGGTTTAAAACAGTAATCACAGCTTGAGCACAAAGAATATTATAAAGTATTGAGTGAGAAACATGTCTCATAAGTCATATTTGAGAACTGGTAGCATGTGATGAGCAAACAGAAAAACGTGTTTGTTTAGTTCACAACTTACATGACTCTTAGGAAAAAGATGGATGAGTATGACCATTTTGTAGTCTCATAAATTTGTTTTTCAGACTGAGTTTTTCACCAGGATTTTGGTTCTTTACACACTTGACATCAGACTGTATCTTTACGGTTTCTAGAAATCGGTTCAGTGTGCAATCTTAATTATCTAATGGTATTAAATGTGTGCAAAGTCCTCCCAGGTTTTTTATGCTGTTTCTGATACAACATTGTCTCATAAAACAAACCCAAGGTCCATTGCATAATCAGGATGTGTCATAAATGCAGCGTATCACTAGACTAAGTGTTTCGACTGAAGTGACTAATGACTAAGTAATTCAGTCCAACAACTGATTTGACTCACTGTTAACTCAACTGTTCTACTGAGCCAAGTGGATCAACAATACATCATATTGTTCTTCCTTACATAAGACAACCATTCTTTTATTTAATGTTCCAGGCGAAACACACACTACTCTTAGGTTTGAATTCTTGCAATCAGGTTTCACTCTTCTATAACAGAGTAACAATCACAAGCGTAAAGAGGGCATAGCCATAACATTGAAGAGACTGTGAAAGGTGATATTTAGACAGACACAAAGAAAGAAATATTTATATCCACCCTAAATTGTACCAGAAAGGAATATACGAGGAGGTTTATAAAAACGTAAATAATAGGGAAAAAATGACATATCTTAAAACTGTGAGGAAAAAAATCAAGCAAAGGGAAAAATTAATGGTAAGATGACCAAAATGAGTATAATATGCAAAACGCCATTAATTGAAATTCACTTCCTACAGATGAGCTTTTAATTTGTTTTAAGTTTTTTTTTTAATTCAGAGAAAAAGTGAAACCAACAGTTTAGGGGGAAAGTACAAATAATCTAGGAAAATAATCTAACACTAAGAACAGAAAGAAATTTTGCCTGAGTAACTTCATAAGATAACAAGTAACATCCTCATAGGTATCCTAACAGCACCGAGTTTCACGGGAAGTTCAAAATTTAATCATTTCTCTCTCCCTCCACTGCCAAAACCCTGCTCCAGGCACGATCATCTCTTCCCCGGACAATCAGAAGGGCCTCCTAACTGGTCTGCTGGCTGCAGCCCTCGCTCCCCAATTAAGTCTGTTTCCAATGCAGCAGCCAGAATGGTCTTGGTAACATATGGGTCAGCCCATGTCTCTTTTACAAAACACTGCAGTGCTCACATTTTCACTCAGAGTAAAAGTCCCAGTCCTGTGCAACACTACAAGGTCCTGGATCTCTAGTGCCCCTCTGATCTCATCAACTGCTGCTCTCCCCTTTGCTCGAGTCACCTTCTCAGAGGAACCTTCCCTGAACAGCCTACCTAAAATTCCAACACCTTCCCCACCCCGTCATGTCATATCTGCTGTTCTGTTTACTTTTTTTCTCCTTATTACTTAACACTATCTAACATGAATATGGTCCATTATTTTTCTTGCTTATTTTCTAACTCCTCCTGCTAGAATCTAAACTCCTCTAGACCAAGGGATTTTTTGGCTGTGTCCTTTTCATGATATCCTTCCCACATAGAAGCCTGCCTCTCATATAGAAGGTGCTCCATATGTAGTAACTGAATGAATGAGTGAAGAAATAAATAAATGAGTGTCAAGATAAGACTCTTTCTTGAAATATCCTTCGAAATAGGCTGGTGGTATCACACCAAGACAAAATTGAATAAAAGCAATCTTTAAAAGAGGCATTCTAATATCATCCAGATACAGCTCTTTGAGAAACTGTCATAATATAAGAGAGAATTTCAGAATGGTGATTCCTAACTACTTTTGGATCATTGACCTTGTTGAGAATTTGGTGAGAGCAATGTACCAACTGGCAGGAGGAGGAACATATACCTAAAGTTAGGGCTATAATTTCAAGGGGTTAATAAACTCTCTGAAATTTATCCAAAGCTCCCAGATTAAGAATTCCTAATGTAGGTAAATGAAGTGCACATCCCTCTATAATTATAGCTCCATGAATTGAGTCATTGATAGACATCAAGTTATGAGGAGCTTGAGATAATACGGCCTAGCATTTCTGCTGGAATGTAATCATTCCTGGAATGTAATCATTCTACGTTGATAGTTAAAAAGAGTAATGTGTCTTATCTGAAATATCTGAAGAAATCTTTAGTAAACTATACAAAGATTCACCCATAGTCTGATCTAAACAACACATCCATTATATCTGGATGTACAGGCACTAATTCAATTTGCATAATATACCAAACATAGTAAAGCATATTAAACATATCACTAACTCTTCAGTTATTACTAAACTTAAAACAAAAGGAAAAATTAAAATCTGTACTCTACATATTTTATCAGACTTTAATATCTATTGTAGAAAATTTTTGTGTGATTTTTATGTATCAAATTCTACTTATATATAAACAGAATAGTCTCAATTAGTGTTTGACTGAATCACCGGGCAGAAAAGAAATTAACTACAACTTTCTCCAATGATCTCAAAAAGTCTCTAGATTTGTAGAAAATTTTACGAGTAAGAAAAGCAATTCTGGCAATACTGTTGTTTTGATGAACAAACTCAATGAGCTCCATCTGCCACTAATTTTTGTTTACTTTCTGCTAGAGAAGCAGCCATTTATCTTTCACCTAAATAACAACATTTAAGCATTTTATTTAAATATAAATGAAAAAAACTCTTAGAGTGTCAAAATTTAGCAAATATACCCTGGTCTATTTCTATTAACCTCATTATTTTAAGTATGTTTACTTTTATTTCTTCACTTAGGAAGGAAATTGGTCATGTTATTCCCATTAAGTAGCTGTTATAGACTTAAATTAGTTTTTTAATTAAATAATAAATTTCTTCCTTCATCCTGGTATAAGCATTTGTCCCTTTGAAAACATAATTTCGAGTTTAATTCCTGATATGACTCTAACTGTGTGTTCTTGTTGCAAATTGATTCCTTGAAATTAGAGTAATAAGCTATGATTTATTAACCTAGGTACCAAAGTCAACACAGCTGAGTCAAAATAGGCATCTTACCAATATACGAAGTAACTTAAAATCTGTACATAAATCAACTCATTTAAATATTAGTTGAATACTTGGTAAAATGTAAGTTATTACATGGGGTGCTAATTATACAGAAATTAAGAAGAAATCATCATTTACTTTAAGAAATAATATTTTTAAATTTTTATTTTATACTGACATTATTTTATTATTTTACATGTCAAAGTACTATAATTCCAGTATGAATAAAGTGCCATGGGACTTCAGATTCAAGATGGCAAACTAAACAAATTGATCTTCTTTTCCTCCTGAGATGCCTTTAGAATTATAGTAAAGTCAATCCACTTAGAACGAGAGAATGACGGGACCAGCAGCAAAAAAGAGATTTAAACAAACTTCTGGAAGACGAAACAAAGACTAACAAAGTAGAATGAAGGAAGGAACTACCTAGGACATTTGGGTAAGGCTCTGTCATCAATGAGGAAACAAACTTGCTTGGGAGAACCCTGGATGTTGGATAGTTTGGTCTCTATATGTAATGTCTGACTTTTTTATCCCCTCATAAACAGCAAAATCTAGCTCCCTGTAACTGTCAGTGGAGTGGTTTACAAACAACCAAAATCAACTCTGCCTAGTTTAAGTAGTGCCAACTGAAAATTGTCACTTGCCATCTGGAATGAAGTCATTAGCCACTGTAGTCGCTGACCTTCAACACACCCTGAAGTGAGTTCAGGGTGGAGATCAGGAATGAGGCACTCTGTGCTCTGGGAAAACCTGGCAGAACAGGCCTTCAGATAGTTAGATATTTTCAGAAGACTTTATGAGCCCAGTTTCTTGCATCTTCTCACATCTAGAAAAGCACAGTCACTAACGGAGACATCTGATCCTCGTGACTAGCAGCTACCCTCTGCCAAAATGTGTGCTTGATTGCACGTACCCCCTTCACCAAAATCACATATATACTGCCCCCCCCACACGTCTTCACAGCAGTTTCTTAGACCTGTCTGAGAGGCTCTCTCCCGGGCTATAGCCCTCATTTTGCCCCAAATAAAACTTAACTTACAACTCTCATATTGTGCATTTTTTTTAGTCAACAGTAGAAAAGGAACTTACTAAAGATTACTGGGTACGTCACAGAACCTCAGCGAGGACCAGAGAACCCAGCCAGTAAAGCACACAGTCAAGAACCATACCCAACATCTAATGTAGAATTGCTCTAGAAAACACAGCCCTGACACCACAACAGGACACTGTATGTTATGGCTGAAACCATAGTGCCTACCACCTCTGAGTTCTTCTGAGCTCATCTGCCCCTTCATGTCCCACACTTCTCAACTAAAATCTGGCATGAATGCCTCTAAGTGGTAAAACCTAATTCACAATCTACCTTCAGACAGCCAGAAAACTTGGTAAAATATGGATCTATAATGTGGGGAATTCCCCAAAGTCAAGCAAAGTATTCAAAGGTGTCAAATGGCCAAACAGAATAAATAATTGTCCTTTATACTCCTATATGATAAAGGGGGGGAAATACAAGTTATCGGAGGAGAACTTGGGCTTCTAGTATAGGCTTGGCACCAACATGGTAAAGACCTTACACATCCTGATACTTAAGGGGATAAGCCTTCAGCATAAATGGCAGCTCCTTACTCTAGGGCCTAAAATGAAGCCTGTCAGATGGCAAACAATGCCCATACACACAGAATTCACATTCTTATTTCTTCACATAAAGCCACCCTGAATGGAGACGTGAGCTAAGACATGAAAGAAGTCTTCAGTATAATGGAAAAATTTTGTATAAAGAAAGATAGAAAAAAGAAAACCTACCACAGGGGACACAGAAAAATCAGAGGGAAAAAAAGTAGCTTTAACAAATGCTAAAGAGGACGTGTCAAAAGACTTTGCACCCATAAACTCAAAGATTGTTCTGACAAAGGAATATCAGAGGAAGGAAGAGCTTTGGGGAAAAAAAAAGGAAGAGTTATGAAAAAGTTTTTCCAATGGAAAGGTTAGAAAACACATTTGCATAATTAATTCCTCCCCAAGGTGGGGGGGAGGGGAATAAAGTCAAGTGATTCATATCCAACCAATAGCAGTTACAGAAAAAAAGAATAAAGAGAAAATGATCAGTGAAATAATATAAGAAAATTTCCCAGGGCTGATAAGAGGCATAAGTCTTCAAACTGAAAAAAAAAAAAAAAAAAATTCTACCAACTTCCAAGAAAGAGGAATGGAAAAAAAATCCATTCCTAAGCATATCATTAAGAAATTGCAGAAGAGCAAAGAAGAAGAGAAGATAGGAAGAGCTTCCAGAGAGAAAAAAATCACTAAAGGAATAGTAAGCAGAATTAAAACAAATGTTTCATCTCAAAACACTGAATTCTAGAAAACAATCCAGTAATGGCTGATGGAAAATTATTTATAGTTTAAAATTCTATTAGCCAATCAAGCAAGTATCAGAGCAAAACAAATATATTTTCAATAATGCAATGATTTAGAAAATTTATATCCCGTGAATCTCTTTCTCAGAGGTAATTTTATGACGTATTCCGGCAAAATGAGGAATAAACCAAGAAAGAGGGACTCAGGGACTCAGGATACAGGAAAGCTTAACTACGACCCAGTTGATGACTCTGCAGACTTGAGAATGAACTGTCCAGATAGTAGATGGGGTACAGATGACCACTGAAAGGAAATGGCCAAGAAAAAGGTGAGGACAGAAGGCAACTTAATGCATAATATGATTCTGAAGCTGCAAAAATTTGAAAATAAAACAAACAAAAAACCAGAATAACATGAGGGAAAAAGGGAAGCCTTAGTTCAAAATTGAAGCCACTAGTCCAAATAAGAATACGCATTCAATAAGCTTCAAAAAGAAGAATGAAATGGATTCCAAAAAATAAAGGGAATGAGGAAAAAACTTAAAATTAAAGACATAATGAACAAGGCTCACATATCTTCTCCCAATAAGAAAAAATTCAGCTAATTGGGAAAAGCCTTATTAAAAAGTCCTGATCTAAATATGAATTGAAATAAAATATGGCACAATTTTGAGCAAATGCTGAAATTAAAAAATCCATTTGAAAGAAGAAAGAATCCCCTTAACCTTGATTCTAGGAACATTCTCCTTTGGGTGGCTGAGAAGTCATACTGAATGAAATAATCCTAGAACTCTTCCTAGTTCTGCAATGAGTAATACTTAAAAAGTCACAATAACATTAATGTTGCTATTTATTCATTTTTCAACTTTTTGGCCTAACCAATAGACAAAAATGAAAAATGTAATTGCAAATATTAAGCATAAAATATTATCAATATTCTCACCGTACAGCTGTCAAAATTGGAGTCGTATAATTATAAAAGGAGAGATGGTGAGAAGGCAAAGGGTGAAATATCCCAACCTCATAAAGTAGGGAGTCAAGAGAAACCATCTGTACTGAATGGAACAAGAAATGGTCATGGAATTATAAACGGAACCAATAAAAGAGGTCAGAAAATTAATATAATTATATGTAGAAGAGGGTCAGAGAAAGAAGGTGAAATTAGTAAGCTAAATTCTTTCCTACTATGGTACCTGTTTAAAGTTGATAAATGAAAATAAAAGGAAAAAAAGTCAATATAAGCATATTATTTAGCCCTACAGAGGTAGCCAATGGAGGAAACAAACCCAGAAATGATTAAAGTTAGTTGTTCTCAAAGTCAGGAATAAAAAAGTGAAGGGAGTGGGGTAAGGGACCACTGTGTTTTATTACAGTAGGTTTTTGTAACCATGTGCATGGATTCTTTTCATGCAAAATTATTATTTTGTCCTTTTAATTAAATTAAATGCTAATGGAGTTCAAAGAAAGTAGCTACTAACAAAGTCCTAGGAGCTAATTAAAGGTTCACAGAAATGACATATTAGTTGAACTCCAAGAAATACAATACAAAGGGAGAGAGTAGTATTGTATTTTCTCTATTCTAAGATTCACAATATTTTAACACCTCTGACACCAGGATCCTTGTTAAAATCGATGTCATCTTACAACCACTGATGGCCTGGTAGCAGCTGTGACCTCGTTGTCATTGATTGCATACACAGAAACCTGGGGTGCTTTTCTAATGACAGACAGGACAATTTTAATCCATCAATATTTCAGTTAACAAACTATTGAAAGACCATTTGAGGAAGGAAGGAATATGAGCCCTGTGTGCTATCTGAAAACCTTCTGTGGACATCTTTTGCTAAGATCAATATAAAGCCAGCATAAAATTTGCAAAATGAACCAACTTAAAAGAAATTCTCGGAGATTGGTTCAAGATGGCAGAGTAGAAGGATGTGCTCTCACTCCCTCCTGCGAGAACACCAGAATCACAACTAACTGCTGAAAATCATCAACAGGAAGACACTGGAACTCACCAAAAAAGATACCCCACATCCAAAGACAAAGGAGAAGCCATAATGAGACAGTACAGGGGCACAATCACAGTAAAATCAAGTCCCATAACTGCTGGGTGGGTGACCCACAGACTGGAGAACACTTACACCACACAAGTCCACCCACTGGAGTGAAGGATCTGAGCCCCACGTCAGGCTTCCGAACCTGGGGGTCCGGCAACGGAGGGGGAATTCCAAGAGAATCAGACTTTGAAGGCTAGCGGGATTTGATTGCAGGACTTCGACAGGACTGGAGGGAACAGAGACTCCACTCTTGGAGGGCACACACAAAGTAGTGTGAGAATCAGGACCCAGGGGAAGGAGCAGTGACCCCATAGGAGACTGAACCAGACCTACCTGCTAGTGTTGGAGGGTCTTCTGCAGAGGCAGGGGGTGGCTCTGTCTCACTGTGAGGACAAGGACACTGGCAACAGAAGTTCTCGGAAGTACTCCTTGGCGGGAGCCCTCTCAGAGTCAGCAATTAGCCCCACCAAAGAGCCCGGGTAGGCTACAGTGTTGGGTCGCCTCAGGCCAAACAACCAAAAGGGAGGGAACCCAGCCCCACCCATCAGCAGTCAAGTGGATTAAAGTTTTACTGAGCTCTGCTCACCAGAGCAACAGCCAGCTCTACCAAGCACCACTCCCTCCCATCAGGAAACTTGCACAAGCCCCGTAAATAGCCTCATCCACCAGAGGGCAGAGAGCAGAAGCAAGAAGAACTACAATCATGCAGCCTGTGGAACAAAAACCACATTCACAGAAAGACAGACAAGATGAAAAGGCAGAGGGCTATGTAACAGACGGAGGAACAAGATTAAACCCCAGAAAAACAACTAAATGAAGTGGAGACAGGCAACCTACCAGAAAAAGAATTCAGAATAATGATAGTGAAGATGATCCAGGACCTCAGAAACAGAATGGAGGCAAACATCGAGATAATGCAAGAAATGTTTAACAAAGACTATAAGAATTAAAGAACAAACAAACAGAGATGAACAATACAATAACTGAAATGAAAACTACACTAGAAGGAATCAATAGCAGAATAACTGAGACAGAAGAGTGGATAAGTGACCTGGAAGACAGAATGTTGGAATTCACTGCTGCGGAACAGAATAAAGAAAAAGGAATGAAAAGAAATGAAGATAGCCTAAGAGACCTCTGGGATAACATTAAATGCAACAACATTCACATTATAGGGGTCCCAGAAGGAGAAGAGAGAGAGAAAGGACCGGAGAAAATATTTAAAGAGATTAGAGTCGAAAACTTCCCTAACATGGGAAAGGAAATAGCCACCCAAGTCTAGGAAGAGCAGAGAGTCCCATACAGGATAAGCCCAAGGAGAAGCAAGCCGAGACACACAGTAATCAAATTGGCAAAAATTAAAGCCAATGAAAAATTATTGAAAGCAACAAGGAAAAAACAACAAATAACATACAAAGGAACTCCCATAAGGTTAATAGCTGATTTCTCAGCAGAAACTCTACAAGCCAGAAGGGAGTAGCATGATATACTTAAAGTGATGAAAGGGAAGAACCTACAACCAAGATTACTCTACCCGGCAAGGATCTCATTCAGATTCCACGAAGAAGTCAAAAGCTTTACAGACAAGCAAAAGCTAAGAGAATTCAGCACCATCAAACCAGCTCTACAACAAAGGCTAAAGGAACTTCTCTAAATGGGAAACACAAGAGAAGAAAAGGACCTACAAAATCAAACCCAAAACAGTTAACAAAATGGTCATAGGAACATACATTTTGATAATTAAACGTGAATGGATTAAATGCTCCAACCAAAAGGCACAGGCTTGCTGAATGGATACAAAAACAAGACTCATATATATGCTGTCTACAAGAGACCCACTTCAGACCTAGGGAAACATACAGACTGAAAGTGAAGGGATAAAAAAGATATTCCATGCAAATGGAAATCAAAATAAAGCTGGAGTAGCAATTCTCCTATCAGACAAAATGGACTTTAAAACAAAGACTATTACAAGAGACAAGGAAGGACGCTACATAATGATCAAGGGGTCAATCCAAGAAGAAGATATAACAATTATAAATATATATGCACCCAACATTGGAGCACCTCAATACATAAGGCAACTGCTAACAGCTATAAAAGAGGAAATCGACACTAACACAATAATAGTGGGGGAATTTAACATCTCACTTACACCAACGGACAGATCATCCAAACAGAAAATTAATAAGGAAACACAAGCCTTAAATGACACAATAGACCAGATAGATTTAATTGATATTTATAGGACATTCCATCCAAAAACAGCAGATTACACTTTCTTCTCAAGTGCGCACGGAACATTCTCCAGGATAGATCACATCTTGGGTCACAAAGAAGCCTCAGTAAATTTAAGAAAATTGAAATCATATCAAGCATCTTTTCTGACCACAATGCTATGAGATTAGAAATGAATTACAGGGAAAAAAACATAAAAAATACAAACACATGGAGGCTAAACAACACGTTACTAAATAACCAAGAGATCATTGAAGAAATCAAAAAGGATATCAAAAAATACCTAGAGACAAATGACAATGAAAACACAATGATCCAAAACCTACGGGATGCAGCAAAAGAAGATCTAAGAGCAAAGTTTATAGCTATATAAGCCTACTTCAGGAAACAAGAAAAATCTCTCAAATGAACAATCTAACCTTACATCTAAAGAAACTAGAGAAAGAACAAACAAAACCCTAAGATAGCAGAAGGAAAGAAATCATAAAGATCAGAGCAGAAATAAATGAAATAGAAACAAAGAAAACAATAGCAAAGATCAAAAAAACTAAAAACTGGTTCTTTGAGAAGATAAACAAAATTGACAAACCATTAGCAAGACTCATCAAGAAAAATAGGGAGAGGACTAAAATCAGTAAAATTAGAAATAAAAAAGGAGAAGTTACAGGGCTTCCCTGGTGGCGCAGTGGTTGAGAGTCCGCCTGCTGGTGCAGGGGACACGGGTTCATGTCCTGGTCCGGGAAGATCCCACATGCCGGGGAGTGGCTAGGCCCATGAGCCACGGCCGCTTGAGCCTGCACATCCAGAGCCTGTGCTCTGCAACGGGAGAGGCCACAACAGTGAGAGGCCTGCGTACCACAAAAAAAAAATACAGTGAAAAAAAAAAAGGAGACATTACAAAGGACAACACAGAAATACAAAGCATCTCAAGAGACTACTACAAGCAACTCTATGCCAATAAATTGGACAACCTGGAAGAAATGGACAAATTCTTAGAAAGGTATAACCTTCTAAGACTGAACCAGGAAGAAGTAGAAAATATGAACAGACCAATCACAAGACACAAAGACAATATGGCACTGGCACAAAATATAGATCAATGGAACAAGATAGAAAGACCAGAGATAAACCCACACACTTACAGTCAACTAGTCGATGACAAAGGAGGCAAGGATACACAATGGAGAAAAGACAGTCTCTTCAATAAGTGCTGTTGGGAAAACTGGACAGCTACATGTAAAAGAATGAGGGCTTCCCTGGTGGCGCAGTGGTTGGGAATGGAAAACAGGAAGAACAAGCTTTGACATAAATCACAGCAAGATCTTTTTTGTCCCACCTCCTAGAGTAATGGAAATAAAAACAAAAATAAACAAATGGGACCTAATGAAACTTAAAAGCTTTTGCACAGCAAAGGAAACCATAAACAAGATGAAAAGACAACCCTCAGAATGGGAGAAAATATTTGCAAATGAATCAATGGACAAAGGATTAACCTCCAAAATTTACAAGCAGCTCATGCAACTCAATATCAAAAAAACAAACAGCCCAATCCAAAAATGGGCAGAACACCTAAATAGACATTTCCAAAGAAAATATACAGATAGCCAAAAAACACATGAAAGAATGCTCAGCATCACTAATCATGAGAGAAATGCAAATCAAAACTACAATGAGATAAGAACCTGCTGTATAAAAAAATAAAACAAAATTCAAAAAAAAATAATAAGAGCCCACAAACAGCATTCCCCTGGGCCACAGTCCCCCTCTCCCAAGGGAACAGATGGAAAAAAAAAAAAAAAAGATCTCAGAAACCATAGTGAAGCATTCTTTTTTGAAGTGCTATATAACAAATAGTCTTGATAACCCAGAGTATGATACCATTTGGGAAAATACTGACATCAACAACACTGAGTTGAAAAATGATTCAGAAAAACTGGATTCTGAATAAGAAAACGAATTCCTTAATGGATTTCTTTGACTTTTACTTTCCTTATGAGAGTGATATGATTTAAACAAAAATCTTTACCTAAGTAATTCTAAAAGAGCTCTTTCAGTAGATATAAAACAAAAATTCTAAACAATGAGAAAGCATTGTAAAATAAATAGGCAGAGCTTTTTCTTTCTTAGCAGTGCAAAAGCAGTGGTGTATCTTAAAAATCCACAATGTCTTAAAGAATTACAACTGGAAAGAGCAGTAACTAGGAGGAATCAGAGATTACTTTTAATTTGGATAAATCATAACAGATTTCAGAGAGGAGTGAGGATTTAACTGCCTCTTGAAGAATGGGGAGGAATGTGAAGCATATCGTAAGTATTATTTTTAAAGGTTTTCTTACAGAACTTTTTCTTCTCTCAGATCAGACCTGTAACCAGCAATGTTACCGCAAGACACCCAGGTCACTAGAGAAATACTCAGCTACCTCCTGGGTAGGTCATGATCCTAACAGATAACATCTTCATAATATAACAGCAACTACAATTATCAGGTGCTTATTATGTATGTGCCAGTATGTTTTCTCTCTGTTTATGCATAAACACATATACACACACACATATATGTGTGTGTATAATTTATTTTCTCTTTCATCTCCTACACACTGACCAGTTTGGTTCAGAAACTTTGTTGGTGCATACAGAAGTCTAATTATTTGATTATCTCATAGGTTTAGACACCCAAATAACACGTGCTAGTTAAAGTAAAATGAGAAAATATAATTCTGAGAAAAACTAAGTTGTCCTATGCCTTCACTAAACAGCTATTTGGTAACAGCTGTTCTTAAACATGAGTTCACATTTTAAAGCCTATTATAATACCATTATAGACGCCACTGAGAATCCTTACTTGGCTCACATCTTTAGCTATTATCTAGTACAACTAGATAAAACATTTATACATTTCCATAAACATTATAGAAATTATTAGACCAAGAGTAGAGTCGGTCAGTCAGTCCGTCAATCTGTCTGTCTCTCTTCCCCCCATTCCCTCCCTTCCTCCTTCTCTCTTTATCTTTCTCATTCACTGTTATACACACATATATATATACAGATTTGTAAGTCTGTACTGTTTCTGAATTTTCTCTCTAATTGGCAAAGACTTAAAAATTAATATCAACATCACAATGCTCCTTTAGGGTGTCTCCATTTGGGTCATTTTTATTTGCTAGTCCATAGTACTCTAGTCTGATTTAAGTAGGTCCACAGGGTACCAGAAAATTTCATTAAAATAGTTCTCATATGCGTGACTCTCTCCTTTAAGACCATCCACGGACAATGGTTCCCACAGCTCTGTTCTCTCCTCAGCGAGTCTCCATCTACGCTCAGCAAAGCCACAGCTTTAACCCAGCCGACTGGACCACTTAAAGATGCTGATGCCAGGCAAAATTGAAAGTGGGCTGTATTCACTTTGGAGTACACTTTATTGGTACAATAAAATTGTATAAGTGGGAAGAATCTAGCCTATCAATTCTATGGAAGAATAAGAGACTTGCTGACTTTCATTCAGTGAGAATCAATATCCACAAAAATGTCACATAGCCTACCTTAGACATATTCAGTGTTCACATTCTGGAAAAGATTTTAAGGACTTCCCTTGTGGCCCAGTGGTTAAGGATCTGCCTTCCAGTGCAGGGGACGCAGGTTCAATCCCTGGTCGGGGAACTGGGATCCCACATGCCACGGGGCAACAAAGCCTGTGCGCTGCAACTACTGAGCCCAAGTGCTCTGGAGCCTGGGCACCACAACTAGAGAGAAGCCCACGCACCGCAACTAGAGAAGCCCACGCACTGCAACAAAAGATCCTGCATGCTGCAATGAAGATCCTGCATGTCGCAACAAAGACCTGATGCAGCCAAATAAATAAATAAATATTTTTTTAAAAAAGATTTTAAACTTTCAAGTTGATGGCACTTAAATTTGACAGGGATTTTTTTTTACTACATAATCAGTATTTCTGTGTCTGATATTTCTTATAAACATCTACTAAATCTCACTTAAAAATATTACAATGGCATTAATCACATCTTTAAGCTTGGCACATCAGCAATGTGGATTGAAGGGTTACAAGAGTGGATATTTCTGGGTTTCATTTTAAAGCCAACAGGAAGCATGAGGATACTCATAAGTAAGAACTACTGAAAAAGGTTGTTAAACATATAAATACATATTTTAAAGTAGTATCCCTTTAATAAAACCCTACAAAAACAGAAATATAACTCGAGAATCACTCCAAATTAATGAAAGCATCCATTCAGCAGGAATACGTAATAATTTTAAATGTGTACATGTAGTATAACCTCAAAATAACATATATTTATTATAATGTAGCTTTGAAATGTATATGGTGAAAATTCAGAGTACCACAAGGAAAAAGACAGATACCCACATATATGGTAGAAAATTTTAATACACTCTCCTAAAGAATGAATAGAACAGCAGACACAAATACATGAGGAAATATGAGATTGAAATAATACTAACAAATGATACTGGAACAAAAACATTAACAAATTTGACATACATTGAACTCTGCTCCCCCAAACTGTAGACTGCATATTATTTTTAATCACCAATGGGGCATTTACAAAAACTGACCATGTACAAAGCCATAAGGTAAGTTACAAACAAATCCAAAGGACTAAAATCATACAGACCACATTCTCTGTCCACGGTGTTTTTAAAACAGAAAAAAATAGCAAAAATATAACTACACAAATGCCATATACTAGGACATTAAGAAAAAAAGTAAGCCACTGGGCAAAAAAGATATATTTTAAACTGATGATAGTGAAAAAAGCATCTCAAAACTTAAATTATTTCATGCAGATAAAGCAGTACTGAGAGGAAATTCAAAGAAAGAAACATCATTCTTAATGTGACATGACTTCACCTGTGAGCACTTCAAATCAACATTACACCTGAGGTCCTAGGCAAGGCAGAAAGAGAAGTGGAAAAGGTTTAAGGAATATAAAGGAAGAAACAAAACTGTCATTATTCATGAATGACAAGAAAAGTGGAAAATCCCAAAGTATCTATATGTAAGCTGTTTAACTTAATTACAAAACTTAGCAAGATTGCTGGTGGAAAATATAACTACCTAAAACCAAGCATTTTAAACCCTTCCCAACTTATTATATGAAGCCAGTATTACTCTGATACCAAAACCAGACAAAGACATCACAATAAAAGAAAACTACTGACCAAAATCCTTTATGAATATAGATGCAAAAATACTAGCAAACCAAATCCAGCAATGTATAAAAAGGATTATACACTATGACCAAATATGATTTACCTCAGGAATGCAAGTTTGATTTAAAATGTGAAAATCAATCAATCATAATAATAGAATAAAAGACATGACATGTCCATAGAAAAAGGGTTTGACAAATTCCAATGCCATTTCATGACAAAAACATTCAACTAGGAATAGAAGAGAACTTCTCCAACTTGATAAAGCTGCATATGAATAACCCATAGCTAACATCATACTTAATGGTGAAAGACTGGCTGCTTCCCTGCTAAGATCAGGAACAAGACAAAGTTATTCACCTGCACTTTCTATTTAACTAGAGGTTTTAGCCAGGGCAATTGAGCAAGAAAAAGAAATAGAAGGCATCCAGATTAGAGAAAAGAAGTAAAACTATCTCTATTCTCAGACAACATGATCTTGTATGTAGAAAATAATAAGGAATTCACAAAAACTATATTGCACCTAATAAGTAAGTTCTGCAAGGTTGCAGAATACAAGATCAATGTACACGAATCATTTCTATTTCTGTGCATGAGCAATGAACAATCTGAAATACAATAAAACATAATTCCATTTCCTATAGCATCAGAAATAAATACTCAGGAATATTTTCAACAAAAGAAATGCAATTATTTGTACACTGAATGCTATAAAACATCACTGAAAGAAATTAAAGAATACCTAAATAAATGGAAAAACATCCCACGTTCATAGACTGAAAAACAATTTTATTAAGATTGTAATATTTCCCAAATTGATTCAATGCCATCCCTTCAAATTTATAGCTACATTTTGTATATATATTGACAAGCTGATTCTAAAATTCATATGTATTGATATATGCAAGGGAATAGCTAAAACAATATTGAAAAAGAAGAACAAATTTGGAGGATTCACTTCTGATTTCAAAACTTGCTTCAAAGCTACAGTAATCAAGACAGTGTGGTACCTGGTATAAAGATAGAAGTATAGGTCATTGGAACAGAGTTGAGATTCCAGAAGTAAACCCTTACATTTTTGGCAAAATGATTTTTGACAAGACACTTAGATATGGGGAAAGAATGGTCTTTTCAGCAAATGGTGGTGGGACAAGTAGATACCCAAATGTGAAAGAATGAAATTGGTCCTTTCCTTCATTCCATATATTCAAAGTAATCAAAAACCTAAACATAAAAGTTAAAACTCTAATATTCTTATAAGTAAAACATAGAAATGAAGCTCTGCAACCTTGAATTAGGTAATGGCTTCTTAGACTGAAATTAAGTATAAAAATAGATAAACTAGACAAAGTTAAAACCCTTGGGCTTCAAAGGATACCATCAAAAAAGTGAGAAAACTCACAGAATGGGAGAAAATATTTGAAATCCTATATCTTAAAAGCGATTGTACACTATATGAAGAACTCTCACAACACAACAATAAAAAGACAAACAATCCAATTAAAAATAAGCAAAGAACATTTCTCAAAAAAAAGACATATAAATGGTCAATAAGCACATGAAAAGGTGTTCAATATCATCAGTCATCAGAAAATGCAAATCAAAACCATAATGAGTATCACTTCACATCCACTATGATAGCTTAATCAAGGTTCTGAACTGTAACAAATGTTGACAAGGAGGTGGAGAAATTGGAACCCTTGTACCTTGCTGGTGGGAATGTAAAAATGATGAAAACTGCTTTGGAAAATAGTTTGGCAGATTTTCAAATGTTAAACATAATGTTACATATGACTGAACAATTCTACTCCCAGGTATATACCCAAAAGAGATGAAAACATACATTCACACAAAAACTTGTATGCAAATGTTAGTAGCAGCACTATTCATAATAGCCAAAAAGTGCAAACTACCCAAATGTCCATCAACTAACGAATGAATGAACAAAATGTGATATATCCATATAAGGGAATATTATTTGGCCATAAAAAGAATGAAGTACTGATCCATGATACAGCATGGATAAACCTTAAAAACATGCTAAGTGAAAGAATCTGTTCACTAAAGACCCCATGATTTTATTCGCCCAGAATGTCCAGAATAGGCAAATCCTTAGACACAGAAAGTACATCAGTGGTTTCCAGGGATCGGAAGAGGGGGCATGGGGAGTGAATGCTAAGGGGTATGGGGTTTCTTTTGGGAGTGACAAAAATGCTCTAAAATTAGATAGTGGTGATGGTTATATAACTCTGTTAACGTACTGAAAACCAGTGATCTGTACACTATAAAAGGATGAATTTTATGATATGTGAATTATAGTCCAATAAAGCTATTATTTTTAAAATACTTTTAAAGGTCAAGTTTATCTCTATATGGCAGTAACAGAAACACAATGAACTGTTTGAAAAGATTCATTTAAAATAACTTCAAAAATATGCAGTTCCTGTGAATAAATCAAACAAGAAGATGTTCAAGGACTCCTAAGGGAAAAATGAGACTATGTTTACATTTATCATATTAGAGAAGACCTAAATATATTGAGAGACAGTCATGGATTCTAGAACTGAATATTTACAAGGTATCAATTTCCTTTTAATTGTTTATAGACTCAAAACAATCTCAATAGAATCTCCATTAAATTCCTAACAAATTTTTTAGAACTTGACAAACTGATTGAAAAAATGTATATGGTAAGTTAAAGGGCCAAGGAATGCTATAGCACTCCTGAAAAAATTGCACCAAGTGGGAGGATTTACTCCCCTACCTACCAGATAGCAAGACAATCTAAACCTGTAGTAATTACAGAAAGAGGTCAAAGGAACAAATACAGAGCCCCAAAACAGACCCAACACATTATCAACTCTTGATATTTGAAAACAGTAAGTATTTGTTGTTTTAAGCCACTAAATTTGGGGGTAACTTGTTACACAGAAATGGATAACTAATACATTGCTGCTCACCAGTATTCTCAGATTTATTTTTTCTTTTAGAACAGAGGTTAACCTTCCCCACCTCCTTGAAGTTAGGCATACCATATGACTTCTTTTGCGTCTAAAGTATGAGTGTAAATCATTCATGTCACTTCCAGATGGAGGCATTTAAAGCTAGTTCATGATTACCCCCACTTTCTTTTCCCATACTATACCAACTGGGAAAGTCCTGTGTTCCAGATTGTACAGCTACAGAATGATGGAGGTTCCCTGAATTTAGACCTGACAATAGTTGCCCTGGAAAGTTGCCTTAATCCAGAGGAAACTTTTCTTGAATGAAAAATAAACCTTTATTGCATTAAGTCAATGAGATTTGGGGATAATCTGTTAGCGCAGCATAACCTAGCCTATTTTTACAGAACTAGGCTCGATCTCACTAGTAATTGAAGAAACAAACAGTAATGATATAATACATACCTACCAGATGGGCAAAAATTAAAGGTCATGATAATACTAAATTTTGGCAGGAATGTAGAGGAATGAAAGTAGGAATATAAATTGGTGGAACCATGCTGGAAAAGTGTGGCATTATCTAATAAAGCTGATATCTGCAAGCCCTGTGTTCTAGTAATTTGACTAGCAGTTTTATACTCTAAAGAAACTCCTGCATCTAAGCACCAAGGCATCTGTAGAAGAAGAATCATAGGTGGTTTATTTATGGTAGTGAAAGAAAGAAAGGGACAGAAGGAGGGAGGGAGGGAGGAAGAAGGAAGAAAGGAAAAAGGGAGGGAGGAAAGGAGAGAAGGACAGAAATGACCCAAATATCCTTAAACAGAATGAGTAAAAAATAAAGGTATTATATTCATATAATGAAATATATCCAGTAATGAAAACAAACAAACAACATCCACTGTCAGCAACAGCATTCAATCATCAAAAAAAATTACTGAGCTCCCCTTATATGCTTGGCTCTATTTCAGGTACTAGGCTCTATTTTGGAGCAAAACAAGAAAAAAAAATCCACCCTCATGGAGTTTGCATTCTAATAGAAATGAGACAGGAAAAATGATTAAGTCATACAGTATTTTTAAAGGTAGTAAGTACATGCGGAAAAGCAAAGGAAAGGGGAAAGTGTTTTGCAAGGTAAGATGTACAATTTTAAATGTGATAATCAGAGTAGCCTTCATTGAAAAGGAGACAACTGAACAAAGATTTAAAAGAAGTGAAAGTAACAGAGTAAGTCCTGTGGTATCTGGGAGAAGAGCGTTCCAGCCAGAGCAAAGATGGTCCCCGATATACTCAAAGAATACCAAGGAGACCACTGTAGCTGGAACTGAGTGAATGAGAAAAACAGCAAGAAATGAGATCAGATAGGTAAATGGGAGAGAAAAAAACACGTAGCACCTTATAGGTAATTCTAAGGATTTGGGTCCTTTAAGACTTTACTCTGTATGAACTGGAAAGGCATTGGAGATTTTGGAGGAAAACAGTGACATGATCTGACATATGTTGCAAGAAAAGAGCTCTAATTGCAATTTTGAGACTGGATTATGGAGGGAAAAGAATGAAAATGGGGAGACCAATTAGGAGGTTCTTGCAATAATCCACATGGGAGATGGTGTCAGCTCAGACTAGGATGGCAGCCATGCAGGTGATGAAAGTAATTATATTCAGGAATTATTTTGAAGATAGAGCAAAGAGGACTTCCTGACACATGACATCTAAGGTATGAGGGAATGGGAGATATCAAAGATGACTCCAAGTTTTGGGGCATGAGCAACGTGAAGGATGAAGGTAGGGAAGGCTGCAGATAGAGTGGGCTTGGGCAAGATGAAGATTCCATTTGGAGCATGCTGAACTGGAGATGTCTACTGGACATTCAAATGGAAATGTTGAACAGGCAGGTGGACATAGACGTCTGAAGTTCAAGGAGATAACTCAAAGCTTGAGCTATCATTTTGGAGGCATCAGTGTACAAATATAGAGATTGCATGAAATCATCAAAGAGCGTAGAAAGGAATGAGCTCCCAAGGACCACAGCTTAAGATATTCTAAGGTTAAAACCTCTGAGAGCAGAAGAGAGATCAGCAAAGGGGACAGAAAGCAATGGCTAGTGAAGAAGGAGGAAAAATCAAAAAGAGTACATGATGTCCTGGAGGTCAACAAAGAAATATTACAAGGAGCGGAGAGTGATAACTGTGACAATGCTACCAACAAGTGAAGTAAGATCAAAGGTGACAACTGACTACTGGATTTGGGAGAGGTAATGTCACCAGTGACAGTGACAGGAATAGTTTTGGCAGAGTCCTGAAAACAAAAGAGTGATAGAAATAGGTTTAAGAGAGAATGTGAAGAAATGAAGCAATGATAGGGAATATAGACACCTCTTTTTAAAAGTTTATGCTTTCAAATGGAGAGGATATAGCTTGGTCTCATAAGCATAATGTTAAGCGAAAGGATCTATGAAAGAGTGCCTCCTATATTCGTACAATTTTTTTAAGTAAAAGGAAAACTGTGTTTAGGAAGGAACAAGCAAGAGGTTTCTGGGTATTGGCATGTTCTCTTACTTGTATGGTAAATAATGGGTATTTGCCTTGTAACTATCTGTTATAATGATTTGCTATATTATTTGTCAACCAGTACAGTTGTTTTATGTACTCTTCTCCCTGTATATGTCATAGTTCAAAAAGTTTAAAGATTAATAAGATCATGTGTATGAAAAGACAACAGGTAATATCACTACGGAGTTAACAGAAGTTTTAAAATATATTTGAGGAGGAATATTTCAAATTATAAGCAGGCCAAATTCGAACTGAAACTCCAGAAGTTTATATGTACTAGGTCTGGCCAGGAGGCGAACACTTGTGCCTTTCTGATTTAATTAAAAGTGGAATTTGCAAATCACATAAAAATCTCAAAAGAATTAGAGCAGACTGTAAGCCCTTTTCTTCATTTTTAACTCCACAGGACATGTTTTTTAGTATGTGTTCGGCTCTCAGTAGGAAAAATGCAGTGCAATATCTGCCAAGGCAATTCTTTTCTTTTTCTGGATATTTTTTAAGTTTTATTTCTAAGACCCCCCTTGGGATACGCACTTCACAAACACAAACCTTTTCATTATATAATAGTGATCTGACTGCGAAGACACACTGTTTTTTTCTCGGTAAGTTCATTACAAAAGAGGAACAGAGCTTCTGCCAACCATGATGGCTCTCCCAAGCCATGAATGAGTTGGACCATGAGCAGATCCATCCACTGTTTTCAGTTGTTTTCCAACAAGCGACTAGAAGCCGGGATATTTGAGTTCTACTACTCTCTGTTCATTCAACAACCAATTTCTTTAACATTCTGGGCATCTCTTTCAAAGGAGATGATCATCTACATCACCAGAGGCTATCATGGAAGACAGATGCCTGAATAATTGATGACACTTCCAGTCCAAAGGTGAAAAGGCAATGAAAATAAATTTAAATGTGTTCATAAAAGAGTACTTCAAATCTACACCACTCTTCCAAATTGAATACAAAGCACATGCTAGGTGGGAACACATTGTTTTATTTTAGATCAAAGCCACCAAAAAGAGCCAGAGACACTTCTAAACCTATCCCAACTACTGATGACTAAGTCTCAAATAATTTTGAATTATAAGGAACAACAAAAGCTATTCTAACATTCTGTCTGCTAAAACAAGTCAACAGTTGTTTGTTGTTTTTTATCAAAAGGAAATAAAAATATCGCTGACACTTTATAGTACACACTTCTTGTACAACTTTGTGTGTGTCTGTGTGTCAATTCCTAATTTCTGGTTTATCTGTTTAGTTAACTCTGCTATTTTTCTAGGATTCATCCCAAGACAACTAAAATGCATTACTAAAATTGGCACCTCTGCTACTGAACTTAATTTCAGAGAGGCTCTAAAGTGTTCTGAAACCATTTTTTTAATATCCTGCACACAACTTCATGCTAAAAAGTAACACTGTTCAAGAGCAGAAATTGATAGGAAAGGTGCAATATTTGTTTTCCTCCAAAACAATTTTTATTTCCTCCAAATACTGAAAGTGAATAAGTACTTATACTAAAGCCACATGTTTTTGTTGCAGTGTTGCAAATATTAACATTTTGTTTTCCTCCAAAACAATTTTTATTTCCTCCAAATATACAATACTGAAAGTGAATAAGTACTTATACTAAAGCCACATGTTTTTGTTGCAGTGTTGCAAATATTAACTTCAAGTTGAACATGATTCTTCAAGCTAGACTCAGAGATGATCTAAATATTTACATATAAACGACATATTTCTGAGCTCTTTTATAAGTGTTTTTCCCTTTAAGTTTTGGTTGGAAAACCCTAAAATCATAAGTCATAAATGCATATGAACAAAAATGCCAAGATCAGTATAGATTTTTTAAATTTCATGAAATTATGAATCTAGCAACGTCTGTAACATGTTAAAAAGTTAAAGAATTATAAATTTTTAAGTTGGGAAACATCTTAGATATTATTAAAAGTTCCTCAGAACTTGACGGATGAGGAAACTGAGGCCCAAAGAAATTAAACTAACCACAGCTGTCACCATAAATGGCAAATCATACCAAAAGCCAGATGTTCTGACTCCAAGTCCAGAGCTCTGAAAGAGCTATTTGTTTCAACATACTTTAATACTTAAGGAAATGAAAGTTAACAGAGGACACTCCAGGCAGTCCCTCAATATAAGGAACTCCCTCAGGCTTACAAGAGCCAGTCTCCTCTTCTGCTTGCAAACCCAAGTCCTAGAAATAACACCCCCAAATTCCCACTTTCTCAAATGGCCTCATCCTACCTGGGGTTTCCAAAATGATTCCTCGGTTGGGTCTCTTTTTCACATCCCTACAAGTCCCTTTAAATAAGTGCTTTGGTTGGGATTGGGTTTTGTTGTTTTTGTTTTGTTTTATTAATTTGCTTGGGGAGAGCCGGAGATGGTGGAAACAGAAGCTCCGGGCTAAACCATCCCTAGAGCACATTTTTTTTTCTTTTGTCATCCAAACCAACAAATCCTTCCTCCGGGCCCCAGGGCTTACTGGTTTCCGTCGCAGTCCCTTCAGTTTCCAAAGTAGGAAGGAGACCTGGAAAAGAAGTTGGCCAGGTGGCACGTCCTTTCTGGGGCGCCCAGAAGGTGCGCGCCCAGGCTGGGCTGGCTGCCCTCGGGCGCGCGCCCCGATGCGCCTTGCCCCGGGGGAACGAGA
>NW_020175190.1:146179-198584 GCF_003031525.2 Neophocaena asiaeorientalis asiaeorientalis
GGCTGGGCGGGGCGGCGGGCCTGGGGGAGGAAAAGCGAGGAGTCCGGGGAGAAGGACCCTCTGCCCGCAGGGAAACCGAGACTCGAGGCGAACTCGGCAGAAAGGTGGCGCCGCTACCTTACCCAACTGTCAGCTACCGCGCGCCCACTCTGAGCCCGGGGGTCTCAGGCCCTGGACTGAGCCCTGGGGTTCTCTCTGTCCCTCCCACTTACAGACTAACAGGCCTCTGTGCATCAGGTGTGCAAAATGCTGCAATAAAGATTGTAAAAATCGGGAGGAGTGGGAAAGGAAAGCGAAATGGAAAACACCAGAAGTAGTGAGGTAGTGAGTTTCCTGTCACCGAGAATGTTTCAGCCAAGCATTTTGGTCGTATTTGTCAGGAAGTCATGATTCTTTTCAATCTTGAAATTCAATGGCGTTTGACGTAGTAAGTTATAAGAAAAAAAAATCCGTCCTTGAACAGTCTGATTCTGACCCCAAAGTAATAATCATTTTCTTGCTCTCCACTCAAAATGTTCACTCACTGATTTATTCATTAATACATTTTTGTTGAGGCCCTACTGAGTGCCACACAATATGCTAGGTGCAATTATTATGTCCCTTGAACTTGGAGTTATGACAAGCAAGTATTCATATAATTACCAATTGTGATGGATGATATGAAAGAAACCAACAGAGTGAGGAAGAAAGAATAAAGGGGAGTAGAGTACTCTGGATTGGGTGGTTGGTTAATTTTCAACGGAACTTGCCTAACATTCTCATAGGAAGAAGCATCAGAGACACAGAAAGAACTTAACCCAGAGATGGGTAGAGCCAGAAGCAATGTCTCCCTGCTCCCTGACCCAGACACTTGGCCAACCTGTGGAGCTTTGTAAACGGAACTTGTACCCCAGAGGAATATTGTCCCAGGGTCAGTGTCACTTTAATGGAGACAAATGTCTTCTCTGGATGAAAATAAGAATAAGATGAAAACAACCCAAGAGAATCCTTAATTAGATAGTTGCTATGAACTAGCATATGAGTTTTCTAGGGTTGCCTTAACAAATGACCACAGGCTCAACAATTAATACAAGAGAAATATATTTGTTCACTATTCTGGAGGCCAGAAGTCCAAAGGCGAGATGTCGTCAGGTCCATAGACTTCCCCAAGGCCTAGTAGACAATCCTTCCTTGCCTCATTCAGCTTCTGGCGGCTCCAGGACTCCATCGGCTTATGGCTAAATCTCTCCAACCTCTGCCTCCATCTTCATATGGCCTTCCTCTCTGTGTCTGTGTCTTCTTCTCTTCTGTCTCCTTTAAAGACATTTGTCATTGGAATTGGAAACCATCCAGGTAATCCAGGTTGATCTCAGCTCGAAATCCTTACTAATTAAATCTGCAAAGACCCCTTTTCCAAATAAGGTCACATTCACAGATTCTAGAGTTTAGGATGTGGACATATTTTGGGAAGAAGCCACCATTCAACCCACTAAAGCTAGTAAACTAATAGGGGCCAAAATCATTGTCTACTGTGGAATCAGGGTGCCATTCCAGGACCACTATTCAAAATTGTACTGATACTAAGCATAATTAATGATTTTATTGTGAACTTCTAAAAATGTGTCATTAAACCTGGGCTTATGAGGAGTAACTGTAATAAAGGAAAGAAGTACAGAGGCTCAAGCCTTTAATTCATATCTGAGTCATAGGAAATATTTGAAGGCCAAGCATAGCTTGCCAGAAGCTACCATTGTTAAATTAATACAGAAATACACTCCACATCCATATGTATGGATTTCTGATAGTATGATCTAATACTGAATGTCTGCTAGGCACTAGGCTCTGAGTCATGAGCTCCTATGCAGCTTACATTCTAGGTTATGGGACACATTTGAAACTCATTTCCTCTGGCACAGTGTCTGATGCATACCTGAAACTTGATAAAGAGTTATTGAATGAAGAGATGAGTACAAATAAATCACTATCAATCAACTAGGCAATTATCACCACACTGAAAAACATCTCCATAATAAGAAGATAAGATTCATTGGAGCAAAACAGATTAACACCGTGACTCATTCAGTATTTTCCTGAGTGAAGGAAAAATCCCTAAAAGGAAACCTTTGATTTAAAAAAGAAAATAATGAGATCACCTATCTTCTCTTTTTTAAAAAAATCAATATGTGCCTATTTACACAGATATAAATCCTGCTGGGAACAATCAATCATAACTGAAGTTATGGTTACTGAAAGTGAATAAAATATTTTGTCCAAGTATTTTGGTTGATAGTTTCAACTATTAATTTCATTATATTGATGCATTACTTCTTGAAACTCTTTACAAACAATGATTTCAATGACTCCACTCTCTCCTGGTTCACCTCTTTCCTCTTTGAGTTTCCTTCTTACTCTTCTACTCTTACAATTATAAACCATCAACCAATACGTTAATATCTACTAAACTGAGTCCCACTCATTGACTTACTTGGGTCATGAGCCCATCTCTGAATCAGTCATGGTGGCCAATAACTTCGAATATGATGACCGTACAGGTGTGAGTCACCTGTGCACTCCTAGAAAACAAGAAATGGGAAGAGAATTGATCTCACTCTAACCAAATAACTTACAGTGGGGGAAAAGTGGTACCTCAAAATAAAATTAGGGTGATCTTACTGAAGGAGCAGTGGGCAAAAAAGCACAGATACATATCCACTAGAGTAGATACTCAAAAAGTTTTGCTGTGAACTGAACATAGTTTTAATTGAAACAGTTGGCACTTCACCCTTTTTATGGTGTTCTAAATGTTTCATAGAAAGTTATTTTTAAAGAAATGACAATTGTGACTATTGATTATGTGTCTGATTACCACACAAATCTTAAAATTCTACATTTACAAGGACTTTGAAAAATGCTTTTATATGCATTGGAGGCCATATAGTCAAGCACATGGGCTCTGGAATCTGATTGCTTAAGTTTCTATGCACACATATTATGAGACATTGAATAAGTTCCTTACCCTCTTTCTGTCTCAGCTTCCTTTTTTGTAAAATGGAGATGATAATAACCACCTCTCTGAAATGTCATCAGAAGTAATGAGATAGCCACTATGCCTTTAGAATGGTACTTATTACCTAGTACTGTATTATGCTTGCTTGTTATTCATCTCATTTAGTCTTCAAACATCTCTGGAAAACTTTTTGGTACATTGTTGTACATTGATAATTTATTTTTCCCTTAATAGATAATCAATATCTCTTGTGTATCAGGTACAATTACCAAGATAAAGAGCATGTGTCCTTTATTCCCAAAAAGAGTAAAGTGAGGATTCCCAGAGTTCAACGAGGTTGGTATAGGGCACTCCACGCAGGGGAACAGAGTGTGCAAAGAAAGGCACAGAGGAGGAAAGGCATGGTACCTTAGGGAAATTCAAGCAGTATAGTGAGACCTCAGGGTATGTTCAGAAAAGTATACCTGGAAAAGTACTTAGAAGTCTAATAGGAAGAACTTTGACGGTCATGTGGATTTTTAAGGTCATCTGGACTTTAACTGTTATGCATGATGAAATGTTGAAAACTTTTAGACTTAGGAATTATGTTTTCAGTTTTGTAGGAAGGAAAGCTCATCCCGGGTGTGTTAAGTATGGCGGAAAAGGTAGAAGATAAGCCTAGAGCCAGGGATGACAGTGAAGAAACTAAGCCATTGCAGTAGACTAGTGCTTCTCAAACTTCAATGTACAACCGAGTCAAACTTGGGATATTTAAAACACAGACTCTACTGCAGGAGTGCTGGGGTGAGACCCTGGAGTCTATATTTCTAATAAGCGTCCAGGTGATGTCAGTACTGCTAGTCCCCAGTAGGACAACAGACTACTTAAATACCACTAATGCCATGGCCAACAAAAAGAAATTTATATGTAATGGACATCAAACTTTTCAATCCTCATGGAGAAATAATTGGCAGCTTATACAACTGCTAATTGAAGAACTATTACGTACAACAAGCTAATAAGGTAGAATTGTTTTATTTTGATCCTTAAAATATCTCTGAGAATAAATCCTTTTAAAGCATGAATATCCAAATGAAAATTACTAGGGTATTATGTGTGTAAGTATATACAGTATACTGTAATGGTTTCTTTATGTGTCAACTTGGCAAGGCTACAGTCCCCAGTTATGCAATCAAACTCTAATGTAGGTGTTGCTTCGAAGATATTTTGTAGATGTGTTTAAAGTCCATAATCAGTTGACTTTAAGTAAGACAGGTTACCTTAAATAATCAAGATGGGCCTGGTTCAGTCAGTTGAAAGGCCAGAGCAGAGCTGAGGCTTCCCTTTTGAAGAAAAACTTCCACCTGTAGACAGAAGCTTCAGACCATGACCAAGAGTTCTAGCTTGCTGTTCCTGGCAGTCTGCTCTATGGATTTTGGATTTGCCTAGCCAGGCCCTGCAACCACATGAGCTTTACAATAAATATCTTACTATGTATCTTCTACTGTTTCTGCTTCTCTGGCTGAACCCTAACAAATTTTGGTAACTGGAAGCAGTGTGCTGCTATTAAAAAGACTGAAAATGTAGACATGGCTTTGGAATTGGGCAGTGGGCAGAAACTGGAGGAATTTCGAGGAATATGATGGAAAAAACCTATCTTGCCTTAAAAAAGCTGTTAGTAGAAACATGAATGTTAACAACTCTGCTAGCGATAACTCAAAAGGAAGTGAGGAAAATGACAGAAAAAAACATATATCACCTTAGAGAGTACCTAAATCATCACTTATAGACTGTTGGCAGAAATATGGATGTTAAAGTGGCTGCTGGTGAAGATTAAGAAGGAAGTGAGGAACATGCAATTGGAAATTTGAAGAAGGGGGATCCTTTTTACACAGTGGCTGAAAGCTTAGCAGAATTGTGTCCTGCAGTTATGTGGAAAATAGAACTTGTATACAATGAGATTGGACATACAGCTGAGGAGCTTTCCAAGCAAAGAGTTGAATATGCATCCTGACTTTTTCTTACTGCCTATAGTAAATTGCAGAAAGAAAGAGCTGAATTGAGAAAAGAACTCTTTTTTATTTTATTGAAGTATAGTTGATTTATAATGTGTTAATTTCTGCTGTACAGCAAAGTGATTCAGTTATACATTTATATACATTCTTTTTTTAACATTCTTTTCCATTATGGTTTATCATAGGATAGTGAATATAGTTCTCTATGCTATAAAGTAGGACCTTGTTGTTTATCCATTCCATATATAATAGCTTACATCTACTAACGCCAACCTCCCACTCCATCCTCCCCCAATCCCCTCCCCATTGGTAACCACAAGAATGTTCTCTATGTCCGTGAGTCTGTTTCTGTTTCGTAAATAGGTTCATTTGTGTCATATTTTAGGTTCCACATATAAAGGATATCACATGGTATGTGTCTTTCTCTTTCTGACTTACTTCATTAGTGTGATAATCTCTAGCTGCATCCATGTTGCTGCAAATGCATTACTTTGTTCTTTTTTATGGCTGGGTAGTATTCTGTTGTATATATGTACCACATCTTCTTTATCCATTCATCTGTTAATGGACATTAACATTGTTTCCATGTCTTGGCTATTGTGAATGATGTTGCTATGAACATAGGGGTGCATGTATCTTTTTGGATTACAGTTTTGTCTGGATATATGCCCAGGAGTGGGATTGCTGGATCGTATGATAATTCTATTTTTCGTTTTCTGGGGAACCTTCTTACTGTTTTCCATAATGGCTGCACCAACTTACATTCCCACCAACAATGTAGGAGGTTCCCCTTTTCTCCACACCCTCTCCAACATTTGCTATTTGTAGAGTTTTTAATGATAGCCATTCTGACCGGTGTGAGGTAATACCTCACTGTAGTTTTGATCTGCATTTCTCTAATAATTAGTGATGTGGAGCATCTTTTCATGTGTCTCTTGGCCATTTGTGTTTCTTCTTTGAGAAATGTCTATTTAGGCCTTTTTCCCATTTTTTGATTGGGTTGTTTGTTTTCCTTTTTGTTGTTGAGTCATATGAGCTGTTTGTATATTTTGGAAATTAGGCCCTTGTCAGTCACATTGCTTACAAATATTTTCTCCCAGTCTGTAGGTTGTCTTTTCATTTTGTTTATGGTTTCCTTTGCTGTGCAAAAGCTTTTAAGTTTGATTAGGTCCTGTTTGTTTATTTTTGTTTTTATTTCTATTGCCTTGGGAGACTGATCTAAGAAATCATTGGTACAATTTATGCCAGAGAATGTTTTGCCTGTGATCTCTTCTAGGAGTTTTATTGTGTCATGTCTTATGTTTAAGTCTTTAAGCCATTTTGAGTTTATTTTTGTGTATGGTGTGAGGGTGTGTTCTAACTTCATTGATTTACATGTGGCTGTCCAACTTGAGGAAAGAACTCAAACAAAAAGGAACCAGGGGGCTTCCCTGGTGGCACAGTGGTTGAGAGTCCACCTGCCGATGCAGGGGACACGGGTTCGTGCCTCGGTCCGGGAGGATCCCACATGCCGCGGAGCAGCTGGGCCTGTGAGCCGTGGCTGCTGAGCCTGCACGTCCAGAGCCTGTGCTCCGCAACGGGAGAGGCCACAACAGTGAGAGGCCCACCTACTGCAAAAAAAAAAAGGAAGGTGAAAACAAAGACACTTTATGCAATTTGAGAAGTTCTCAGCTTATCCAGTTTCAAAAAAAACACGCAAAAATTAAGAGACTCACTACCAGGAAAGCATTCTGCAGAGAAAAAGCCAAGAATGTGGCTGGTCAACCTTTGGCTAATACTTCAGAAAGATTAATAAATCAGAGTATTCAGTCCCACAAATCTCTCTGGAGAGACTGACTCATAGCTCCCCTCAAAGCTCCAATATAGAGATGGGATTATCTGGGGAACATCTATAGACAAGCCTCTGTTCTTCTGGAGTGAATTCCTTTAACATATGCAGGAGACCTCATAGATTCTTGACAATTTTATACCAGTAGAAACACTGCCAGCTTGGAATTAAAGAGACAGCATACAAAATGGAAGAAAGCTGTTGGACCTCCAAATTACTACATTCAGGAAACAGGCTGATAAAGCTACTCAGTCGCAAACACAGCTCATACAAAAATCCTGGAGCCCACCACAGACCTAATGAATAAAAGCCTCCAGAGATGGGGAAACAGAACTGTGTATTTTTTTTTAATATCTATTTATTTATTTTTGGCTGCATTGGGTCTTAGTTGCAGCACGTGGGATCTTTACTGTGGCCCAGGCCTCTCTCTAGTTGTGGCACATGGGCTTAATTGCCCTGCAGCACATGGGATCTTTACTGTGGCCCAGGCCTCTCTCTAGTTGTGGCACATGGGCTTAATTGCCCTGCAGCACATGGGATCTTTACTGTGGCCCAGGCCTCTCTCTAGTTGTGGCACATGGGCTTAATTGCCCTGCAGCATGTGGGATCTTAGCTCCCCGACCAGGGATCGACCCGCGTCCCCTGCATTGGAAGGCAAATTCTTAACACTGGACCACTATGGAAGTCTCCAGAACTCTGTATTTTAATAGGCACGCCAAATGAAACTAGAGAAAATTTGCTTTGGGAAGCAAGCAAGAATTACAATTTACCTCAAACACTGGAAAGACAATCATCAAAAGATGTGGTAGATTTTTCTGTATATAGCTCCTGTAAACCAAACTAAAATCAGTGAATAGAAAGCATAAGTAGCTAGATTTAAACCAAATCAAAGAAATAACTTTCTAGCTCTCACAGCCATTAGAAGTGATAATGGGCTTCCTGGTGAGTGCAGGCCAACAAACTGATCCAGAATCAAAGCTTGAGTATCAGGGTCCGGCCTTCTTGCTGTCTTCAACAAGAGGTATTGTTTGATCACATCTCAAGAAAGATCAACTTCAAGAATGGATGGGAAAATGTGGTTTATTATGTTTATCTCTAGGCTGATTTTCCTAGTGATTTGTGAAGCTGTTTATAGAAGATGAGAAACTAAGGAGACTTCTGTCCAGGTTTCATAGTTATTTGTCTTAAGAATTTATTTTAGCTTGTCAATTTCATGATATTTATTTCTGAAAACATTTTGACTGCAAATTTAGGGATTAAGAGGCAATGTCCCATAAGTGTTCTGATCTAAATACGCATGATTGGCCTGAAAATAGAGTTGTACTTATTTTGACTATTATTCCTACATGGAACAATTGTCATATGAATACTGAGAAATCACATTTTTCTTATGTGAGATACAGGTACATACGTATTCTGTAAGTAATGCTCAGTAAGTTAACTGCATAATATATATTTCTCTTTCTCTTTTCAGTTGTAAACTGAGTTTAACAGGATGGTAATGAAAGGAATGATAAAAACATCAAACATTCAAAAAAATGTTTTCCACCATTCAGCTTTATTTTAGTGCTGGTTTTTGGTTCCCCATGAACTGCATGAGTGATAGTCTTGGCCACCTGACTGGAGCCCCTTGAGGACTGGGCACTGTGGGCAGAATGCCTCTGAAAAGAGCTGAAGATGAGGAATCATGCTTATCTTTAACACCACTGGGGAAGGCCCAGGCTGAGGGCAAGGAGAGGTTCCAGTACCACCTGGAACCTGGGAGAAAATAGGAGAGGCTTGGGCACCAACTCCTAGTGGCCCCTCAACCTGGTGAGACATTAAGCCTTTCATCACTAGATATTTTTAAACAGAGACTAAAAGACTGTCCATCAGAAATATTGTAAGACAACATTGGGTGGGAAAGAGGTTAGACTAGAGTGATGGTAATTAAGGTCCCCAGCACACCAAATAATCTACGATTTGGAGCTGCAACTTCAGAGTATTTATATGTAGAAGTTTTTGTGTATAAATGATGTTTCATAATTTAAGTGTTACCTACCACCCACAGTACAGTTGAATCACAAAAAACAAATGACAAGGAAGTTTAGACATTAAAATATTTTAGGCAATTCTTATGCTCTTTTAAGTAGTTCTAAAATGGTTTTTTGGGGTATAGAAAGAAAAAAACATATCAATTTATAATAAAAAATTAAAAGGGTATTTAGAAAACCATTATATGAACACCAACCTACACACAAATGACATATCATACCTTCTAGGAATTTTATGTCCCATATAATATTCTTAAGGTATAGCCCTGATCATTTTATGCCCCTTTTCAAAAGTATCTGTGGTTCTACACTGCCTACAGGAAAAACATACATATAAAATCAGTCTGGCATTCAAATTTGTTTTTAGTGTATCATCTGAGATTTACTTTACCAGTGTTTTCTTCTACTACAGAGGTCAACTCATTTTTTTTCACTTCTTGCTTTTGTTCATGCTATCCCATCCTGAATGTGTTTCCTTCATTCCACATCACCCTTCCTTCAACCATTACCCATCAACACCATCTGTGGGTTGAAATCCTAGCCATATACCAAGATCCAACTCAACTGACCCATCTTTGTAATCTCCCAAACTGGAGCTCTTCTATCTATGGCCTATGATCATTTGGAAACGTATTTATTCTCTATTTTATAAAGAAACACTCTCTGATTCATCTAATGGTTAGTTGTGCATATATCTATATAAAATGCCTTGAGGGCAAAATTTGTGTCTTATAAATGTTTTGTTCTGTTTTTAATCTCCCAAAGGGTTTTTCACATTATCTTGGATGTAGAAATTGCTCAATTAATATGCATTGGGCTGAAGTATAAGAAGCAAACCTTGTAGTTATTCATTTGCATAATTAAAAGGAACAAAAACAAAAAAAATTTTTATAAGTACTTTACAATGATTATTGACCTATTGCACTGTTTAAAAGTCACATACCAGAGGGAGATTTTTATTCTAAATTTCCAAAGCATATATATTATAGGAATTATATATGTAACATAATCTCAATGGATTTTAAATTATATATGCATAGGAAAAAAGACAAGAAATACACCGAAATGTTTCCAGTGGCTATCTTTAGATTACCTAATTTAGGAGATTGTTTTCTTAGTTATTTGTACCTTTCCAAGTTATTGAAAAGGATAATATGATCAGAGGAAACGTAAGATCATGTGCTCTTTGAAAACTATACCTGAGAACTAGAGCCATTCAGATGATCCTTAAGGCCTGGGGTAGCCCAGTTACTGTCAGGTGCTGTTCACTGGCTAGCAGACCCAATCTGTAACTCCTTTAGGCTCCTAATCTATTGGAACTTTTTTTTTTTTCTCTTTAAAATGCTACCAGCATAAATAAGGGAGAATTGTATTACCCCCAACTACCTAAAAAGCTATATAACACCAATGAAACTCACAGCAGCTATTTATTTTTATTTTTTTTAATTTTTATACAGTTTTTAAATTTTACTTTACATTTACAGTTATTACAAAATATTGGCTATATTCCTTGTGCTGTTCAATACATCCTTGCACCTATCTAAACACCCAATAGTTTCACAGCAGCTATTTAAACTGTGACCTAAAAGCTATTATGAGTTGAAAGGCAAATCAATTGGATTATTTGTTTACAATTTACTACCAAGACTAAAACTTATTTCACTCCAACCTTTAAATTAGTACCAGAACCTGGACTAAAATATGACTTTTCCTCAAGGAATTTATCTTACATTTTTTCAGTGTTTCATGCTATATCTTCATATTTATTATCTATTTACCTCTTTACCAGAAGTGGGCATCAGGGTGTAAGAGAAATTACAAAGTTCTCCAAATTCTATGCTTAAGCCAAAGTAATTATTTCCTTGCATCTGAAAGAATACAATAAGAAGTAAAGTTAAGAGAATAAACGTGGAGAAATTGCTCCTCGACAGTTGCCTGAGGGAGGCTGCTACAAATGAACGGTTGACCAGAATCATTTCAGAATCATGCAGCTAAATGACGTTTTCATAGAATTGCGTTTCAGTTTAAGTCCCTATGGACCTTAAAGGAAAATGATCAATATATGTGGTAATCCTGATGATTGGTACTCACATTCTATAGGCCAATTTTCACATAGCACAAAGCACTTTGTCCTCTGCAGGAGTATAATGGGATTTAAGAGCAAACAGCACCAGGGTATTCGCTGGGCTATAAACCAAGTCTCATAGTTAAGCTGTTGCAAAGTTTACAAATTTACAATGGAAAAGACTAAGTGTTGTGGGGTTTTTTGTTTGTTTTTTTCAGAGCCCAGTTTCTAGTTCTGAGCTACTAGGTTATAAAAGACATAGTATCCTGTTCATTATTTTAGTTACTTGCCTTGATCATGTTAATGTAACAGTAAGGAAACCTTTATTAGCCTGGTCCTACCAGAGAGATACCCAATACAAACAGATTATAGAGGACACACTATTTTATCAGCAAGCTCCCCTTCTCTTCTTCCGGTCAAAGTATTTCCTTTTGGCAGAGGAACTGCTCTTCCCCGACTCCAGGCACGTGCATCTAGTTGGGGCTGCCAGTTATAGCATCCTGTCTTCAGAGGCTACGTAGCATGTCATCCGAGCTGGATCTATCATAGACTCTTACACTCCTGGCTCTGTAATTGGTCAGTGGGGTGGGAACATGACTAGAGAAAGGGCAGTCAATGTTGTTCTCTAAGGCTTTGCCAACAGGAGCTGGGATGGGGGTTCCAGGGGGTGGGAGTCAAAGGGGTGTTCGAGAGCTTTTTCGCCTCAGATGGTGAGTCTGTGTGGTTGTGAGCTGCAGCTGCCAGCAGCCAGGTTCTCTGCCACATGACTGAACACAGTCTACAGTAGAAGACACAATTTGAATTTGAAGCCACATAAACAGGTGTTGAGAAAGTGTGTCCATTCTTTTTATGTCAGTGAGCTTAATTTCTTCAATGAAGTCCTGTTTTACCAACTAATAGAAGCTAAACCCCAATAAACTGTGGGTCCTATTTCCTTTTCTTAACTTCTAAGCAGGGGACAATTGGAGGGGAAGGAAAACAGGACCCAGGATAAGCAAAGGTCCTGATCTTTGTCATCTGTTGAATTTGGCATCTGTTGAATCGTCATCCTGTCTGTTTTTCAGGTGTTGATCTACGTGGGTCCATGCCAAAGGTCACTTCAGGATCAATGACTCTCCTTGCTTTGCCCCTGAAGCCTTTCTGAAGTACACTAAGAGGTGTTCACCAAATACCACTCTGGGCTATAGGTGAGGCTTTACAAGGCCCAGAACCATTATCTATGCTACTCTCAGGAATGATTCTAAGGCTCCTATACCTTAAGTGAGTCAAGTTGGAACTCTACGAGGCTGCTTTAGATTTGACTGCCTTATCACACAGCAATTCCTATGTACAATCCCATGCTGCCCCAAGTTGCCAAGAGCCCTACGGCCTTCTCTCCACCCCCAGCTCTATCTAGGTTAAAGGGCAATGGCTCTTCCTACTCTGTGATTCCTCGGTTCTTGGAGTCCCCCTAGATTCATTGGGAGTGTCTGTTACTGCTCTTCCTTAGGGTTCAGTCCTCTGATATAAACTTCATAGGGTACTTCAAAATTTTTGTTTCAATTATAGATTGGCCGTACTTGATAGAATGAAACATATTTGATTTAAAATACCAATAAACACAAATTGTGTGTTGCTTAGTGATGGAGTCATCTACTGGGTGCAGGGCCTCTTTCTCAGGGGTACACCGACTTAGCTCTCCCTGCTTCCCTCTTCTTCTTTTCCCCCTAAATTGGGAAAGCTCTCTTAATGTTCAGAGCTTGAATTGGCTCCTGGTCAGTGTTTCTGAGACTCAAACACAGCCTGCTATAACATCTCCTTCTGTGGCAATGGACACAAAAATGCCCATGAATGGAAGAGGGCTAAGGGGTAAATACCTGGGAAAAAACATGGCAGGTAATATATCAAACTATTCCTCCACAGAGGCCACATGAGGGAAAAGTGAGTCTTGATGGTACCTAACTCCTGGCCCTGGGCACTGGGTCCCCGCCATGAGTGCCAGCTCCTGTCTTCCTGAAGCCTCGCTGATCAACTTTTCTTTTAATTCTGTGAACTTCCTCAGGATCTTTCCTTAAGTCTCTCTTTTTACTTACACGAATTCAATCTAAATTAGCTAATCCAACACAATAGCTTAGCCAAGAAGCGGAATTTTTATTTCATGGAATCAGGTAGAATTGAACAGTCAAGTAATAGAAAGAGCAGACACATAGCTGGTCTTCAAGAACCCTAAAACCACCAGTAATTTCTCTATGTCTTATCTCTGCTTCCCAGCAGGGGTGGGCTTCACTCCCTCTTACTGACTAAATCTCTCTACAAAAAAAAAAAAAAAAAAAAATCTCTCTACAAGGTAGGAAGCATAGTTACTGACATTTCCAGGCTTTGCATCTATTGGTCTTTGCCACCAGATGAAGGAGGAAATATATCAAGGTTTAAAGTTCCTATTCATTTGTTTCAGTGGTAGAAATGTAAAGAGAAAGAAAATCCTTGAGTTTACCAATTCTTCTTTCATGTTATGTGAACAATAGCTTGTGTTTGGATTTTAACTGTGTGGGAAGAAAAAATTCTTCTCTATGACAAAGTCCTTCTAAAGCTCCCTTTTAAAAGTATATAAAGCAGTGGGAAGCAGCCTCATAGCAGAGGGAGATCAGCTCCACGCTTTGCAATGACCTAGAGGGGTGGGATAGGGAGGGTGGGAGGCAGGCTCAAGAGGGAGGGGATTTGGGGATATATGTATGCATATGGCTGATTCACTTTGTTGTACAACAGAAACTAACACAGCATTGTGAAGCAATTATACTCCAATAAAGACGTATTTTTAAAAAGTATATAAAGCAAAGAATGAATTTTAAAAGTTGCTTTGTGTCTTTTCTTATGTTAAATGAAAAAAGAAAGTAATGAGAATAAAAACAAAAGAATGTTTTTAAATGGATGAAAACAAACAACCAAACAAAACCCCAATCACATGTTAATGCCTTCGCAGTCCAAATTAAATGTAATAAAATACAACAAAGAAGGATATCACATTCCCAACATAGAATAATTTTAAAGTCAAGGAGACTGAACTGTGATAAATATATACCCTATGTTCCTCTACCTAGCCCAAGCACAGGGCACTTCAAAGATCGTGTTTCAGTTATATACTGGCTGTACTTGACATCATGAAACATACTCCATTTGAAACACCAATAAACACAAATGTCCAATGCGTTTTGCTTAGTGATGGAGTCGTTTATAAATGAGCCTCCGTAACTATTTATAATAAAACAAATACAAATGTTTCCGGATCTGTGAAGATAGAAGTTCTAAGTCACTATCACCAAAACTCCACAATTGATGGAAGAGTATTTTCAACTTCTCGCAAAAACTTCCAGATGCACCCATATCTTCTTCCTCTATCCTTTCCCCAATCAGATATCCAATGACATGCGATACTGAAAGATGCAGAAGATAACCACTTCAATTTTTATCGTTCCTTCTATTTTCCCCTGATACTGTTTCCCTCTTTATCAGGAGTGGGACAATCAGATATGCAAACAACAGAACCCCAGTAACTTGAGTGCCTGCCATGACAACTTTCACATTGGCAACTTTCACTAGATTTGTAGATTCTTGTGGTAAGATGAGTTACAGCTGAATTCTCTGAATGTTTCAAAGTCAAATACTCATTTAGATCAATGGTTCCCAGACTCTGGATTTCAAAAGTGAAATTTCAAAAATGTGTGGTGAACCAGCATAGGTTTGCCAACTTTTTCTTTGCCAAGTAAGGATTTAGGGAAAATAACGTTCTCTCCGATTCACATCCCTTCACAAAATAAAGGACATTTTAAGGCCAAAGTAGTATGCAGGACATTATACCAACTTTTTTTTAAGAAGGGGGCAGTGGTCGTCATTTCCAAGTACAAAGAGTAGACAACTGTTTCCATCATAATTCTGACAGGGAACAGACGGCATCTTCTAAGGGTTAAACTAAAAATATTTCAGTGAAGAGTCTATTTACTGAGGTGCAGGCAAAAATGTTTAAAAAGCCAACTAAAGATGATGAGTTACCCAGAGACTAGCCACAGCAGGAAGCCATTACTTCCTTGGGGCCTGAAGGGCTGAAGAAAGAAGACAGTGTCCCCAGAGCCAAGTGAGAGCTGGAGATGACAGAAACTGGACTTAGGACAAACGCAGCCACTGCCAGAACCGTGATGAGGAAGGGAAAGAGTGGGGCTCACAATAACCTATCCGTCTCCTCCATCCTGCATGAACCCAACTGGAAATCAGAGGGCAAGGGGCCCTGCATATTGCAACCGATAGAGTCAGCCTCAGGGAGCACAGAACAAGTCAAAAGAGGGTGGGAAATGGGTCCACTAGAACATAATGATAATACCCTGGTGAGGGGGACTGGGGCCAGACAGAGGAAAGGGTATACATGTGAATTTCTTTTTTCACTTCAATTGCAGGAAAATTACAAGAGAAATTTTATTTTAAGATATAATATTGTTTGTAATTATATGCTTGATACACTTGTCTATTAGTGGCTCCATAGTCAATAGTGTGACATCAAGTGGTGCTCAACTGGGCAACTTGTTCCAGTACTTTATTTTTACCACACTCGTTATTAAAAATTCAATTTCATGTAGGTATAAAATAGAAGCAACACTCAACACTTTTATTTAGTTTGGAACATTTTGAACAAATTAAGGAATGCCAAAATACAGCCTCTATGCCTCAGAGACTTCTACCCCAGAGGTTCCAAAACTATGCCACACGCTGTTATCACTTGGGATCTTAAAAAATAAAATACTGATGCCTAGCTCACACCACAGACATTCTGATTTAACACTATGGGGTGAAACTTGGAATAGGAATTTTTAAATAAATGTTCTATTTCTGTTTTAGATTTTAAAGAAAAGTTGTAAAGATAGTAGAGTTCCCATATACCTCATACTCAGACTTCCCTGTTATTAACATCTTACACTAGTACAATGCATTTGTCACAATCAATGAATGAATATTGATAGACAATTTTAACTAAAGTCCATACTTCATTCAGCTTTCATTAGTATTTAATTCATGTTCTTCTTTTGTTCCAGGATTCCACCCAGGGTACGACATTACAATTAGTCACATCTCTGTAAGCTCCTCTTGGCTGTGATAAATTCTCAAAATTTTCTTGTTTTTGATGGCCTTGACAGTACTGAGGAATACTGGTCAGTTATTTTGTACAATATCCCTCTGTTTACTGTTTTTCTCATGCTTAGATCTGTCTAATGTTTTTCTCATGCTTAGACCATGGTTATAGGTTATGTGGGAAGATCACAAGTAAAGGGCTATTCTCATCACATCATATCAGGAGTACATGCTATCAACATGACATTACCATCCTGAGCACCTGGTTGACATAGTGTTGATCAGGTTTCTCCACTATAAAATTTCTCTTTTTCCCCCTTTCCATACTGCATTCTTAGGGAGGAAGTCAATATGCATAACCCTCACTTAAGAACTAGGGAGCTTTGTTCCACCTCCTTGAGGACAGAGGATCTATATAAATTATTTGGAATTCTGCCTGGGAGATTTATCTATTCTCTCACAATTATTTAGTTAATCATTTATTTACATTAGCATGGACTCGTGGATATTTATTTAATATTCTGGATTATAATCCAATACTACTTTATTTTATTACTCAAATTGTTCCATCTTTGGCCATTAGGAATTGCTTCCACTGGCTCTTGTCTCCCTTAATATGCCCCACTACTCTTGGTATTTTTTTTGTTGGCATGTCTACACATTCTGGCACTCTAAGATGCTTCTGGCTCATCTTGTATATTTCCTTATAATCAGCCATTTCTCCAAAGATTCCTGGTTCCTTTTATTGGAGAATAGTATTAGAATCAAATATATGGGTGATACATGTGACCTTACTCCTAGGCCCTTTCAGCGGACAGAACAATAAAATAAAATATATGTGTACATAGCTAATCCACATATATAAAATCCCCACATGTATATGTAAACATCTGTATCTATGGTAAGGGAACCATGAATTCATACTTACGTCTCCAAATCTAAGCCATATTCACAGGGATCATTCCTTCCTCCTCCCCTCGCTTGCCCATAAACTCTCACTCCAACAGTAAGAAACCTGGCTCCTACTAGCTGACATCCATTTACTTAATTTTTTAATTCCATTATACGATCATAGTAGTTTCAGAATTGTCAGCCCATTCCCCCATGGAAGACTTTATCAACTGGAGTACAGCGCTTATACACAACTGGTTTTTTTACTCCACTCTTTTCCAAAGTTTTTTAGGTCAGCCAACTTTTCCCCTAACCCCCTTACACTGAGGTTTTATTCATACTTTTATAACATAGTTAGATTATTTTGTCATGGTCTGAATTCCATCCTGAGATCCCTTGACCTCTTAAATATTTTTTTTAATTTGCATACATTAAGGCTCACTCTTTGTGCTGTAGAGTTCTATGAGTTTTGACAAATGCATTGTGTCAGGTACCGCAATTACAGTATCATACAGAATGATTTCACCACCATTATTCTCTGTACTTCACCTATTTAACCTTCCCTCGTCCCAAAACTCCAGTAATAACTGATCTATTTATTGTCTATATAGTTTTGTCTTTCCAGAATATAAAGTCATGGAGTATGTAGCCCTTTCAGACTGGCTTCTTTCACCTAGAAATATACAGTTACCATTCATCCATATCTTGTGTGACTTGATAGCTCATTCTTTTTATTGCCAGATAGTACCTCATTGTATGTACATACCAGTTTGTTTATCCATTTACCTATTGGAGGACATCTTGGTTATTTACAAGTTTTGAGGATTATGAGTAGAACTGCTATAAACTTTCACAGGCAGGTTTCTGTGTGGACATAAATTTTCAAATTAGCTGGGTAAATCCCTAGGAATCAACTTCTGGATCATATGGTAATACTATATTTAGCTGTGTAAGAAACTTACCCCAATCTATCTTACAGCTCATGTTGCAAATTTTGAATTATTCCGAAAACTTATTACATTTTTCAATTTTGCACAGCCCCTTCTAGGAAGGGAAGAATATTGTGAAAACATGTCACTTCTCTTTGGGAAACGTACTGTATTCTTGGATTGCAGTTGATTTGCTGTATACCCCCCAGTCCCCACCATTTATCCGATCTCCTAAAATACAGTGTTTCACTATCATAAACATTTAATAGCTTTCCTTTTCCCACTGGTACCACAGAGCATCAGGTGCATATTGACATAGCAAAGGAAAGTACATTTTTGAACTATCTATCAAGTGCAGCTATTCAATGCACATTGGTTTTCCTTTTAAACTAGAATCACTTAGTGTTTCTCTGTCGCACACTCACTGATGACCATTTAACCTTGAGACATACTTGAATGAATCAGACAATTTTCTAATGATGTTGAATTGGAAAGAAAAAGGTACCTTGATTTCTGCTTGTAAGTTTATTGTATCAAAATAAAGATACAAACTTTTAAAGAGGGTACTCTTCTGTGCTTGACAACATAGGACACAAGCTATTCTTTGACGAGCTTTTAAAGAAATCTTTATTTATCTTTAATAGTAAAATATTAAAGTCAAGTGTATACCTGCACATCTTGGGCATTTAAGGAAATGATCAATGTCATTGTAAGGTAACTGGCTGCCATCTTTTGAGAATCTAAACTAAACCGAAAACCGGAGAAACACAGGATTAGGAAAGAAAAACATAGGGACCAAATAATTGCCTTTCCTCCTTCTGTTTATATAATAAATGCACTTATTGTTGCCATGGCAAAGGAGCCAGTCTGTTTCCCGTTCCTCTGTCTCTACCCTTTATTATATCCAACACCAGAAAATGTCATATTTCATCATCACCTTTCTTGAAACATTATGTTTACCCATCTGCTCTGCACTTACTACTCTCCCCACAGTTTCTTTTCATAGTTAATACTTAGTGAAGAAGTGATCTCAGGTGAAGGAAGTGGTTTCAGACAGAGGAATCAGGAAGCAAAGAAGGAGGTAAGGGGAAATATCTCAGCAGCTTATTTAGCCAGAAGAGCATTCCTAATCTTGGAAAGCCCCCTCAGATCCAAAAGGAAAAAACTCTAAAAATGCCCTTTAAAGCAAATTTCACCTTGTTGATAAGCTAAATCAACTTTGTAGAGGTCTATTAGGGCTTTCTAAACACACCTATTCTCTTTTGTCATTATTAGGCTGAGCTCATCAAAGCATAAAGTCTAAATTAGGGGAATTAATAATACCACTACTTTAAAATAATCATGCAACACATTGGAGTATTCTGCCCAATTCATGATGCCACATTTTTTCACGGCCATAACACACTAACATGTTTTTGAAAGATGGTAACAAAGGCCTACAACTACATTTATTCCCCTATTCATTAATTCATTTGTGTATTCAAAAAATATTTATTAATAGCATATTATGTACTAAGTGCACTGATCTAACTTGAAACTTAAAATATAAATATGAGTAAGACTTTATCCCTTCTCTCAAAAAGTTTCCAATCCAATCCTGCTATACAAGAGGTACTTAAATAAACAGGGTGTTTTTAGTTTAGAAAAGAGAAGACTGAACTCGAACAACTGTCCCTGAAAAGATAGTAAATTTAGGAAAATGCCACAATCTGTAGGAAACAATCAGTACGGGTGAGATAGGGTGAGATAAGTGGTTTCATCCTGTTTATATGCCCTGAAGCTTGAGTGTATAAACAATCAGCTCAAATGTTCTTTCTTGTTCATTGCATTCCGCCAATCTTGAAGGCAAAGGGATGAGGTAGCCTGCCTTTCCTTTCATAAATGCTTCAGTTACAGACTGATAGTCTTGTTAAAACAATCCTGCAGGACAAAGGTACTATGGGAAAGCTCAGGACAGGAAGGGTTCCAGCCTTTACCATCTGAGAAGAGTCCAGCCCAAGAACAATTTTTTTTTTTTTTTTTTTTTTTTTTTGAAGCCCCCAAGAACGATTTGAATTCTGCCTTCAAATATTTGAACAGCTGTCATGTGGAATAAGGAATAGACAATTTATATAAAGTTAAGAGAAACTAAATTGAGACTGATAATGAGGGGAGACTATAAAGAATAAACTTTCAGATCGATATTATAAACAAAAACTCTGGGGCAATACTTTTCAAATTTTTATGTGCAGATGAATCACCAGGTGATCCTGTTAAATGCAGATTCTGACTCAGGCCTCGCGTAGGGCCCAAGATTCTTGATTTCTAATGAGATCCCAGGTTGTGCTGCTGTTGCTGGTCCTAGGACCACATCTCATGTATCACTGCTCTAGAATTCTCTGACAGTGGAGCTCATTAGGACAGACTGGGTTGCCAGTTACTGGAACAATTTATTAAGTAGAAGCTGAATAACTATTTGTCAGGAATACAACAGAAAGTATTTCTGCACCACATGTGAGAGTGGGCTACATGTTCCCTTTCAAATCTAAATGGTTTGATTCAGGGCTTTTTATAAAAGAATTGATTTACATGTGGTTGTTTCTTTTAAATATTAAAATGCTGCACATAGATAATGAAGAAAGTAAAATGAGTCTTTTCTTCCCACTTCAATAGATGTGGAAACAGAAGATCTTAGACATTAAATGACTTGCCCCAAATTCACTGTCCTACAATGAATTTATTGAACACTTACTCATAACCAAGGTCTGGCATAGGGTTGGACAACCAGCAATGAACAAAACAGACATGATTCCTGCTTTTCCAAAGGTTACAGTCGAGCTGAATAGTACACAGCACACCCATGTGATAAATCTCATTTTCTATTAGCCCATTGAGTTATCAGACAAAGACTCTATGATCAGGAGAAACTGATGACAATGACGGTGAAATTGAAAAGGTGGGGAAAACTATCCATCATTTGAAGTGTCAAGTGCCAGAGAAGAGCACTGCTGAATTTTCCAAGGAGTTTTGGCTCTATTAGGATGGACAGCATGACCCTGACACTTTAACAGGCTATCTTTTCACCCCACTCCAAGAAAGTATGATATTAGCAAGGATTAAATCACCCCAATGTCTACAAACAAAACAGAAACTCTCAAAACACCACCTACTCACTACCCGACCAGCTGACCTACCCTTTCCACACACACCCCCACTTGGTAAGATGGGACAGAGACTTCCCATTAGACCCTTTAGAATCCTTCATACAGCAAAAATAGGCAGACAGACCTCAGGGGAAGACACTGCAGGCTGATATCACTTGTGTGTTCAGTTTTGGTGTAAAGTTAACCCAGAAATTTCTTTCTTCAACAATCTGGTCTGTACAGCACCTCACTATTACTCTTTTTCAATCCCTTCAATAATTCCCTGGATGATCTCCATCATATTTTATCTGTTTTTCTAGATTCAGTACCACTAGGCCCATTTTTGATTAATATCCTCTTATTTTGTCTCATTCTTACCACAGGTTCCAATACTTTGGTCATTTCCCTACATCATCTTTATTTTCTATCCTTCAACCCACCATTCCTACCATATATGATTTAAGTTCATTCATTAAAGAAAAGATAAGCTGAAATATCTTTATATATTCTCAGGTCCCCTCGTTGTGTGTCAAAGATTGGGTTTCCTGGGAAACAGACCCAGAGATGGAGATTGATATGCAGGTGATTTACTGGGGAGTGATCCACAGAACACTGCCTGCAAAGCAATGAGGGAAACAGGATTGGACAGCTGGGAAAGAAGAAGCGCAACTCAGCTGCCACAGATGCCTGAGACAACTCCACAAGGAACCCTGAGGCTTCCCTGGTGGCGCAGTGGTTGAGAGTCCGCCCGCCGATGCAGGGGACGCAGGTTCGTGCCCCGGTCCGGGAAGATCCCACATGCCGCGGAGCGGCTGGGCCCGTGAGCCGTGGCCGCTGAGCCTGCGCGTCCGGAGCCTGTGCTCCCCAACGGGAGAGGCCACAACAGTGAGAGGCCCGCGTACTGCAAAAAAAAAAAAAGGAACTCTGAAGCTGGGGTGACCCATATGAGATGTCCCTCACAGAGGAGAGGGGAAAGGGCTTTATACTGTCCACATTGATCAGCCATGGGATGCGGTTGCTCCTGAGGTGGAGGTGTAATCTTGGATGGGTTGGCTTTCTCTCTCCAATGGCTAGTCTTAGGGTTGGACTCAGCTGTGTGATGTCGGCACCCCTGGCAGCTGGAGAGATGAGAGTCTCGTTTCTCGGTATAATCTGCACAACATAACACAGCATCTGCTACAATCCACATCTTGTGCTGCTTGAATCCATTTGCTTCACGTAATAAATTTGCGTCACCTGGGAAGAGCTCTTCCAGAATTCTGGTTAGTCTTTTCTCTTGGAAAAACTTTCAAGATGAAGGGTTGTGAGACAGACTCCAGCTTCCACTACTGCAGGTGGTCTCTGGACCACAGTTGATTCTTATCATTACCCTCCTCTACTTCTCATTCTAAATTCTCTCTACTCAGCTAGCATCTCTGTTAGTCTAGGTAGCTTAACTCGTGGGTAACCCAGACTTGCATTCTTAACATGTCTGAGCCGCTGATTACCATGACCTCCTTCTCAGGCCATGGCTATTCCCCTTGTACATTTACTATCAACTTAGGCAGGAGAGTATCAAGAGGAAACCTAGTGGTTTATCTGGATGCTAACTTTATTTTTCCCTGACGTCACCATTAACAGTCCTACCACTTCCAGGAGTTAATCATCCCTACCAGGATGGTGTCTCTTTTTTGCTGCTTGTCTCCTGGTATGAGAAGCCTAAAGCGGCCAGAGTAAACTGAAGCATAACATTTAAAGGGACTTGCTGAGAAATTGTTCCCTGTGTGACCTCCAGGAACTCTAGCCCTGTAAAAGCATAAATTTACCAAATGGATTACTGGGAGTGATGGTAAACAGGGAAATTCCTACTTCTACCCCTTGCTTCTCACGTATTCTACTGACTGAGAGTACAGCACTATATAATAATAATTACTGCAGGGTGTGTATCAGTGAACTTTGGAGGATATCCAGGATATCCTGGAGGATAACACTCCATCATTGCAAGATATCATCTCTAAGCTGTCACCACAGCTGCCCCTTCAAAGGTCATTGCAACACTCCATCAGGCCAGCAGTTTCTGAATGGTACAGAATATGAAAGAGCCAATGGTCCCATGGTCATATGCCCACTGCCACCTCTTCTTTGCTGTAAAGTGCGTCCATTAATCCAATGCAGTATTTTATTAGCTGCTATGTCAGTGTATTAAACACTCTCTAAGCCCTCATGGAGTGGTGCTGACTGACACACTATAGGTAGGAAAGACAGAACAATACCTGGAATATGTGTCAGTTACAGTGAATATGTAATTGCTCTCCTCCCAGGATGAATGAAGTACAATATAATCAACTTGCTTCAAGTCTCTGATTGGTCTTCCAGAGGCATGGCTGCACAACACACTCTTTATGAGAAGCAGCAGTTAGGGAAGCCCTAAATCAAGTGTGGAGACAAAAACGAGAATACTAGAGGAATTTGAAGTTTCTGGTACATGTTGCTATGGCAAATATTGAAAACAGTCCTAATCTTAACCAGGTTAATATAAATCCTCACACTGAAGGCCTATTTATTTCAGTTCCTATTGCCCAATATAACATGTCCATCTTTCAACAAAAAATTACAAGACATGAAAAATAGCAAGAAAAACACAGTCTAAAGAGAGAAAACAATTATCAGGGACAGACTCAAATATGACACAAATTATCAGACCAGAAATTTAAAACAACTATCAACAATATATTAAGAGGTATAATGGGAAAAAGAGAAGCAGACAACATGCAAAAGTCGGTAATATAAGTAGGGAGATGGAAAATCTAAGAAAGAATTTTTTAAAGGCTAGAAATCAAAAACACTGTAATAGAAATGAAGAAGGCCTTCAAAGGGCATATCAACAGACTTAACACAGCCAGGAAAAGAATGAGCTTGAATACAGGTCAATAGAAACTCCCTAAACTGAAATTCAAAGAGGTAAAAGAATAAAAAAACAGAGCAGAACATTTGAGACGTATGAGACAATTTCAAAAGGGTAATATTTGTGAAATTGTAATGGCAGAGAGAGAAGAAAGAGATAATGGAACAGAAGAAATTGCTAAAGGATAAAAATTTTCCAAAATTAATGGAAGTCATCAGACCAAAACGTAGGAAGCTCAGAGTGCATCAAGCAGAAAACATTTTTTTAAAAATAAGCATATCATATTCAAACTACAGACAAACAAAGACAAAGAAAAAATCTTTAAAAAGCCAAAAGAGAAAAAACAATGTACCTATATAGAGAAACAAGGTTAAGAATTACAAAGGACTTCTCATCAGAAATCATGCAACCAAGAAAAAAGTGGAATGAAATATTTCAGTGTTGAAAGAAAAAAGCCAAAAACCTAGAATTCTATATCCAGTGGAATTATACTTCAAAAGTGAAGGAGAAATAAAGACTTCAAATGGACAAAACTGAATGAATTCATCTCCAGCAGAACTAGAGATGCAAGAAATATTATAACAAGTTCTTCAGGGGAAAAGGGAAATGATACACGTACACACATTCAATGGAATACTACTCAACAGTAAAAGGAAACGAGCTATCAAGTTATGAAAAAAACGTAGACTAATGTCAAATTATATTTCTCAGTAAAAAAGTCAGTCTGAAAATTTTATGTACTGTATACCAATTATATGACATCTGGAAAAGGCAAAAGTATAAAATGGTAAAAAATCAGTGGTTCCTAGGGTTCAGAGGCAGGGGACAAGAAATGGATAGGTGAAACACAGGGACCTTTTTAGGACATTAAAATTATCCTTTATGATAGTACTCATGGATATCATTTGGATTATGCATTTGTCAAAATCCATGGAACTTTAAGCATGATGAGTGAACTTTTATGTGTGCAAATTTTAGAAAATTATTTAGGTGATCTCAGAAAGGAATTCAGAATGTGAAAAAACAATCTAACTATATTACAAATATATGAAACAACCTCACTGAAGGGAGTTAGGGAGAAAGGTGCAGCCTTAAGTATCTTTGGAAGTGAGAGGAGGCTTAATACTAAAGGCAAAAGAAATTGAACATAAACATTGCACTCTAGCTAATAAAGTTGCATTCCATGGGGGGACAGATTAACAATTCTGAAACTACTATACATGAACAATTAAGTAAATGTACAGCAGATGGCAAGAGCCAGGTTTCTCACCATCAGAGTGGGAGGAGAAGAATGATCCATGTGGTAATGGATCAGAGCTGGAGACATCAGTATGAACTCATGTTTAGCTTAATACAGATATAGGTTGATACAAACATAAATATTTATAGATATAAGTATACACAAGTATTAGTATACACACATATTTTCCTTTGCTCTGTCAGCTGAAAGGGCCTAGAAGCCATGACAACCCAGTAGCAATGAACTCACCTAGCACCTAGATCTAGGTTTCTAATATCATTATCCAATAAAAGGAACCAAGAATCCTTGGAGAAATGAATGATTCTGTAGCTGGAGCAGGAAATGTACAAGATGTAGCAGAACATCTTATAATACCAGAAAGTAAGGAAGTCCTAAAACAAATAAAAAACCAAAACCCCCACAGTGATAGGAGCATGTCAAAGAGAACCAGGAGCCCAGGAGTCAATGGAAAAATCTCCCAATGGCTAAAAATGGAAAAATTTAAGCAAAAAAATAAGTAGAATTTTGTAAATAAAATAAGTAAAATAGCATTGGATTATAGCCCAGAGCATAAAATAAATATCCATGAGTCCAAATGATATAAATAAATGATTGAATAAATAAATTAATGAGGGAGAAGAGACAAATCTACCATGCAGAAGGACTCTGAAAGGTGGGGCACAATTCCCCACTTCTTAAGTGTAGGCTACACATAGTGACTTCCTTCCAAAGAGTACAATATGAAAAGGGGGGAAAAAGAGTACATTTACTGTGGAGAAACCCAATAAACACTACTTCAGCCAAGTAATCAAGGTCAACATCCACACTGATAAGTCACGTTGATGAAAATCACGCTTTACCTTTGTGGTCTTCCCCCAAAAAACACATAACTCCAGTGTAATCATGAGGAAAAACATCACACAATCTCAGTTGAGGGACATTCTACAAAATACTTGACCAATACTTCTTAAAACTGGCAAGGTCATCAGAAATAAAGTTTTAGAAACTATCATAGCTGTGAAGAGTCTAAGTACACGTGACAATTAAATGTAATGTGGTATCCTGGATGGCATACTGGAACAGAAAGGGGACATTAGGAAAATATTAAGGAAATCTGAATAAAGTATGGACTTAAGTTATGATCATGTATCAATAGCAGCACATGAATTGTGACAAAGGAACCATATTAACGTAAGATCTTAATAATAAGGGAAACTGGGTGCAAGGTACACAGAAACTCTCTGTACTATCTTTGCAATTTTTCTTTAGATCTAAAACTGTTCTAAAACAAAAGTTTTTTCAAACTAAATTCCTTTCAGGAAGATAATTATCTTTTTAGTAAAAACAAACAAAAAATATTTGCCACTATAATTATGGAATGATAGTCCCAGGGCATGATAGATAGAAATTTGGGCAAGGTAAACAGAGGACAAAATTTGGAGGGAGTGATATTCCAAGAACCAACTTGCAGAAGGAGATTAGGGGCCCAGAGGTGAGCAAAAAAGGAAGTGGACAGAAATCAGTGATATTTCAAGAGACCCTGGAAATTGAAGGGTGAAGTCAGTCCCCAAAATATTTCCAGTGGTAAAAATGGTTAAGGAATTTTAAGAACATCGTGCCTAAAATCTGATTTTAAAATGTTTTGCACCATTATTATGTAAGGTAACCTCCACCTCTGTGCTACCTCTTTCTCCAGTTAACTACCTCTTCTAGACAGCTGCCTGGTATTTTTGAGATATCAAGGAAAATGGGATGCTTTGGGGCACATTTTGGGTAGAGGAAAGAGAACAAAGCCACAAGAGACAAAATGCAGACAAGAAAAAGAATTCCAGGGACTTCCCTGGTGGCACAGTGGTTTAGAATCCACCTGACAATGCAGGGGACACGGGTTCGAGCCCTGGTCTGGGAAGATCCCACATGCCGCGGAGAAACTAAGACCGGGTGCCACAACTACTGAACCTGTGCTCTAGAGCCCACGAGCCACAACTACTGAGCTTGTGTGCCACAGCTACTGAAACCTGTGTGCCTAGAGCCCGAGCTCTGCAACAAGAGAAGGCAAAGCAACGAGAAGCCCGCACACCGCAACAAAGAGTAGCCCCCACTCACCACAACTAGAGAAAGCCCTCACGCAGCAACGAAGACCCAACAGCAAAGACCCAATGCAAGTAAAAATAAATAAACAAATTTATTTTTTTTAAAAAAGAATTCCAGAAGCAGTAATACGGAACTAGAGGTGACTATGTGAGACGTAAGCCCTCTGAGTACCTTCAAAGATATGGACAGGAAGCAGGGAGATAACGGGTTTCCCCTAAGTCTGGAGAACAGGGGTGACGTGTACAGTATAATTCTGTGAGGCTGTTATGTAAAGAAACACATTACTAGTAGAGTGTAAATTTAGAGGCTTTTTTAAAAAACAGGAATCATGAAAGTATTTGTCACTTGGCAACTTCACGAGTGTAAAATATTAAACTCCAGTTCACATCAACCACTTCAAACAAAAGGAAGTTTCAATTTATTTGTAACCATCTTAGTTACAATAATAAGATGTCAGCACAGAAACTTCCTTTCAATTATGTGTTCCTGGCTTTCTGCCTTCTTAAAATAAATAAAACAGCCTTCTCATCTTCCAGAACAAACACAACAGCGCCATGTAACAGTTAAGCCAAAAAGCAAAACCTCCTAAGCAGAGGCAATACCGCTTAGGCCAACTTCTAACTCTGTTGACGTTCATCTTCCTTTCTTACATAAGTGGAAATGTTTTCAAGATGCACTCTATTTCACTGATGGCAGAATCTAGGTCTGTTAGCAAAGCAACGTTCCTGTGGAGAGCACATTAGATGAGAACACAGGGGAAGCTTGGGTCAATTCAACTTTATGAAGCAGTTATTCATTGATTATAACAGGCAGTTTGATAAGGCGTACAAAAGTCAGTAACACAGCCTTGTCCTCAAGAAATGTCCAGTCTAATAAGTGAGGTAAAGCAAGCAAATAAATAGCTGTTTAAAAATACAAAGTAAGTTTGCAAGATGGAAAGAGTTCTGGACATTGGTTGGTACACTTAAAAATGATAAAGATGGTAAATTTTATGTTACATGCATTTTCCCACAATTAATTTTTTTGATTTTAAAAGAGGGAAAAGAGTGTGAGAAAAAGATAATTGATTGACCACCTCCCCACCTTGGGGGAATACAGAGGGGAAGGTTAGCATTGGTTTGGCTCCAAGGAAGATTGGAATTTGAAGAGATTGGAATACAAGCAGGATCTTACCCAAGAGTATCCACTTTAAGAAAAAAATGACACACAAACTAGTTCAAAATTCAGTATGGGGAATCAACTATCAAATGCCAAGAGAACAAGTAGAAATACCTAAAAACCAGAGGGAAAAAAACCAGAGGTGCAGAGAAAAGAGGACAGAGATGGGCAAAGAACTGGCAGAGTCTGAGGAGAACTGGCAGAGAACAAGAGTGTTCCAGAAATAAGAGAAAAACTGCTGGGGCAGCTGCTGACAACTGCTTAGGGCAAGTTTAGCTTCCTTTCTAGGTTGTTACGTAAGCAATTCAGAATGTGTTGGGACAGAGTTTAGGTAGCTAGGTAATAAAAACCAATGCTGGAAAACAAATCCCAAGGATCTGCCAAAGAGGAAGGAGGAAGGAGATCAGGAAAATCTTTCTGAAGAAAGTGATCATTAAAGTGAACTTTAAAAGTGGATAGATTTTGTCGTATGGTATGCGAGAGGGGAAATCCATATGAAAAGAACAACATAACCGCTGAAACCAGGAAAGGCCATGGATCATGGTGGCATACCTAGCAGATGAATTTACCCAAAATGTAGGAAAATTAAGAGAATAATGTCAGATTACCCTGGAAAGAACACTAGGGCCACACACTCTTGGTCCTGCAAGCCAGAATGAAGCATTACACAAAATTAAACTGGCAGTAGTATTTTTAATGTAATGTAGGGAGAGAGACTACATAAAAGACCTATCTGAAGGATTTTGCAGTGACTCAGTTAAGAAGATTGTACCTGATATGAGGTTTCATCTTGATTATTGTTGGTATTTGCAGCTGCTAATCCCTAGTACATAGTATGTAAATAATAAATACTTGTTGAGTGAATAAATTAATGCAGAGTACACATTTAATGAATGAAGTAAGAGGGCTTGGGCTAAGATAATGACAATAGTAATGGAAAGTGGGGGAACAAATAGAAAAAATATTGACAAAATCAATGTAATTTAATATTAGATTAGAAGTGGAGAAAGAATATATGATTTTGAAATTAGGAGCCTGGGGACTTCCCGGGTGGTGCAGTGGTTAAGAATCTGCCTGCCAATGCAGGGGACATGGGTTCAAGCCCTGGTCCAGGAAGAGCCCACATGCCGCAGAGCAACTAAGCCCGTGCGCCACAACTACTGAGCCTGTGCTCTAGAGCCCGCGAGCCACAACTACTGAGTCCACGTGCCACAACCACTGAAGCCCGTGCACCTAGGATCCGTGCTCCGCAACAAGAGAAGCCACCGCAATGAGAAGACAGAGCACTACAACAAAGAGTAGCCCCTGCTCGCCACAACTAAAGAAAGCTCACACGCAGCAATGAAGACCCAAGGCAGCCATAAATAAATAAATAAATAAATAAGGAGCTTGGATGCTTTGAGAAGGAAGGGAGAAGATGCTGTCTTCCATCTCCACCTGTGGGTAGAAAAGATTTTTTACCTCTAATCTTTCTCATTAGAGGTAGAAACTCTGGTTGAGCTTGGTAAATACCTCCAGCACAGAAAGAAGCATAAAAGTAGATTATAATTGACATGAAATTGAATTTACAAATTGTCTAGCTACACTTTTTAGAGTGCCCATAAACAGTGTTCCTAGCTGACTTAAGAACCTAACCTTTTAACCTAAAAGGATTCTAAGCAACCTGGATGCTTCAATGAATAGATAGCTTAGGTCCCACCCCATTTTTCTCAGCAGAAAATACAAAAAGAAAAAAAGTTAATTAAATAGAAATGCTGCCCTATAGCTCATCTCACAATTTTAGAAGCAATCCATTTTACTTTAACTACTCCTAACAGATACCTTCTAAAAGGCAAGAATACCGGTAAAAACGAAACTCAACGTTCCCAGCTCACAATGTTTCCATCTCTGCCCTGATGGATGACAAAATAAGCAAGATGATCTACATACTCACTACCGTCATATCTGGCTATTTGCTAAAAAGGATGTTTGCTCTTTATACCAGAGATTCCCCTAGGCAGTCAGTCAGAGGAAAATGGGGCTCTCTCCTAGCAGAGAAAATGTTAGAGAATGAATCACATTGATAAATCTGACGACACTTCTCTTTGAAGTCTTAAACTAAAGGGCAGGTAAAGGTTATCTTAAGAGTCTGTTATTTAGCAAAAGTGAGTTACTTAGTGAGATATCCACCAAGAAAGCACATTTCTTGCTTCAGAGTAACATGAGAAATTTGAGGTTTCTCTGAAGTTTTACAATCTAAGCACAAACAAATACAGACCTGTTAGCTGGATATGGGACCTCTTCTGAAGTTCTTTGATCTCCTTGATACATTCTGTGTATATAGGAGATTAATTAATTCCCTGTACCATTTACCATAAAGAGATTTTAAGTGCATAACAAATATTAACCACTTCACATCTGAATTAGCAGCAGCAAATTTTGATGACCAGGCTGATCTCCCTGCCAGCAGCAAGGACTGTTTGGAGTAAGGGAACAGAAGCACATGATACACTCATATATATGATTGTATATTGCTCAACCAACAGTTTTTATCTTAGAGTGGTAACTTTGTAATCATCTGGTATATCCAATCCCCTGCGTTCCAAATAGTGTTCCATCCTATTATTAAAAGTCGAGGGACATCCAGATTCCTCAGCCTCCCCTACAAGTTTGGTCCAATATTCCAAGAACTTGATCAATTATTTACACTTCTGAAATCAACTACATCATCACAGTCCTTTCTGATTCTTAGTTTAAGTCTGAGGAAACTCACCCCGTCAGGAGGTTGGAAAATACTTCCACAAGTCATCCAAGAGGGTGCAAACCTAAATACAAGCACTTCAGCCTTGAAATGCACAGTAATTAGCTGGTAAGAACTTTTTCTTAGATCCAAGGATTAAAAATACACAGGATAGGCCACTTTCTGCAAAATGTCTAAGAAGGGATGAAAGATTAGTAGAAAATGATGTGGGGTCTTAAGACAGTGTTCATGGTAAAGAGCTGCTATTTCTCCACTTTCCTCTAAATATCATTCTTGCCACAGCCCAGACTGAAACTATTAAGATTGAAAAGAGAAACACTGAGAAAGCCCATGGTGCATTAGGGAAAACAGACTCTCTACCAAAAAACAGAAATTTAAGAAGCACAAGGGAATTTGTTCTCACAGAAGAAGAAGCCTGGGACAGTCCTCGTAAGAGAATTCACATTATCCCGAGGACGGGCCTCTAAATAAATTGTATTACCACTGACAAATTTTTAAGATTTTCTAAACTAACATCAGGACTATCAGAAAATGTACTATCCTCTTATAAAATGTGTCTCTTAGTCCTCTACCTCACATGGTGTTTTCTATATTTATCTTTGGGGGCACTGACAGCAGACTCTCACCATCTCTTGAACACTTGCTGGTGCCAGGTAGTATGTTAAATGTTTTATAAACATGAAGTCTTTTAACCATCATAGCGATTCCTATAAGTTGGTAGTGTTAACTCCATTTTAAATATAAAGAAACTGAAGTGCGAAGAAATTAAGAGAACTGCAGAAAGGCTGTATGGCTAAGAGATAACAGAGCTAGGATTCATCTCTTATCCCAGCATGGTACTGTTTTCATTGCTATGAAAATGAAGGATGGACCAAGTACAAGCTTGACTACTGCACTGCCATTTGGGCTACAAAAAAAAAAGCCTTCTTCCTCATGTCCCTCTCACCCCTAAAACTGAACCTACAAGTGATGGGGGCCAGGAGGGTCCCATACAAATTGGAATTGCTGAAAAGCAGCTTGGAAATGGGTGTTTCAATGTTGGTTAATTCGACTGAAGTAAAGAATGGTATGGAGGGCCAAGTTTAATCTTCGGTTTTATTCAAGATGCATAATCAAAGAGGAAAAGTGGGCTTCCCTGGTGGCGCAGTGGTTGAGGGTCCGCCTGCCGATGCAGGGGACGCAGGTTCGTGCCCCGATCCGGGAAGATCCCACATGCCGCGGAGCGGCTGGGCCCCTGAGCCGTGGCTGCTGGGCCTGCGCGTCCGGAGCCTGTGCTCTGCAACGGGAGAGGCCACAACACTGAGAGGCCCGCATACCGCAAAAAAAAAAAAAAAAAAAAAAAAAAAAGAGGAAAAGTCCCAAGTACATCTGCTGGTCCATAAATGTAACCAATTTAATTTATTTAAATGTGATTGAAACTTCCTCACTGTTGGATTCTGGTAGAAACCTTACTCAGTTTTTCCCTAACTATGTGTATGAATTTAGGTAGAAATTTATATGAAATATATGTGTATGTATATGTATGTATAAAATCTCACATAACACTCCAGTTATCCACTATTTATTTACTACACTTTCAACAATCCAAAATCTAAAAGGAAAACAGGAAGTAGGCAAAATGTTCTCTTTGCACCCAAAATAAATAGAGTAAACATCAGGTGTTTTGAGCACTGTGTCATCCCTGCACGTGCCCACACTAAGAGCTCTTATCCTACTCGTTACTGCTCATGACCTCGGTATTTGGTAACCTGTTTGTTTGTTTTTCCACTGCCGATAAGAAGTTAATAGAAAGGGAATATTATTAGAGGCAACAGTCCTTGTCAGCGGCAAAAAGTGACAATTGACAGGCAAATAGCTAAACTATAAAGAGTACATTCGCATATAGTAAATAGCTTACTGCTGCTGCAAGAATGGGTGAATGAGCAAACTTTCCCAAAAAATCAAATACGCAATTATTTTAGCAGCAATTCATGTGAAAAAACCTGGGCCTTTTAGTTATCTGTGTTCAGAATATGAATCAAGAATTAGTGTTATACAAACTTATGTTTACCAGGGGGGAAAGGAAGGGGAGAGATAAATTGGGAGATTGGGATTGACATGTACACACAACTATATGTAAAACAGATAACTAATAAGGACCTACTGTATAGCACAGGGAACTCTACTCAATACTCCGCAGTGGCCTATATGGGAAAAGAAGCTAAAATAGAGTGGACATATGTATATGTATAACTGATTCTCTTTGCTGTACACCTGAAACTCACACAACATTGTAAATCAACTATACTCCAGTAAAAAATTTTTTAAAAAGAATTCATGTTATATTAGGTTGAATAAACTGTTCCATGCTAGTTTGGAAGGAATAGAATTAACCTAAGCAACCTTTAATAAATGCATGTGTGTGTGTGTGTGTGTGTGTGTGTGTGTGTGTGTGTGTGTGTGTGTGTGTATCCCTCTGTCAGAGTGGGATAGTGATTACTGTAAGAATTCAGAGATCTCACAAAGTGGAGAGAGCTGACCCTCATGGAAACTGGAGCCAGGCACTGGGGAGCCACGTGGTCTGTAGGCAGCTATGTGGTCTTTTCTCAATAGGGCTGTGTCTCTCCAGTGTTTCTCCCTGTCGAACTGCACTGTTGCTCTTGGTTCTGCTCCATGAGGCTGTAACTAGTCATGTCTCTACTTCAGCCTCAATGCCAGACCTTTCAGGTCCTCTCCTTAGAGATAGGTCTTTATTCCAAATTCCCAGGAAAGGAATCTAATTGGCCCAAACAAAATTAGATATTTACCATTATCTCAACCAGTTGTGGCCAAGCATGGCAGGGTTAAAAGTTACCCAACAACTGCCTAGAGCCCTTAAGCATTTATTCATTCAACCACTCATTCACCTGTTCCCTCACCACATAGAGCTCACATTCAAGAAGAGTTAATGGTCATATTTCATGTTTCACATTCAAAGAAATAGATATCAAGAAAGTAGACCATGTTCATAAATGAATCGCTAAGTCCATGAGAAATTTAGAAGCCATATCTCATGAAGAATTGTTCAAGACTCTGAGGCTGTTAGTGAAGAAAAGAGAAAACTCATTCAGTCATTCATCAAGAAATTTCATGAGTACCTACCTACTTTATTTCCCACACTGTTCTAGTTGCTGTGGTTATAATGGAGCACAAAATGAGACCCAACTTTCTCACATAGGAAACCTGCCTCACGATCAAAACCTGATTGCTGTCTTCAAATTTTACAGGTTTGTCATGTAGAAAATACATAGTTATTCTATGCTGCTTTAGAAGGCAAAACTCATCAGAGAGTGAGAGTTATAGAAACGAAGATAGAAGAATGAACTATCTAACCATCAGAGGAGTCCAGAAATGAAATGAAAAATCCCATGAGATTGCACCTCCCTCCCCAGCTAGCACAAGCGGTGATATAACTATCAGGAATACTGTCAAAGAGATTCTGGCAGAGGAGAAAAGTTGAACTAAGATACTTGCTAAAGTCCCTTATAACTCTAAAATTCCAAAATGGAGCATCAGGGAACGGAGTTCACAATCATAATATCCACATCTGAACCTCCAGTTTACTTCTGAGAGAGGGCTTCCCAACAGGCTTAATTATGTTATTCCCCATCCTCATTCTTCTCAGATGTACTCTCTGTACAGACGGCATTGCAGATATGCTCAAAGAGACCCACAGTGGCTCCAAAACAACATTTTATGAGTAATGTTGTAGGCTGACTGTACAAATTGGTAATAGAAGCACTATAGGATCTATTGTCAGTAATCTGTTTTTAGAACAATACTGAAAAATGACACAACTTCTAACCAGAAAGGGAAATAGGCTGTGTGTGTGTGCACGGGCGTGCATGTGATGGTAATAAAGGATTTACGTAAGCAACCTTGGAGATCATCTGTAACCCCTAAGATGCAATGCTCTCTATGGCAACAGTGGAAGGCACAAAAAGCCAAGATTTTTACATGCAGATTTCGGAGCCACCAGATGTGGGTTTGAGTCCTGGCTCCCTCTTCTCTACTCTATGCCTGTTTCCTCATCTGCAGAATGGATATAATTACATCACAGATGACTAAAAGAGAATAATACATCTATGGCACTTAGCCCAGTGCAGTGCCTGGTCCATAGCAAGCACTCAACATACTCTAGTTACAAAATTTACATAATAGTGAACATGCAGTGAGTGTTCTTTTTATGTGCAGGGCAATGTGCTGACAGCTTTGCCTACATTTTCTTATTGCTCTATTCTATTATATAGATAAGAAAATTGAGACTTAGAGGTGTTCAGTAAATTGTTCAAAGTCAGATGGGGAGTGACAGAACTGGAATTTCAACCCAAGAAGTTTTAAACCAGGAGTTTAAAGTTGACTAGTTTCTAACTACTGAATACAGCTCCACATCAAGCGTATTCTCTCTGCCTGGCATCTTTAACACCAGGTTTCTGCTTGAAATAATATCTTATTGTGGTTTTAATTTGCATTCCCAAGATTACTAATGAGTTTGAGTACATTTTCATGGTTTTGTCTTTCTCTCATTGATCTGTAGAAATACAGAATACTAATTATGTAATTGATTGCCTGATACACACACACAAATACATGTGATATATATGTATGAACTATATATATGTGTGTGTATGAACTACATACATACATATATAGCACAGTTACACATTACTATAACATAACATATATATGTATGAACTATATATATATGTATGTGTGTGTATGAACTATATACATACATACCATGCAGTTACACATTACCATAACATAACATATAACACACAACATTTGCCACTACAGTGTATGAGTGTGATTTTTTGCAGCCCAGGTCATTTTATGACACAAATAATCTTGTATCAATTCTTTCATATTATGAAAGGAATTAAATGTTGTAAGCATTTACTTGTTTAAAATAAAGTTCCCAGGGATATGTTTGTGTGTAAAATTGCTATCGCAAATAGAATCGTACCTATTAATTTCAACTCCTTTTCTAAGTTTTTGTTGCTATTGTACAGAAATACAACAGATTTTTGTATATTAATTTTTTTCCAACAACTTATCTAAACTTGTAGTCGATTTTAGTAATGAATTTGTATTCTGTACCAATTATAAATTCCTCATAATTAAAATTTCCCTCTTTCCTGATAATTCTTACATTCCCCTTTTTCTTGTTAGTTTATTTCCTTCTGTTCGTTTGTTTTTTTTTGTAGCAGTAAATACCTGAAAGATGTGTCTAAAGTTACTATACTTACATTTGTCAGGTTGCACATTACATCCCTAGTCCTTGTTTATCTTATAAATGGAAGTTTGTACCTTATTATTTTGAGCTTTATTTTCATCTCTGTGCCTTAATTTTGTCATTTGCAAAATTATGGTGTTGGGATACATAATCTTCAAAATCCTGCCTACTCTGACATACTGAGATTCTGTGGAAGCTATAGCAACGCTTAGTTTCATGCATCCTCTGGGAACGGAGATCCTTTATAAGAAGTCTGTATTCAACAAACTTGTCTTTAAATCCCACGAAGCAGAACTGGGCCTGGGACAAGTACTTTAATACAAAGTCCTATTTGTCTTCAAGTGGCCCTGATCAAACATATGATGCTTTTGCAGTACGTCTTTCTTTTTCAACTTCTTCCTTATCTCCTCTCTGAGGTTCTTTCCCTCTCTCTTAGTCAGCTTGGGGCACTATAACAAGATAGCATAAACTGGGTGGCTTTTAAACAACAGAAATTTATTTCTCACAATTCTGGAGGCTGGAAGTATGAGATCAGGTGCCAGCACAGTCAGGTTCTGGTTAAGTGCCCTCTTCTGGATGACAGACTGCCAACTTCTCCTTGTATCCTTACATGGAGGAGAGCAGAGAGGGGAATCAAGCTCTCTCCTGACTCTTATAAGGACAGTGAACCCATTCATGAGGTTTGCACCCTAGTGATCTCAGCAAATCTTAATTACCTACCTAGGCAGGTAATTAAGATTTCAGGGACACATAAATATTTACTCCATAGCACCTTCCATTTCAAATTCCTGGGTCCTTCTCCTTATCATCTCACTACTCTTTCTTCTCCAAATTGAGCTAGTTTCTGTACCAATTAATTCATTGACTAATTATATTTTAGTATATAGTATGAATGTTTTAGTCATACTATGAAATCAAATTTTTCTTATTCACTATACCATCTAGAGCTTTGTCTTCCTGGTAAAGGAATCTCAGGCATCATTAAATATGTGTGAAAGAAATTTGGGAATGGAAAGAGGTCAAAATAATCTTACAAATTACACATATATAATTTCTCCTACCAAGATGAGGCTTTATCCTCCATATTACATAAGTCAGGACCTAACCCCATGATAGCAGAGTATTTTTTACTAGGTTTGTGCAGAACCTATCATGAGAACACTGCTCTAAACTACCAGAGCTCACTTCTTTTTTTTTTTTCATTGCTTTAGCACAGGTTACACAGCCATCTTCACTTCCCAGAATCAAAACTCAATTCTACTCCCTCACCTTGCCTTTAAAATTGCTTTGCTGAAAGCATTTGGGGATTTTTGAGCTCAAGCTACCCATTCTCCTTGCATAACCCTGCAATAAAACTTTCTCTGTTCCAAAACAAAACCAAAAACAAACCCCTCAACTCTACTACAACCTACTGTCTACTGCAAGAATTCCAGATACTTGAAATAATTTCAGAGCCAGGAGTCAAAGGAAGGTCTAGTTGATCCAAAGCTAGCTTACTCGATAATTGTTTAATTGCATACTTGGGAAAAGCATTTCCCAAAGTGATTCAGCAAACATCTAGCCCATGAAATATAAATGGGCTTTGTGAAGTACAGGTGAAAGATACTATGGTCATATAAATTTGGGAAGCACTATGCAAAGCAAAAGCAAACAAGTTTATTTAGACCAAGAGTCCTCAGAAACTTAATATGCCATTGTATACTGGGAATATTTAAGAAATTCCCAAACACGCTCCCATTTTTTTTTCCAAAGGACATCCGTGAAAGTTTGGATTAATATTTAGCAAACAGTCACTCCCTCTGCATCTACTGTAGCTAAAGTATACTTTCCAAACCCATTGATGTTGGACTTGGAAATGTGACTTGCTTTGGTCAATGCAATGTTAGGGATATGATTAGAACAGAGACCTTAGATGGTTCTTGCATAGATCAGTTTCCCTCTTGCACTTCTCCCTTTGCCCTGAGAACCTGTCCTGGTTAGCCACTTGTCCAGAATGATGACAGATACACAGAGAAGATCAGAACCCAACCAGTCAGTAGCTTGGAATGAAACCTTGGTGACTGGAACTCTGAAGTAGAGCCACTCGATGGAGCCCGGTCTAGATCAGCCTAACTGTTGTTGAACTGCCGACCATAAGCATAAGAATAAATGTGCATGGAGGATAAGCCACTGTGATATTGAGGCTGGCAGTCAGCAAAAGCTGACTGAACACATTTCCCTAAAGCAGTGTGCCATGCAAAGCAGTTTGAGAAAATGAACTCTAACACCCTTCAAAATTCCTCTTTCTACCATCCTACCATCATTTGCCAGTGTTTAAGAAAATTTGTGCAGCCTTTCAGATGTAACATAATTTTACAGTTTTCATGTGTTTCACATATATAAATATGTGGATGGGGAACTATAAAGTCCCCCACAACAAAGCTCACGAGTTAGGATGAGCAGCCCCATTTCCCAACCAAATGGGGGGACTTGCAGGGCTAATAATGGGCAGAGATGCCTGTGAAACTCAGATCTCCTGAGTCCTAGCCCTGCTGATTTTCCACTAAACTCTGCTACCCCTCTTAATTCTTATAAAAAGTCCTTCATGATTTTCTGTGTAATTAGTTCCAAATTTCTATTTTCAGATATAGATCCTGATTTGGAAATTCTGTAATTAAAGAATGCCTTCAAAACAGCCTCCAGTTGAATAATATGAGTGTGGGTTGCATGTTTTGAACATTACTAATACCAAGAAGCCTCCCATTTATTTAGTTGCACAAAAATAGTCATCCAATGTACTCTACTGAAATGGCCCAAGTGACTTTAAAAGCTATTCTAAAGCGACAGAGAGTGGTGGGAAATGACTAATAGCACAGAAAGCAGTGCTCTACTCGTCAAAGTTCAAAAATTAGTCAATCTGGGTGGTAGAAAGAAGTGAACTAAAGGAACCGGGACATAGTCCTGAACAAGTCCCAAAATTTATAATGTGGACAAGTTATGTTCTCAAATGCTGAAACCAATAACTGGCTGAGCATGTTTTTAAAAATATTCCTATTGAACTCGTTTGAGGGCGGGTGATCTTCCGCATGGCATTGCCCCGTGCGTAGCCCCTGCTGTCGGCCAAGCGGTCCCGGGCACCGCCCACTGCTTTAGTACTGCAGGGTTCCTTACTCCTGATGTCCTCCACAGAGATCCTAGGAGGCATTCAAGCAAGGCCTCAGAGTCCTACCGAGCAAAACTATTTCTCTAACGTGGACACTGCCTTACACTTCTTGTAGGAGTGGAAATAGTGCAGCGTTTCTGAAGAACAATTTGGCAATTTCATTCATCCATTTATCCATCATTCGACAAAGATGTATTAAGCCCTCTTTCCGTGCCAGGCACTCTTCTAGAGGCTGTAGATACTGCAATGAACAAAGCGGACAAAAATTCTCTGCCCTTTTGGAGCTCACATTCTAGTGGCAAGGGTGGAAAGGGCAGGAGGAAATAAGATACTCTGGGGGAGAAAAATAAATGAATTAAAATGCCTTTAATAAGTAACAGGTAAGAAATTCTATGAAAAAAACTTAAGCATAATGGGGAAGGGAATGGAAGTAGGTTATAGTTTTAAATAAGGTGCTCAGGGAAGATCTCAAGGATAAGGTAACATTTACCCCAAAGTTATGTTTAAAAGTTTATAGCTACAAGGGCTTCCCTGTTGGCGCAGTGGTTGGGAGTCCGCCTGCCGATGCGGGGGACGCGGGTTCGTGCCCCAGTCCGGGAAGATCCCACATGCCGTGGAGGGACTGGGCCCGTGAGCCATGCCGCTGGGCCTGCGCGTCCGGAGCCTGTGCTCCGCAACGGGAAAGGCCACAGCAGTGAGAGGCCCGCATACCGCAGAAAAAAAAAAAAAAAAAAAGTTTATAGCTACAAAAAACAAAGACCTAATGGAAACATACCAAGTGCTCTTTGCGATTATCTTAAAAAGATGGAATTTGGGGTAATTTTTTGTGTGCTGTATTCTATGTCTGTGTGCTTGTGTGTTCTTAATAAATGGGAATTTTTGAGAATGCCAGGCATCTCTATTTGTTGAAAGGTCCCCCAAGGCAATTCTGATGGCACAGTCAGATATAAAACTGTTTCCTTCCCACCCTATATTTTAGATTCTAGGTAATTCTAAATAAAGATCTCAATAATTCTGAGCATGCTGAATTCAATATTTTATTCTTTTTCCACATCTTTATTGGAGTATAAATGCTTTACAATGCTGTGTTAGTTTCTACTGTACAACAAAATGAATCAGCTATATGTATACGTATGTCCCCATATCCCCTCCCTCTTGCGTCTCCCTTCCACTCTCCCTATCCCATCCCTCTAGGTTGTCACAAAACATTGAGTTAGATAATTTAAATCTTCCTAATATTCCCATCAATTAGTTTTCTAAAGAGTCATACATAAATACCTCATGGTGCATTGTGACAAATAAATGATGTAATTCAAGTGAAGAGGTTGGCATCCTGTTCAATAAATGTTTAGCTACCATCATTGTTGTTATTAGTGTATGAGGCTTAATGGACAATAAGCTATTTGACCCAGACCTTGAAAAAAGAATGGGATAAGGATGGGTAAAAGATGTGGTTAAAGGTCAGATATTGGATTTTCTAGGCAGGAGAAATGCAAGGCCAAAGACATGGGCAATGAGCTGATCATGAGCAAAGGCACTCTTCCTTTCATTCCATATACACTGCTGGGCTATTAGACCAGAAGCTTCCACAAGTGCTGGGACTGCGTCCACCTTGTTCACTGCTTTATCCCGGAACTTAGCACAGCACACAAAAGAGATACAGATATTATTTGAGTGCTCAAAGTATTTTCACCACAACAAAAAGGTATCCATTTTAGATGTGTCCTAAAGTCATTCTATGACATCAGTCATCATTTAAATAAGGTGCTAACCAGAGCCGTGCTAAGACAAGGCATTAACCAAGATACCCTCAAGCTATAAAAATAAAATGTAGGGCTTCCCTGGTGGTGCAGTGGTTAACAGTCTGCCTGCCGATGCAGGAGACGCGGGTTCGTGCCCCGGTCGGGGAAGATCCCACATGCCGTGAAGCGGCTGGGCCCGTGAGCCATGGCCGCTGAGCCTGCGCGTCCGGAGCCTGTGCTCCGCAACGGGAGAGGCCACAACAGTGAGAGGCCCGTGTACCGCAAAAAAAAAAATAATAATAAAATAAAATGTAATCATTTGTTGGATTTGTATGCAATAACAATTCACTTATCTGACATGGTTAGGAAATTAGTAAATTCTTTAGAATGGAAATATCTCTTTAATGTAAAATGTTTAAATTTTATTTTAACAAAGTTGGATGGAAATATTTAAAATTTTTATTACAAATACTGTGGCATACAGAACAAAATTGAGCCTTTCCTTTAATGAATCTGAGTTGATCACGGATCACAAATTGTGAACAGTCAAAAAATACCTTTGGCTACCTTAAACAAGCAAAGTATTTTATTGGGATGTTTTAGAGTAGTACCCCAAGTTAAAGGAAAACTGGACGACCAACCTTGAAGAGATCAGGGACCATGCAGGAAGCTGTGGTCTAAGTGCAAGGGAAGAATGAAGCATTTCTTCAGGGTACCACCACCAGGATAAAGCAGCTCCACTAGCTTTGAGTCACTCTACTCAACACCCATATTCCTGCAAGAAAACAGCTCAACTGACCTGGCTTGGGTGATATGCTCGACCTTATCCAGGAGAGGAGAGGACACCTTAAGTGATGGTTCCACTGGAACTGAGTACAACTTGGGAAGGGTAGTTTTCCAAAGGAAACTCACAGTGCTGCTTCCAAAAGAGAGCAGAATGAAAGCTGGACACCTGAAAACACAGAGGTCCAACACAAGAATTAGTGATCATTTTGAACATCAATTATAGTACCAGTTTATAATCCAGTGATGTTCTTGGAACCTAGTCACCTGTTCAAGGTTACTTTTCCCCTTCACTTAATGGTCTCAGACTTCTGTACTTCTGGGAGTTCTAATTTTTATAATTCTTTTATCTCTCTTTTTCTTTTAAAATGATTATTGCTTTCTCGCTATTTTCGATTTGCCTCCTTTGGGTACTTTCAATTTACTTTAGTTCACTACTTTTTTTTTTTTTTTTTTTTGGGTACGCGGGCCTCTCACTGTTGTGGCCTCTCCCGTTGCGGAGCACAGGTTCCGGACGCACAGGCTCAGCGACCATGGCTCACGGGTCCAGCCGCTCCGCGGCATGTGGGATCTTCCCAGACTGGGGCACGAACCTATGTCCCCTGCCTCGGCAGGTGGACTCTCAACCACTGTGCCACCAGGGAAGCCCTTCACTACTTTTAATTTACTTCCTCCTCTACTTGGCTATGGACTAGGAAATGAAAGAAACAAGCTTATTAGATGTATGTGTATAATGAGGCTGTAAGTGAGTATAGGTCTATGAGTAAAATTCAGGTGATACACACAGACTTGGTGTCATCTATATTGCTGCTCAGATACTTATCTTGCTATCTTGCTAATGTTTACTTGTTTAGCTGATTTGATAGCAACTAGATGAGGAATTTCTCTGTAAATGGTATGCTTCCATTTTTTTTAAAGGACACGATGTTCTTTTATCATTTTTTATTTCTTCTTCATCATAGCACTGAAACGAAGGAAAGGGCAAATATTTTCTCAGTTTGACAAGTATACAAATGGAGCTACAGAGAGTTTGAAGTACATGTATGGGAAGGGGCTAGTGCTAGGCCCCAAGTGTCCCAGTCTCCATTCTAGTTAATAGATTCAGCTATGTCAACATCAGGAGATCTACAGCATCATAGGTCAGAGGCAGCTTAAAACTCAGGGATCACTAAGGGATAGAACAAGTAAGTGTACGGTACAGACAGAAAAGCACAGAGAAAATGTCATATGTAGCTGTAGAACAAGCACAAAATCCCGAGACCAGTGTGTTGATGAGTAAATGGGAACAAATATAGAACAGCTTAAGTTAACTAAATGGAAACAAACATATATTTCACCGTGTAATCACTCTTAACAACAACTTGGAGGAAATACTGAAAATATGTTTGCCAATTTTCAGGTGACACAAAACTGGGCAGTATTACTAACACGTCAGATGACAGGAATAAGATTCTAGGTGGAACTATTGGCTAGATGAAAGTTAACATGAATTTATAAAATTATATATGTGTATCTATAAGTTAAATTTACAATCATGGTACAGGGGAAGCCTGGCTTGACAACAGTCATAGGGATTTTGGTTTACTGCAAATAAAGAAATAATAATACTAATATTTACTGTACATAGTAGTAGGCATCGTACTAAGTTCTTTACATGCATTATATCAATTCTCACACCAATTCTGAAAAAAGTGGGCTCTATCATCAACAGCATCGTTACAATCTCCATGTTATAGGTGAGAAAACTAATAATTTGGGAAATACAATTTCCAGAGTCCAACAGCTTATCAGTGTCAAAACCAGGAGTTAAACATACCTAAATCCATGCCTTAACTAATATGCTACCGTCATTGTTGAAAAATAAATTCCACTAATAAAAGACTCGAAGAAGTCTCTTTGCAATGCTCACATTTCTATTGGAGTACTGTGTGCATTTTTCTGGGAATCAATAACTTTTTTGATCTATATATAGCTTTTATAAAGATGCAGTCACAGTTTATCCTGAGAGCGTCGGAAAGCATGCATATAAGATATGAATGAGAAAACTAAGAAAAAGAGTTTGAGATGCCTTAAAACACACAAATATGAAACAGAATTATGCATGGTGTTGAGGCAGGAGCCTAGGTGTTGGAGTTAGCCAGACTGGATCCACCCCTCTTCGCTGTGTGACCTTGCACCAGTTTCCCCACCTGTAAAATGTGCACGATGATCCCTTCCTGACACTATTGCTGGGAGCACTGGAAACAATGCATGTGAAGCCCCTTGGTTCAGTTCTTCTACACAGAAGTACTCGAGAGATAGTATTATTACTGCTCCTTGTGGAAGTTAAAGGAAAATGGACTTTATCTTGATATTAGGAAGAACCTTCAAAGATGGCAACTGTCAGAACGGGAATTAGCTGCCTCATGAAATAGTGAACTACCATTCTGGGCTGGAATAGGGAGGAGGTGGGGAATGACACTTAGTCGATTTATACATGCCCTTTAGGAGAATATGGCACTGCATTAGATAAGGATTTGGATTAGGTGTTCTCTGAGGTCCCTTTTAAAGCTGAGATTCTGAATAAGAACAGGTGTGCTTTCTTCCATCTCCAAACACGTGCTGACTAACCAGCAGTGCGACCCACGATTTGAGATGCAGCAGTGGGGTGAGGTGAGTACATGCAGACACTGTCACCGTCTTACCCACTCCCCACGGGCTCGAGGACATGCCCTTTCCATAAGTCTGGCAAAGTAAAGGACTATTTATAATCCCAGGTGAGCAAGAAGTCTTTGTATTGTTAAGCAGGTGACTTTGGCGTCAATCATGTGTGTATATATATATATATTATATATATATATGTATGTATATATATAATTTATAGCCACAGCTAAATAACCCAGATGGATAAAGTTAGTTGAAGAGGGCAAAAATGGAAAAAGAAAGGACAGACAGCATGACTGCTTGTTAATATTTCTTTGGCCACTGCACCCTTCACCCTTCTCCCAGATGACAGCCCTGTTTGTGAATTATAGCATCTGGTCTGAGTTGCTTCATTTTACTACCTCACACTAGCATGCCATTGGTGAATTGATTTTATTCTTTTTGTTTTTAATGACTGTTTGGGAGTAACTCATATTTACATGATGTTTTGAAGACCTGAGTTGCCCTTTGCTTTATCTTTTGAGCCAGATTTCGTAGTGGTGTCTCTATTTACAAAGGCAGAAGAACAGTTTAACTAAGTTACTAAAGTCTGGGAATTCATCTGGGATGATGAAAAAGAGTAATTACAAACTGACCTCAAGTGCTGGGGAAGTGTTCTGAGCATTTTGTTTACCAGCCAGAGAGATGAAATCTACCTCTTTGAAGTTTTCTGCCTGACACATTTCTGGCCAGTCTAAAGTAAAGTTATGAGATTTTCTCATGTCACGGGATGCTGAATTTCTATTTTGGACTTTGGATTTTTCACAATATGAAAGTTATTAAAGTCAAAACATACTCTGTCCCATGCTGCTTGTCCTGCCTGGAAATCTCTTCCCCTCGGTCTTTTTCACCAGACCATTTTTTACTCATCCTTCAGGTCTCTGCTTCAAGATACTACTTCCTCATAGAGCCTTCCCTCTCTACCCTGCATTAGGTCTCTGTGTTCCATGCTTTCTCAGCACTCTTCCATTTTTCTTCTCTATCTCCTCAACATTTGTAGTTATGTATTAAAGAATAAGATACTAGTGTTTGGCACTTATGGTAAGTGCTCAATAAATACATGTTGAATGAATTGAGTGCATTCTAACTTTTCATGACATTAATTCAAAGAAAAGTAACTCAATGTTAAGTTTCTAATAGGGTAAGTCTCCTCTAAAAGTTCAACTCAGCCCCTCACTACTGCTTTTTGTTTGCTCAACTTTGGTCCACATGTCTTACTTTAAAAGTATGACAATATAGAATTTTATTTGTAAGTAGTTCCTTCTTGAAAACATGGTTCTCTGTTTGTCCATCAAAGATTCGGACAAAGGTCTTTCAGAAAAACAGTTCAACCAGATTATTTTTTGACTGGCCATGTGGGCAGAAGCATTCATGCACAAAGGTCACAAGCAAGGCAAACATTACAAAGGTACAAGATCTGCCACAGTTTCATTACTGCTTTCCCTAATACTTCCTGGGACTATATTGCTGTCAAGATAATGTTTTGGGGGAAAGTGAAAATTTAACTCAAAATGTGGGCGTATTTAACCAATAGCAGTGGTTTCCAGTTTGCCTCAAAGATTTGCTTTTTGGTTTTTCCGTACCCTGACCTCATAACCCCACTCTTACTATAGATTCTTTTTAATTAATTTTTTAAAAATTTATTTATTTTTGAAGGCATTGGGTCTTCATTGCTGTGCACAGGATTTCTACAATTGTGGCGAGCAGGGTCTACTCTTGGTTGAGGTGCGCGGGCTTCTCATTGCAGTGGCTTCTCTTGTTGCTGAGCATGGGCTCTAGGTGCGCGGGCTTCAATAGTTGTGGTGCGAGGCTCAGTAGTTGTGGCGCACAGGCTTAGTTGCTCCACGGCATGCAGGATCTTCCTGGACCAGGGCTCGAAGCCGTGTCCCCTGCATTGGCAGGTGTATTCTTAACCACTGTGCCACCAGGGAAGTCCTTACTATAGATTCTTGAGGTCAGGGACAAAGTCCACAGTATTCTTCATCTTACTCTTAGTGCCTGGCACAGAGAAGCTGCTCAATAAGCAATCATTGAGTAAATGAGTGGATTCTACCATAAGTATGGTTCTCCTTGCACAGAAGCAAATTAAAGTGTAATCAAAACAATAAATGATCCAGAAATTCCACTCCTGGGTATGTATCTGAAGAAAACCAAAAACACTCATTCGAAAAGATACATGTACCCCAATGTTCATAGCAGCATTATTTACAATAGCCAGGATATGGAAGCAACCTGAGTGTCCGTAAACAGATGAATGGACAAAGAAGATGTGGTACATATATTTAAAGTGGAATGCTACTCAGACATAAAAAGGAATGAAATTGTGCCATTTGCAACAACATGAATGGGCTTGCATGGTATTATGCTAAGCAAAAAAAGTCAGAGAGAGACAGACAAATACTGTATATTATCACTTATATGTGGAATCTAGTTAATATTACAAAAAAAGAAACAGGCTCTCAGATATAGAAAACAAACTAGTGGCTACCAGTGGGGAGAGGGAAGCGGGGAGGGGCAAGATAAGGGTAGGGGATTAAGAGGTACAAACTACTATGTATATAACATCTTATGGAAAACCCCGAATGAACTTTTTGGCCAACCCAATAAAAAAACTACAAGGACATTTTGTACAGCACTGGGAATATAGCCAATAGTTGATAATAACTATAAATTGAGTATAATCTTTAAAAATTGTGAATCATTATGTTGAACAACTGAAACTTATGTAACATTGTAAATTAACTATACCTCAAAAAAATAATGCTACAAAAACAATAAATAAATAGAAACCTTTATATCAGCAGGGGAAGTTTGATTATAAAATAGGTAGCTCTTTAATCCAACATTACTTGATTGCCATTCATCACAAGTATTGTCTTTCTTTACCACCACTTACAAAGAACACCTTTGGAGTTCCTCTATGTGAATTGTCTTCAGGAGCTGTTTTTAAACCTCATGAAAAAAGACTGTCTTGATTATTACTTGTACCCTGTTTACTGCTCCCAGATGATTATCAGATGTCTCAATTATCCACTTTAGTCATCATAGTTGACTTCAAATAGTCCTTGATGAGTGTTTCTTATTTCTAGGTTTCTTATTCTATTCCATCGATCCTTGTCTACCTCTCTGTCAGTACCACACTATTTTGATTAATAAAGCTGTATAGTAAGCATTAACATCAGGAAAGGTGATTCTTCCCACACAGTTTTTTTAATGTAATACATTTTATGTTTGAAAATCTTTTATTGCCACTCTATTGTATTTTTCCTCAACAAAAAATTATCTATAAATTGAAAATAAATTTCTCTTTACTTTCTGTAATAAAAGACTGTGTTAAAACAAAACAAAAAAACCCACAATTATTACAAAATATTTTGGACATTTTTGAAATAAAGGTAGGACCCTCCCTCATGCTATTGCTTGGATATAGAAAACACTCATTTCAATATAAAGAATGTTCATCACTTAAGGTTTCACATGAAGTTTAATTCCTATTACGTATACATAAAAGAGTTTTCATTATAAATCTTAATGGCAAAGTCATAAGCAACTTTGGGTTATCAGTGGTAAATCATCATGACTAAAATCAGAAAAAAATTTTTTTCACACACACACACACACACACACTGTATTTTATTTTTACAAGAGATAAATAAACTGACACCAAAAAACATTGTAAATGGATGACCACAACAAAAGCAACAATGATTGCAATTACCAAACACAAAACACGCTCACACTATGTCATAATATTGACATTCAGTCCAGGAATCCTCCACTGTAACAGCTCCTTTACTTTGCAGTGAAAATTGATTTGTATATTTTTTGCCTCTGAGTCCTTGTGGGATTTTTTTTTATTATTCAAACAGAAAGTCACAAAAATTATAATATCCTCATCGGTTCACTCAGTCCCATGTAATTAATTTTTTTTCATCTTGATCTTTTGTTGGCACTTTTATGAATTCATCAGGTTTCCATTAGAGTTCTGAAAATGCTTCTTCATTCAGTTCAGCAGTGTAGTCAGTTACCAGAAACCTGTACTTGTCAGAGTCTCTTCCATGAATTCCTTGAAGATGAAACCCTTTTATAGGAACATTTTTGCAAAAGCATCAGAGTACACCCAGAACTGTCTGTAAATGACAAAAGACTTAAAAATGACCACGGTTAAAGATTTGATGAAAGTTCATAATACTGCAATTGACAAGGAAATTTACTTATTTCTGAGATATACATTTTAAGGTAATAACTAGAATTATGACATAGCATTATACCAGAACATATAAGATTTTTAGAAATTCCATGTAACATCTGTAACATTTATATTAACATATTTCCATACAAATAACCCAAAGAAAGTTTAGTATTAATTGTTTTTTTGTTTGTTTGTTTGTTTTATACTGCAGGTTCTTATTAGTCATCAATTTTATACACATCAGTGTATACACGTCAATCCCAATCGCTCAATTCAGCACACCACCATCCCCACCCCACCGCGGTTTTCTCCCCATACGTTTGTTGTCTACATCTGTGTCTCAACTTCTGCCCTGCAGACCGGTTCATCTGTACTATAAAATCAGAAATTTTTCTCTGTTTGCTTGTTTGGTAAGGAAGCAAGGGATTAGGCAGAGCCCCACTAGGGATTTACACTATTTCTTCAGAGCTTTATGAAGGTTGCTAATAGTTGCCGTTATTAATTCATGTTCTTTCATAGGAGGGAAATGAAATTAGAGCTGCTCTGATTTGTTTCACTGGACAGAACTAGAACCAATGAGTGGAAGTAACAAAACACCTACTTTAATTCATTGTTAGAAAGAACCACCATTAGCAAAATTCTACTTAAAATATGTAGTTTCCAGTTTCCTGGCCTCTGGTTTTGTGCTTTCATCACAATGGAAGGAGCTTATCATAAATCCTAGAAATGATATTTGATCTCCTTGATGATGGTGGTGAGGTAAGGATAGTTATTTCAGCCTCTTGTGGGCGAGTAAAAGGCCAGCATTAGAACAATAAGAATTTGAAATATGATCTTATTGTTTAGGGAGGAATGTGCTTATCTAATGGCCCTGTAGAATTTGAAGAGTTTCAAATAAAAATTGTGGACTAGAATTTAGGGGAAGAGATGCCTGAGGGAGGGTGAGAAGGGACAGCCAGGTGGAGAGGGAAACGTTTCCCCCCCCCAGATAAACTTTTTTCATTTTGTTGGCTGTATGATGTACTTAAGAAGGCTCCCTGGCTGAGTCTGCCCTAATCTCACATCAAATATCACTGCTGTGTGCTGTGTGCACAGGTGAGGCATGGGTTTCTCCCTTTTTGGCAGCTCTGGGTCAGTGCAATAATCCTTGAAGGGGTTCAAGAGGCACAAAGGGAGGAGTGAGAATGAGAATAAATTTATGGTTTGCTTATCGTTATAAGGATGGAGTGCCCGCGGAAGCTGATCTGACTGGGCCCACATAGGCCAGCCTAACCCAGTTAGAAAGGTTATGTATGTATCAAGTAACTACAGAAGGACACACACACACACACACACACACACACACACACACTTTGGCTAATTGTTATTAAGGGGCACTCTCACCTGAACCAATTACTCTAACTGGACTCAGTATATTAATTTACTCTGTCTTTCTCTTTCTGTCTAGAAATTCCAGGTGCTTATGTCAAATTTCCCAGTATAGCGCCTGATTTCTGCCCTGTGCTTTTTCGAGACGACCTAGAGATAGTCATTGGTTGCCAACAGCTTAAAGTCCAAATGCCCAGACCCAGCATAATCTAGCTCCAGCCTAACTTTCTAGCCCAGTATCTTCTTTTGATGAATCTTCTCCAATCATCCAATCCCCTAAACACACCCTATGATGCTGTGACTCTTGACGTCAGCTCATGTTACTTGCCATCAATGCCTTCCAGCTGTTCTCTATATTGTCCAAAACTTTCAAGAAGATGAGGCATTGATTCCCACAGATTGATCTTGTCATAGCCCAGGACACAGACTAACTCCACGCTTTGTACACAGACAAGGCTCTGGCTCCCCCAGATTGGCCCACCTGGCTCAGCAGAGCCCAGTTTTATAGAGAGCAGTTGCAAACTGGCAGTGTGACGACCATGTTTACAGAAGTATTTCCTTTGGCACAGTTTGAGTATGCATGACATTTAACAAAAACTTTCTGAATTAGTTGCCAATGTTTAAAAAGTAGACCATTCCACATTATTTTTTTTAAAGCTGGATTTCCAGCTTCTTTCGAAATATCAGGAAATATGCATCTGAGTTTACTTTCCTGAATAGCAAAAATCAGCCAGCACTGACTGAGTAGGAGCTGTCCTTTCATTTGAGGCTCGTCTCTTTTATTTGCTACAATTCTCAGTGCTCCCACATTTCTTTTACCCAACTTGCTTTACTCACTTATTCCACCTAACTGGATGCTGTGGGTATTTGAGTTTGTACATCACCACCCCTTGCACCAAGGAATTGTCAAATTTTATCCTCCAGAACACATGGTTCTATAGAGCTATAGCCTTTCCCAGGAAGAGCCACGAGACAGCAAAGCAAAACAAGCTGGACACCCTAATTTGGTTCAGTCCTTCTCCCAACAAATGTCATCTCCTCCCTCCCACACCAGAGAGGAATAGATGTCCTAGTCTGCTGTGAATTGTGTTCCAACTCTCTTTTTTCCAAGGTTGTGAGACAAAACTATTCATCCCCCTCTGCCATCCATTATTATAGTAAGCTTTCTATTTTAGAATAGTTTTAGATTCAAAGAAAATTTGCTACCATAATACAGGTTGTTTCCTTATACTACCCCAGACCAAGTTTTCTCTGTTACTAACATCTTACAGTAGTATGGTTTGTTTGTGACAACTGTAAACAAAAATTAATACATAATTATTAGCTGAAGTCCATACTTGATTCAGATTTCCCTAGTTTTTAACCTAATGCCCTTTTTCTGTTCTCAAGACTCTATCCACATGACATTTAGTCATCATGTCTTCTTAATCTCCTCTCGGCTCTGAGAATTTCTCAGACTTTCCTTGTTTTCGATGACTTTGACAGATTTGAGAAGTACTGGTCAGGTACATTATAGAATGGCCCTGACTTAGGAGGTGACTGAGATTTTTCATCATGATTAGACTGAGGTTGTGGGTTTCTGTAAGGAAGACCACCGATATAAAATGTCATTATCGTCACGTCATATCCAGAATATAAACTATTGATGAATACAAACCTCGGTCACCAGGCCGAGGCTTTCGGCACCAGATTTCGGCACTGTGAAATTTCTCTTTTTTCCCCTTTCCACACTGTACTTTTTGGAAGAAAGTCACTATGTACAGCCCATGCATCAGGAGTGGGGAGTTACGCTCCGCTTCCTTGAAGATAGAGGACTTACATAAATAATTTGGAATTCTGTATGGGAGATTTGTCTATTCTCCCTTTCTTTGTTTGTTTGTCTATTCAATCATTTATATCCGTATGGACTCAAGGATATTTATTTTATCCTTTGGATTATAGTCCAATGCTACTTTATTTTGTCACTCAAAATTTGTCATTGGGGGCCTTCCCTGGTGGCGCAGTGGTTGAGAGTCCGCCTGCCGATGCAGGGGACACGGGTTCGTGCCCCAGTTCGGGAAGATCCCACATGTCACGGAGCGACTAGGCCCATGAGCCATGGCCGCTGAGCCTGTGCCTCCCACAACGGGAGAGGCCACAACAGTGAGAGGCCCGCGTACCGCAAAAAAAAAAAAAAAAAAAAAA
>NW_020175190.1:198810-207568 GCF_003031525.2 Neophocaena asiaeorientalis asiaeorientalis
AGTTCCTGCTTCACTTTAACACATCCCCATTACTGTGGGATTTTTCTCTTTTTGAGCACTTCCTTACTTTCTGACACTTCAGGCACATCTTCAGGTATAGCAGGCTTACCTTTTATTTCCTTCCTTGATGCTAAAATTGACCATTTGTTCTAGAAGACCTAATTCTTTTTCTTGGAGAATAGCATTAGAAAACAAGATTTGGTTGCCTATCATCCACTGTATATATTTTTATTTACTGACAATTCACTGGTGAGGATGCAGAACTGGGACTCATAACATACATTGCTAATGAGGATGCAAAATGGTACAGCCACTTGGGAAAACAAAATGGCAGTTATTACAAAATTAAACACACACTATTCAATGCAGAAAATGCCCTCTTAAGTATTTAACCAAGTAAAGAGACTCAGTGGTGTCTCAGACAAGAATACAGCCAGCAGCTCAGCTAACATCTCTGGTCATTACGCAATCTCATTTGGCTAAATATTATCTCCCCAAATTACTTGAGATAACATACATTTTTAGTTGGAAAACAACTTTATCCTCAGATTTTAAAATTAAGCATTGAAATGTTGAAGAGAATCGGCTCCATAATATTAACGTTTTTGTATTAAGTCTTCATGTTGGATATCTTATGTACTTATAGTGTTGAGTTTCACTCGTTGGAGTTAGGAGGTTAATATAAAACATGTCATTAAGCAGTTGATTTAGTCTTCTATTTTAAGTTGACATTTTCTTGTTTATTTGTAGAAATGGAGCATGTTTTTTTAAAAAATAAGTTCAACGTCTTTACAGCTTAGAGTCCACTAACCTTAAAATTCTAATATAGTGAAAAATTTGCAGTTAAAGAAAATTCTCTATTAGGTTAATGCAATCACTAAAAGCACCACAGGAAAACAAGTATGGACTGTTCCTGGTAATGGGTTTACCCACAGATCTACTCATTATCTTCACATTATAAAAGACTTCAAGAAAGAAAATAAAATTCTTCTTTTTAATTCCTTTTTTAATGCCATTCGGGGTTAGGAGGACAACGGAAAGAATGATACTCTGCAGCAACCTGGCCCTACATGCAGCATATAAACCTCTCTAAGCAAGTGGCATTTCTTCTACAAAAAAGCAAATTTCAATTCTTAGTTAACCTTTATTAAATTATTTATTATTGGCTTTGCTCAAAAACGTAGTAAACATAGCCAGGGGCAGCATTTAGAATCTCTGTAGCTTGATAAAGGGCTTCTGACCTGTGCTGCCTATAAAGAGGGTTAATTTATACTTAGTTTTTGTCCATAGTTAGAGTTACTGTATCTCAGATTTACCTCAGACAGTCTCAGTTTACACCTGTTTCCAAGCATAATGAATGGTACCTATTTCCACTATCAAAAGTGTCCCAGTTAGGATGACAATCTATAACCCACACTTCTAGCATGCTGTCCATATAGGTTGGCATTTGTAGAGTGCAAAATCACTACCCTTGAAGTTAGAAAACTTGGGTCCAAGTAATAGCTAGGTTATTTCTTATCTAAGGCTGGAGAGCCCAGAGGTTTTCCAAGGATGTTGCTGCTTTTTCACAGTGTTATATGGACTACATGAAAGCATGGAAATGCAACAGCTTTGTAAACCATAAAGGACTAAACAAATACAGTATTACAACAATGAAGCAAGTGGGTGGTAGCAAAAGTGAAAACTATAATGGAATACAAGGATTGAAAATGTTTAATAATTTTTTCACCCAATGCCATATCTCTCACTTAAAGTGGTTCATCCTTTCCTCCTCTCCCTTCCCTTCCTTTGTTTTCTTCCTTCAATATTTTTGAGTCCCTACTATGTGCCAGATACTATTCTAGGTGCTATATGAAGAAAGGATACCAAAACAAAAGACTAAGATGCAGCCCTTTCCCACATTAATTAACCCATTCAATCATTTATTCAATATTCATTGAAAACTTCCTATTCTATCCCTAATACTCAAGCATAGTATATCTTTTTATTCATTTAGAGATTATATGTCCAGCAATGAAACTTTGAAGTTTTTCCCCAAGTATGTATTACACATTTTTTGTAAGATTTATTTTCCTAGGTTTAGTCTCTCTCTCTATATATATATATACACACATATATATAGATTCTATTGAAAATTTGAAAATTGAAAAATTTGGAAAATTGTATTTCTAATTAGTTGTTACTGGTATATAGGAAAGCAGTTGTTTTCATATTGCATCCAGTAAGCTTGATAAATATGGTTTTTTTCTAATAATTTATAGATTCGCTTGGATTTTCTAAGTAAATAATGACATAGACTGCAAATAATGACTTGTTTATTCCTTTTTGGTCTTTCTACCACTTATATCTCTACTCCGACAGTGAGCAAGTGGAAACATAAGCAGCCATGTTGCCAGAACTGAACTGCTTGACAACAGTAAGTGTTAGTTTTGCCTGTTTTTGTGCTGTCTTTAATTTGATACGCACCCATTTGTATCTGGTTTTTTTCACTCCACATTGTATTTGTGAGATTCATTCAGATCTTTGTTGTGGTTATGGAGCATTTATTCTTATTGCTGTGTAGCATTCTATCATATAAAAATTCTGCAATTTACTTATCAATTCTACTGTCAATGAATAGTGGGATTATTTCCAAGTTTGAGCTCTTATAAGTAGTGCTGCTAAGAATGTCATTAAATTTGAAGCCATATTTTTCACATAATTTCTTTCAAGTCAGAGTCCCAAACCCTTGAAGGTAGCACACACCCATATAACCAAAGGATAACTACCTCTGTGTTCCCAAGTCCCCCATTATTTGGGGAATTATGTTTTCATCTTATAGTTACAGAACAAAACTAGCTTGAGCCTCAACCACATCAACAAAAAATGAATCAGTCAATCTAAGATAGAAATGGAAAATTTTATTCGAGTCACATTTGAGGATTACAACCCGGGAAGAGCATCTCAGAAATCTCTGAAAACTGTTGTGCCTGTTAGAAGTCAAGACACAGTTACATAAGGTTTTTGAGACAGAGGGCTGTACCTTGGATGACATATTATTGACAGTTTACATAATCCAGATTAAGCTCCTTGTGACCCCTTATCAAGAAGGAATGTTATCTTTAAGGAATTGTCTTATTGATGCTAGAACAATATTGCTCTTTATGGCTGAGCAGGTATTTCTGACGATGGGGAGGTCTGGTCGATGCATAATGCAGGTACACAATGCACAATAGGCAGGAGAGCGGAGGCCAGAGGGCAGAGAAAATTTTTTATGTTTAAAATTTTCTTGTCTTGCCATAAAATATGAATTCTATTTCACAACCACATAGAGCAGAGTTTCTTCCACTGGCCTTACTGTCCATTTTACTCTGAATTCTTTATCTTCACCCCGTGACTCACAACAGCTCTCTCTCTCTCTCTCTCTCTCTCTCTCTCTCAGCCCACATTAACCCCAACGGGCAGTCATTCTCCTCTTCTTCAATCCCCCACTCCCTAGATGTACCAGAACACCAGAGTCAACGCGCCAGCGTGTATCATAGGTTTGAGTGAGAGTCTGGCCAAGGGAGGGAGAGGCAGTGGGGAAGCCAGAGGGTTTCACCTCTGCTGGGCAAACGACTGAAATGTTATTAGATATCTTTGTCCTCAAAATCCTTGAGCTGTCATCTTCAAAAGAATGTCTCACTGGCACTGTGTTAGCCTCAAGCCCCAGTCCTTCCAGCCAGCATTTCTCTCTTCTTCTTCCCTGGCCTCCTTCTCCTCTGGTGTATTCCCCTCCCCTTAGCCACACCTCTCTCATCTTTCTTCCGCGAAGCCCAATTTTCTCTCGCTTTATTATGCAAGACCCTTCCTCTTTTCTGGGTCCCAGCCCTTGACACTCAAATGGCTCCTCTGAGTTTAAATAAACAAAAAAGCATTTTCTCCTCAGAAAAATTGTGCTGCCAGTCAAAACAGAAACTTTCCGTCTACACATTAAATGAATTAAATAAGTGCAATCCAAGGACTAATACTAAGAATTCACTTTTCTTTTACTGACAATTGGAATTTAACCAAGTGTGAGCCCTGACAGCAAATATGCCCAAATCACACGGAAGTTAATTTTTGTCAATAGAATCGCCACCAGGGGGCGGTAACACCAAAGCATTTGTATATTTCAGGACTAGCTCCTACCTTCACCCACCACAGTATCCCTGCCCCTTCTGCTAAACAAATGTTAACATCCTCAGTCTTCCTGCCTCAGGCACAGACAACTCAAGTGGTCGCTGCTGGGGATGTGGACCACCAAATGCAACATTATTAGGGCGTGGTTTCGGTTATTTGGGTTTTACACAGTATTCTTTGCCAAATTTATTGAAAACATGTTTTCATGAGAACCTATCTCATTCCACCTACTGCTGGCTAAATTTATCTCCACTGAGTTTAACAACATGGAGTGATTAATTAGGGACCAAACCATTTCCTGAGTACTTTGGACATAACCGGTTCTGTGACTGTGATTCACCCTCATTGCTTCAGCCCTCTGTCCCTAATAAAATGCATTTATTTATGCTTTCCGTGGTTTGTTTACCTCTTTTTTCCTTCTTTCAGGTTTAGAAAAGCAAAGTTGCTTATTCCTCTCTTTCTTTAAAAAACAGTTTTAATTAAAGCAATCCCATTAAGAGCTAAGTCATACATGTTAACTTCTGCTCAAATTCCTCTAGTGGCTTCTCATCTCTAAGCAAAAGTCAAATGCTAACGATGACCCAAAAACCCCATAGGATCTGTCTAGCCCCTGTACGCACTATCTTATCTCTTTCCACTCTCCCCCCGAGTGCCCCTTGCTAGCCAACAGGCATGCTCTACCTCAGGACTTTGCACCTGCCGGTTCCTCTTCTTGGATCATCTTTCCCCACTGCCACCCCCGTAACTGCATAAGTCTTCCTTCACTTCCTCCAAATATCATCTTCTAAGTAAGCCTTTCCTAGCCACTGCATCTTAAATGAAAACCATCATCACTCACCCACCTATGTACACACTCACTCTCTCTACCCCCTTCCTTTCTTTTTGTGCCTTAGCATTTCCACTAACATCCCATGCCTTTTACTTATTTATGTAGTTTACTCCTTGTTTCTCTACAAAAAAGTAAGCTGCCTGGGTGTAGGCTTTTAAAATATATTTTATTCACTGCTCTATTTCCAACACCTAGAATAATATCTGGCACATAGTAGGAGCACAACAAACATGTATTGAAAGAATGACTAAACAAAACAGATGGAAAAAAAAAACAGAATTGCATGATAAAAATAGTTCCACCACGTTTGTTCCTTCTCATTATTCACATCTCTGCTCAATAATCATCTCTACCTACGCTATTTCAGTAGCCTTTCCTAAAAGTCATTCTCTATGTCTTTATCCTGATCTACTTCTTCATAGCATTCACCACTGCCAAATTTAATTACTCAAATATTTGTTTACTTTGAATAAATTATTTGTCTTGCCCAGTTGAATGTAAACTCCATGAGGGCAAAAAAAAAAAAAAAAAAAAATTGTCCTGTTCACTGTTGTATCTCCTCAGCTTAGAATTTTTTTTAATCAAAGATCTTTGACCATATATGTGTGGGTTTATTTCTGAACCCTTGATACTGTTTCATTGATCTATATGTGTGTCCTCTCTCTAATTTCACATTGTTGTAACTAATGTATAATTTTATAGTAAGTCTGGAAATCAGGTATTACATTAATTTCTCCCCAAAATCTTCCTGGGATTTTGATTGGGATTGTACTGAATCTATATATCATTTTGGAAAGAATGGACATCTTAACAATTTGAATTCAGGGATATATGTTTGAGGATCCCATAAGCAGAAATGACTCATGCCCTATTCCTTGAAAGAACTCTAGGAAAGTGGCAACACCCAAAAGGAAAGGAGTTGATGGTTTTAAGCTTCATCAGAGATAATCTTGCACCAATGGTGGCCCCAAACGTGCAGAAACGACTGCCCCTAAAGAGATCAAGTAATCAGAAGCGATGAGTATCTCAGCAGTGACTCATGATGGATAAATGATCAGGGAGGTAGAAAACTTGTTCCTTGTCTTAAGGTCTGGGCTCTATATGCTGCCCTAGGTTTCACCTCCAAGAAAACTGGAGTTGAATTTCCCATCAGTCCAATTGGATGGGAAGCACTGAGTTGAAGTTAAGACAATATAAGGAAAATGAGAAAATTAGATGTATTAATCTAGATTCTCCAAAGAAACAGAACCAATAGGATAAATATACATATGCATATATAAATACATATGATTTATTATAAGGAATTGGCTCACATAAATATAGAGGTTAGAAAGTCCCAAAATGTGAAGCTGGCAACCTAGAGATGCAGGAAGAGCCAAAAGTCTAAGAATCGGGAAAACTGATGGAGTTTCAATCCAAGTCCAAGGCTCAGTGCAGAAGACTAATGTCCCAGCTCAAAGACAGAGAGAGTGACTTTTCCTTTACTCAGCCTTTCTGTTCTTCTCAGGCCTCCAATGAACTGGATGAGGCTCACCCACACTGGGCGGGGCAATCTGCCTTACTGGGTCTACTGGCTCTACTGTTAATCTCACCTAAAAACACCCTCACGAGTACACCAAGAATAACGTTTAACCAAATATCTGGGCATCTTGGGGCCAGTCAAGTTGACTTGACTTGAGATCACATGAGATCATTGTTGTACCCTAATTTCTGGATTGAAATTCATACTTGTGACATTAGAATCACTTTTCTGACTTACTGTTTGAGACATAGATCCATTGGCTAACCTGAATAGAAAAGTGGAGAGGAGAAGGAAAGAAATTGCATCAGTGTTTTCACCATTTATCAAAAATGAAGGTAGGGCTTCAAGATGGTGGAAGAGTAAGATGTGGAGATCACCTTCCTCCCCACAAATACATCAGAAATACATCTACATGTGGAACAACTCCTACAGAACACCCACTGAACACTGGCAGAAGACCTCAGACTTCCCAAAAGGCAAGAAACTCCCTGGTGGGGGAAGTTTCGGAGCCATGGAGGAGAGCACAGTGACAGGGGTGCAGAGGGAAAAGCAGAGAGATTCCCACATGGAGGATCGGTGCTGACCAGCACTCACCAGCCCGAGAGGCTTGTCTGCTCACCCGCTGGGACGGGCGGGGATGGGAGCTGAGGCTCGGGCTTCAGTCAGATCCCAGGGAGAGGACTGGGGTCGGCTGCGTGAACACAGCCTGAAGGGGCTAGCGCGCCACAGCTAGCAGGGAGGGAGTCCGGAAATAGTCTGGAGCTGCCGAAGAGACAAGAGACTTTTTCTTGCGTTTTTCTTTCCTGGTGCACGAGGAGAAGGGATTCAGAGCTCTGCTTAAACGAGCTCCAGAGACGGGCGCGAGCCGCGGCTATGAGCGCGGATCCCAGAGACGGGCATGAGACCCTAAGACTGCTGCTGCCGCCACCAGGAAGCCTGTGAGCGCTTGTTATCATTGGTGGATTTATTTCTTGGTTTGGTTGCTCTCTTCTTTCTCTCTTATTACTTTTAATTTTTTTTGATAATTATAATTTATTTTAATAACTTTATTTTATTTTTTCTTTCTTTCTTTTTTTCTACTTTTTATTCTGAACTGTGTGGATGACAGGGTCTTCATGCTCCAGCCAGGCATCAGGCCTGTGCCTCTGAGGTGGGAGAGCCGAGTTCAGGACACCGGTCCACCAGAGACCTCCTAGCTCCACGTAATATCAAACGGTGAGAATCTCCCAGAGATCTCCATCTCAACGCCAAGACCCAGCTCCACTCAACGACCAGCAGGCTACAGTGCTGGACACCCTATGCCAAACAACTAGCAAGACAGGAACACAACCCCACCCATTAGCAGAGAGGCTGCCGAAAATCATAATACGGTCACAGACACCCCAAAGCACACCACTGGACATGGACCTGCCCACCAGAAAGACAAGAGCCAGCCTCATCCACCAGAACACAGGCACCAGTCCTCTCCACCAGGAAACCTACACAACCCACTGAACCAACCTTAGCCACTGGGGGCAGACACCAAAAACAATGGGAACTACGAACCTGGGGCCTGTGAAAAGGAGACCCCAAACACAGTAAGTTAAGCAAAATGAGAAGACAGAGAAACACACAGCAGACGAAGGAGCAAGGTAAAAACACACTAGACCTAACAAATGAAGAGGAAATAGGCAGTCTACCTGAAAAAGAATCCAGAGTAATGATAGTAAAGATGATCCAAAACCTTGGAAACAGAATGGAGAAAATACAAGAAACATTTAAAAAGGACCTAGAAGAACTAAAGAGCAAACAAACAGTGATGAACAACACAATAAATGAAATTAAAAATTCTCTAGAAGGAATCAATAGCAGAATAACTGAGGCAGAAGAACAGATAAGTGACCTGGAAGATAAAATAGTGGAAGTAACTACTGCAGAGCAGAATAAAGAAAAAAGAATGAAAAGAATTGAGGACAGTCTCAGAGACCTCTGGGACAACATTAAATGCACCAACATTTGAATTATAGAGGTCCCAGAAGAAGAAGAGAGAAAGAAAGGAACTGAGAAAATATTTGAAGAGATGATAGTTGAAAAGTTCCCTAATATGCGAAAGGAAATAGTCAATCAAGTCCAAGAAGCGCAGAGAGTCCCATACAGGATAAAACCAAGGAGAAATAAGGCAAGATACACTTTAATCAAACTATCAAAAATTAAATATAAAGAAAAAATATTAAAAGCAGCAAGGGAAAAACAACAAACAATATACAAGGGAATCCCCATAAGGTTAA
>NW_020175190.1:207622-208186 GCF_003031525.2 Neophocaena asiaeorientalis asiaeorientalis
AACCTTTACAGACAAGCAAAAGCTAAGAGAATTCAGCACCACCAAACCAGCTTTACAACAAATGCTAAAGGAACTTCTCTAGGGAGGAAACACAAGAGAAGGAAAAGACCTACAATAACAAACCCAAAACAATTAAGAAAATGGTAGTAGGAACATATGTATTGATAACTACCTTAAATTGATAACCACCTGGAACAGGAGAGAAAGCCCAGAGATAAACCCACAGACACATGGTCACACTATTTTTGATAAAGGAGGCAAGAATATACAATAGAGAAAAGAGAGCTTCTTCAATCAGTGGTGCTGGGAAAACTGGAGAGCCTAGATGTAAAATTAGAACACTCCCTAACACCATACACAAAAATAAACTCAAAATGGATTAAAGACCTAAATGTAAGGCCAGACACTATAAAACTCTTACATATACAGATAGCCAAAAAACACATGAGAGAATGCTAAGCATCACTAATCATGAGAGAAATGCAAATCAAAACCACAATGAGGTATCACCTCACACCAGTCAGAATGGCCATCATCAAAAAACTCTACAAACAATAAATGCTG
>NW_020175190.1:208315-267463 GCF_003031525.2 Neophocaena asiaeorientalis asiaeorientalis
GGGAGATGCAAGAGGGAGGAGATATGGGCATATATGTATATGTATAGCTGATTCACTCTGTTATAAAGCAGAAACTAACACACCATTGTAAAGCAATTATACTCCAATAAAGACGTTTTTACAAAAAATGGAAGAAAAATTAGTGTGAACTTATTCTACCAAATTTAAAAGTGTTCTTATTATAAAGCTACACATTTTTTTTAACGTAGTACCAGTTCAGGAATAGATAAGTCAAAAAGAAGATAAAAACTAGAAATAAACTAGGTGGATATAAACTTTTACTATATGTTAAAGTTGATATTTGAAATTAAATTATTTAACCAACTTACTAGCCAGCTAAGCTACCTGGCCAAAAACACCAGGGGAAATACTCTTGTCTGATATCATTTACGCAAGTAAATTCTAAGTGAATGAAAGATAAATGTTCTGTCAACGAATTTATAACAGATCTAGAAGAAAATATTTTTCTTAGAGTAGAGAAGACATTTCTAAGAATATATACAAATTCAGATTTTTAGGAAAAATTAATATATTTGCTACAAAAAACTCAGAAAATTCTGCAGGTAGGAAAGTCATATTACTACCTTTTGCTAGTCTGTTATCTGATATTATCTGATTAAAATACATATATTTGTAAAATAAAAGAAAGTGTTTATAATCTTAATATGTAAAGAACTCTTACAAATCAATAAAAAAGATAAATGTCCTAAAAGGTATGTAGGCAATTCATAAAAGAGAGCGAATGGTTTTAGGAAAAGGTATGAAAAAGAATTCAATATCACCAGCTTTCAAACATGCATTCAATTAAAAATAACAATGAGGTTAGAGTGGGTTTTTTTCTGCACAAATTAGCAATTCTTTTAAAATATGAAAACATGTTTTTTCGGCGGGGAAAGAGTATTCTCAAGAACTGCTGAGCAGGAAGATTATTTGGCACCATGAAAAATGTGTTCACTCTTCTATCCAACTTTGCTCTTCTAGAAAAGCATCTTAAAAGAGCTAATTAAGGATGTGCACAAAGATTGACTTGTGCCTCACATCCACGCAGCTCTGTCTTCTCATCTCTTTTGGGTCTGAACTCAAATGCTTTTTTTCACAGTGAAGCCTATGCCACCCAATCTAAAATTGCAAGGACCCACATACTACTTATTCTCCTTCCCTTATATATTTTCCCCCATGGCACCTGCCATATCATGTGTTTTATTTTCTTATCTAGTTTTTATTTTTCTTTTCCCACTGAAATACGAGTTCTATATGGCAAGTATTTTTGTCTGTTTTGATCACTGCTCTGGCCAGGGACAGTCCTACATTTTATGGATCCTGACACACAATTTGGGGGTTCTCCTTAAAAAAGAAGTGTTTTCCCCCCAAAATTTCACATTTTAAAAACCTGATAAAATAAATATTATTAAATCTAGAAAAATGACAGTGCTGGTAAATTAAAGCTCAAAATTTGAATTATTTTGGTATTGGCTGGATTTCTAAAGGTATTCCTAAAGGTAAGCCTGGGAATAATCGATACACTTTTACTTTTTTTGTAGTTCAAAGAGTTCATTCACTCATTCATTATGTTTTGCAGATTTATTGAAATGCAATTCACATACCATAATACTCACCCGTTTAAAGTATGCAGTTCAGTAGTTTTTAGCATAGTCAAAGAGTTGTGCAAACATTATCACAATCAATCTAGAACATTTTTATCACCTAAGGTAAGTTTGAACCACACTTTTCAGTTGATAGACATTCAAGTTGTTTCCTCTTTTTGTTTGTTTGTTTGACTTTTTGTTTTTTTATTAAGTTGAAATTTACCTACTACACAATTCACCTTTTTAAAGTGTACAGCCCAATGACTTGTAGTATATTCAAAAGCTGTGCAATCATCACGCTAATTCCAAATCATTTTCATCACCACAAGAAGAAACCCATACCCATGAGCAGTCATTCTTCATTACCCCTTCCCTCAGTCCCTGGCAACTACATGTCTACACTCTATTTCTGTTTATTCTGGACATTTCATATAAATAGAATTATATAATATATGGGGTTTTGTGACTGCTTTTTTTCCCACTTAACATGATGTTTTCAAGGTTCATACATGTTGTAGCATTTATCGACACTTCATCTCTTTTTATGGCTGAAAAATATTCCATTGTATGGATAGACCACATTATCCATTATCCAATCAGTTGATAGACGTTTGGATTGTTTCTACTTTCCAATTTGGGCTATTATGAATAATGCTGCTATGAACATTTGTATTCAAGTTTTTGTGTGATATATGTTGTCATCTCTCTTAGGTATGTGCCTAGGAATGGATTTGCTGGGTTGTATGGTAACTCAATGTTTAACATCTTGAAGAACTTCCAAAACTTTCTATAGTGGCTACACCATTTTATATCCCCACCAGCAATTTACAAGGGCTCTGACTTTATCCTATCCTTGCTAAGACTTGGTATTGTCTGTCTTTTTGATTCTAGCTATCCTAGTGGATGTGAAGCCCATACTGGTTTGGATTTCCATTTCCCTGATGTCTAATGATGTTGAGCATCTTTTCATGTGCTTATTGGCCATTTGCACATCTTTGGCGAAATGCCTATTCGGAATCTGTGTCTGTTTTTCAACTGGGTTGTCATTTTACTATTGAAGTGGGATGAGACGTCAGTGGAGCAGAGGGGTGACATGATCTGATTTACATTTTACAGGCTCACTCATGCTGCTCTGTTGAAACTAGCCTTAAGCGGGAAAAGGGCAAAAGCAGGGAACCAGTTAGGAGGTTAGTGCAATAACCCAAGTAAGACCATACTGTCTTGAACCACTAGCAGCAGCAAAGGTATGAGAAGTGCTTTGATTCCAGATACATTTGAAGCTAGAAGCAACACGATTTCCTGATGGAGTGCCTGGGGGATGTGCAGTAATGAGATGTTCTAAAACACTCCAGGTCTTTTGTTCTGGAGAACCGGGAATAATAGGAAGTGTCACGAGTTTTGATTTTGGACATGCTAAGTTTGAGATACCTATTAGGCATCCAAGTGGAGAGATGATGTTGGCAGTCAGATATACAATTCTGGGATTTAGAGAAGTCCGGGCTGGAGATTAACATGTGTGATTCAGTTGCCTAGAAAAGGTAAAGCCATGAGGCAGCATGAGATAAGCAAGTCAGTGAGTGTAGATACAGAATAAGAAAGGTTTTTGTTGAATAAATGAAAAGTTGACTCTTTGATGTATGTTTTACATATATGTGTGTTATCATTTTCTATTAACTAAACTTCAACTTAGGTTTGTGGGAAGGGTATTAATCCTGTAGCGACTTATGCCACTAATTAGCGCTCATAAATATGTTTTATGTGACACCTCGCATTCATCCCTCAAAGATGGGTCCCAAAAGTCCCATCTTCAAACAGCCTGTGTATCTGCCCCACAACCTTCAACTTCCCCTTATTGACAAGCTGCAGAAAAAGAGGAGATGAATGTTGATGCCAGTGTTTGTTGGGGACCCTCTGTTTCAGAGCCTTTAGCTAGGTGCTCTCAGAGTGACAGGAAACCTCCATGACATGAGAGACATGCGCAGGCAAAGTGGGTAGATTACAGAGGTGCTCCATAGCACACTGTGGGGACGTGGGCTATAGAGCATCAGCTTAGGTACCACTGTAAGACCCCATGGCAAATACTAAGTGTGGCACCTTGAGTAAATCAAGCATCCAATTAAAACCTGCATTTAAATTTCATTTGACTCAATTCCATCAGCAGCAAGTGGGTTTCAGCAAGAGCATCGCCAAGGAACCGCAAATGGTGAGGCTGCAGGAGTGATGGTTAGAAGCGTTGGAGAATTCTGGATTTGTCAGAGGAACAAGCATACAGTTTTGGGAGGCAGGGCTGTAAGAATCATGAAACTTTACAGAATATGGTGATAAAATTTGTTTCTCAACTGCACAGGACATGAAAGTATTGAGGCAGAAGCATGGATGTGCATTTATGCTTTAAATTATTAAATGAAATAATTATGTAGCTAAGGTTGAATTGATGGTTTTATTGTTTAATTATTCTGAGGACAAAAAAAATGAATGAGCAACTTTTGATTTAGTAATATCTAATAATTTGGAAGTGTGAGAAACAGCTATAAATATCCAATTTCGGGACTTCCCTGGTGGTCCAGTGGATAAGACTCCACGCTCCCACGGCAGGGGGGCTCAGGTTCAATCCCAGCTCGGGGAAATAGATCCCACATGCATGCTGCAAGTAAGAGTCCGCATGCTGCAACTAAGAAGTCCACATGCCACAACTAAAAAGATCCTGCGTGTCTCAACTAAGGCCCGGCGCAGCCAAAATAAAATAAATATTTTAAAAAATTATCCAGTTTTGATAAAGAGATAAGTCAACAGTGAAGAGCTACTATGTGCCATGTCTTCAGTTGTGTTCTTTCCCAAGTGAGTAATCTCAAGATTAAGACCGCTTTGCCTATATGCCCAGTATCGAAGATGAATCCTTGTTTCAAAATGGTCATCTATTAATTTTGCACTATGCCTGGTGACTACAGGGGAATGAACTGAAATTCATTTTCTACAATGTTATACTTTTAAAAAATGTGGGGAAAGTCTGGACATTTTAATTCTTTGCACCTTTATTTCTTTTTAAAAAACAGACATTTGTTTCCTACTTCAGCAAAAACAAATGAGGACGAAACTTGACTGATAACCTAAATGGGAATTTTTAAGAGCCAGTGTAGGAAGAAAAGAAGAAAAGAACTTGCCAGTTATGATCACTGGATAACAGATAATACTTTTTATTTACATTTAGCTGACCAAAAAGACAGGCAAGTATTTTTTTAAAAAATCTCAAGACAGAAGATGCTATGTTTAAATAACAGGTACATGATTTCTCCAGACACATCCATTCTCAGCCCCCGACAAGGTCTCTCAATGCATCCAGTGTGCTTTTTCTAAACGAAAATTCTTATATACAAGCCCTTGGACCACAGAAGCTTCCTTGGGAACTATTTTTTCTTATGGGCATTTTACAGTGATGTTGGTATAACCAAATTTCTACTAAGAATTTAACTTTACACTTAGTTGGGCAATACAACGAAATATCTAGCTCAGTTTCTTTATAATCTAACTAACTGCCTCAATCCACCTGTGAAACATCAGATCTTCCCCAAATGCTCTGTGTATAAGGGGGACACGTTACTCCTTAAGCAGTACTTTACCTGTGTGCATTCTTCACTGTAGTGTACAAAATGATTCTTCAGAATATGTACAGCACTTTTTAAAAGTGTGGACTTTTTCTCTTTTCCAAAACAGCAAATTCTTGATTAACCATGTCCCACACAACCACCTTCAACCCTGGGATGTTAGCAAAGCTGTAACTAGGGACTCGATTCCTCCCGGTTACACACATTCTTGGACTACTTCTATCAACCGCAATAAATATGGGCTCAAAACTAGACAAATTCTCCAAGTTTAATTAAGATTATCCAAACAAAAACACTGGGGAAAGAAATCTGCTGGTCTCCTTTCCAAATATAATGCATCCCAAAGTAAAATATAAAAGTTTTAGTTTAATAATGTACATAAAAGTCTTTGTTCAAGTATAAATGACAAGCTTGATTTTAAAGGAAATCACCCTCTGGTGGCCTAGCTGGAGGAAGAAAAAAAAAAGAAAGAAAGAAAATCATCCCCATCATATGTACATAATTGCATTCTAAAGCAATCTTGGGGAACTTGCACAGTGTTTGGGGTCACATGTCACTGCTCTACTCCAGGAACATGGCCACATGAAAGCAGATTGTAACTCATGAGTTATTATACACTGAGATTTTTGCATATAAGGTACTTCATGAGGCAGAATGGCATAAAGGACATTTAAATGCAGAACTTATATTCATCTACAGGAATAATATTTCCCAGTTGTGAACTAATTACTATACTTGGAAAATGCTAGCATCCTCATAAATATTTTGGTTAAATTATGGTGCAAAACCTGAATTTTGCAAACTTCGAAAAGGCACATTTTTGTGACATCTCCTAAGCATTTCTCTGAGAGCCTAAGGAATGCTATTAACTTCATGAAACATTTCACTCCCTAGAAGAGTCTTCACCAAGAAGATACCTCAGAGGTAAAGACTTCCTGAAGACTGTAAGAAAACTCTGTGGGTTCATAAGTGGAGGAAAAGAAACAACTATGAAATGTAGGACCAGCTGAGAACTCACCGTGAGGAACGGATGAAGTGTGATAGGCTTGCTCCTGGCCGAAAATATTACTGTCCTTCTATAAACTGCTGGAATGCTTTTTTCACTTTACTGTGGAACATTGCCATTTCTGCAAATGGGTTCCAAGGCATGCCCTTGTAAAAAGGCAGCTGCAGGGCTTCCCTGGTGGCGCAGTGGTTGAGAGTCTGCCTGCCGATGCAGGCGACGCGGGTTCGTGCCCCGGTCCGGGAAGATCCCACATGCCGCGGAGCGGCTGGGCCCGTGAGCCATGGCCGCTGAGCCTGCACGTCCGGAGCCTGTGCTCCGCAGCAGTGAGAGGCCCGTGCACCGCAAAAAAAAAAAAAAAATGCAGCTGCAGCCCTGCGTGGTAACTGCACGAGGCTGGTATGGATGCGTTCCAGATGTGGGGAAGATGATCACAGTCATTCTTTCTGGGAAAGAGTATGAACCGACTGCTTTCTCTTTAAACATCACAAGATATCAGCTCTACTAAGAAAACTGATTGGTAGCAGTAGAAAGGCGGGTGATTTGGGAATATGAAGAACCCCGGGAGGTGGGGCAGACTAAGAGGAAGCCTCCGAGTCAGGAGAGGAGGCCAGCAAACATCACAGGTTTAATGGACCCCAAGGGCATTAGGGGATAGAGAGGGCTGCAAAAGTTGAAGCAAGAAAGACCTTGTTCTTAGGAAGGGAGGTGGAAATTTACATTTTCCATCGTTCAAACTGTTGACACGACCCTGTTGCCAAGATCCAAAACTCAGGCAGGTTCCTTGAGTATTAAAGGACAGCTATGTGAGGGTTTAGCCTTCCTCAGAAGGCTTGGCCTCGTAACCCATGGTAGCATGATATTGTTTCTGTGGGAAAAGTGTTTCAAAGTATAAGCCAGTTGTTTGGAACATGATAGAGAATCTCTTCATAAGATTACTCACTTCTGGGCAATTCTTTATGTGCATTCTCAGTTTTAGAATGTAATCAACGTGCTTTGAATCTCCAAAATATATTCTATGGTGTATAGAAAACAAATGAACCTTTTATGAGGAATTAAAAAATGCCCAACATTGGGCTTCCCTGGTGGCGCAGTGGTTGAGAGTCCGCCTGCCGATGCAGGGGACGCGGGTTCGTGCGCCGGTCCGGGAAGATCCCACATCCGCGGAGCGGCTGGGCCCATGAGCCATGGCCGCTGAGCCTGCCCGTCTGGAGCCTGTGCTCCGCAACGGGAGAGGCCACAACAGAGAGAGGCCCGCGTACCACACACACACAAAAAAAGCCCAACATTTGTGTTACAGAGATGAAACTTTTGTACCGTACATTCACATACAGCAATACTCCCTACTGACATTTATTACTTAAATGATACTAGGTGCTGCAGGATAAATGTCTCTGTTTCATACATATGGCAAATCCAATAATCTATCACTTCAATAAACCATTCCATTAGTAGGGAATAACTACAAATATTCTATATGCAAGTGCTTTATATCGTTCTAGAAATACAATCAAGAGGCAATGCTTTAGGGCTACACATTAAGGCTACCTTGGTTATTTAAAATGTGTATAAGCAACAAGGGCACTTTTGCAAAAGATAGTATAAATTAAACAGTATCTCCATCTTAGGAAAAGAGAAGCTATTACAAGCCAACTCCACATCGAAAATGGTATCTTACAACTTCCTGCTATTATTCTAATGCAGGACAGATTATTGCTCACAACTGCACATTTCAGAACACAAAGAAATTTTCATATTTTTGTTACCTTTTAAGCAAGGTGACATCAGAATAAAAACTTTTAAAATTAAGCTTTTCTTTTCTGTTAAAAGTAAAATTTATTACAATACAGTAAGTGTAAGTGTTATTAAAAATGCTGGTTAAAATTATAAAGTGTCTATATAATTTTTCTAATATAAATATTGGAAATAACTTTAACAGTTCTATACGTACATAGTACACTGAAAACATAAAATCATGCATAAGGCTGAAATATCACTTTGCATATTATCCTTTTAGGTATCACTCTTGTCTTCTCCTGCTCCCAGGATCATTCCAGAATATGAAGGGGTTACAAACTTCAAGGTTTCAGTGTTTTGAATGTATGTCTGTTATCACACATTAACAATGCTTTAAAATCACTGCTTACATTCTAATCACGTGGTTCTAGTTCCCATATTTCCCTTTCTCGATAGGCCTTGGACAAAAAGTTGAGCTAGAAAACCTGTGATTACAGGACCCAGCATGACATGAATTCTCAATGATTCATTTAAAAGTGGCATAAAGTGTTTTATATATATATATATATATATATATATACATATATATATATTTTAAAAGTCCTACAGGACATGAAAGACAAGTACATCACATGTAAATAAAATTAAGCAGCTCACCCTCTGCTTGCTTACTTGGCTCCACGTCTCTATAGGAAGGAGAAGCCGAGCCATGAAGAAGATAGGGCAAATCGGAACTGCTGGGAGTGTGTGTGTTTGGCGGGGCTGGTGAAGGTGGGTGGGCAGCAGCACAGGGAAGGAACTGGGGAGAAATGTCAGATTATGAAGGGAAATTAAACAGCGTTACTTATCCATTCTTCCCCATCTTGCTAAAGCAGGGGCCGGTTCCAGCCCAGCCTCCCTCCCCTGCCTCCCAGTGAGGGATCTGTCCCCCCAGCACTGTGAAGGCAGCCACTGCCTTTCAGACAATGTGAAGCCATAGCTGTTCCCTACTGAGAACACTTCACAAATGTGAGGAACAGCCTATAAAGTATAGCTTTGGACATTTCATACATTCCAAGGACAGTCTGAAGTAGGCCTCAACACGAGGGGCAGGGGAAACAGTTTTTACAAGCAGCTAACGCCCAGAGAGGCTAAGGGGTTCAGCCAAGGGGAAGGCAATGCTTCTTCCTTCATGACAGCGCTTCTCAGACTTTAATGTGCCTGCGATTCACTTGGGGTCTCATCAAAATGTATTAGGTTGAGGATGGGGCCCCAGACGCTGCATTTGTAATAAGCTCCTATGGACCACGCTTCGAGATGCTGATGCTCTTGGTCTACGGACCACACTTGGAGAAGCAAGAGTCTGCAACATAAAGAGGGAGCTGCCTCTGTGTCTCTGGGCCACAGGTATATCTTGGAAGTCCTGGGCAGAGCTGAGACAGCCCCAGTGCTATGTGCCCACTCAAGCACATCCCCGGGCCAAAGGTGGAGATGCAGCACACTGAGTGAGCAACTGTCTACAAGACTGAGTTAACATATTTTCTGAGAGCACCATGACTCTATGAAAAGCTAAACAAATAACATAATTCAACTTGAGTAAATGGAGAGGTCTACTGGCTGGGAATAAAACTAACCTTTTCCCCATGTAGTCCTCCTTAAAGTGAACATGATTACAAAGGTATAAAGAAACAGTATATTAAATTTCATAGTAAAAGGCCACATGTGCACACATATACATACAGTATGAATTCTAAGAAATTAAATGCATTTAATCAGAATAAAGCACGTGCTACCACTGCTCCCAGCTAAAATCATCTCCTCTTCCAAATACAAGGAAAAAACCTTGAATTGTAAGGAAAATCACTGCATTGCCTGCCAGCACCAGGCCACAGGCTCCCCACTTGATCTGAAACACAAAAAAAGAGGATTAAATCTTTACTTTCTTTATACTGTACTCTTTGCAAATCTGTTATTTCCTGCTTTAGAAACATCCAATGAAATATTACATAAAACTGCTAAAAGGCTTAATAATCTAATAGACAGGAGAGAGTGAACTGTTCAGTAATTAGTCTAATTACTTCGTGATGCTTATTAATTAAGTCTGGTATCATCCTTAACGTTTTCCCCATTAGACATAATTCTATACTTGTTTTCAGCAGACAATGACTGCCTTAAGTAAAATACATGAAGCAAGATTACAAAGGGTCCAATTACAATATTGGGTACTCAAAGTTCTGTATGTATTGCCTTCTTTCATGAAAATAGGAATTGGAGAGTTACGGATTGATTTGTTTCTTTTCTAGGCAAGAAAAGGTTTTAAATAATACTCTGCATGCAAATAAAAAGAGCTTTCCAGCAGGGCAGATAGTTTTCCAGAGGCACAGTTGGGGATGAGACTACCCTCTAGTGGACATTTTTTGTTTTAATTTAACAAATAGAAAACATCAATGAAAGTTTCCTCATAAAATGTGATGCAGTATTCGAAAGGTAAAAATAGAAATCTTTAGGGCAAAATTTAAGAAGTACTAGTCTAAGGCACTAGAAGAATAAGATAATGAAAATATGACATCTAAAACCTTCCATGCAGACTTCCCTGATGCCGCAGTGGTTAAGAATCTTGCCTGCCAACGCAGGGACGGGTTCGATCCCTGGTCCAGGAAGATACCACATGCCGCGGAGCAACTGAGCCTGTGCACCACAACTACTGAAGCCCATGCGCCGCAACTACTGAGCCCACGTGCTGCAACTACTGAAGCCCGCGCTCCTAGAGCCCGTGCTCCGCAACAAGAGAAGCCACTGCAATGAGAAGCCCATGCACTGCAATGAAGAGTGGCCCCTGCTGGCCGCAACTAGAGAAAAGCCTACGTGCAGCAACGAAGACCCAACACAGCCAAAAATAAATTTTAAAAAAACAAAAAACAAAAAGACTTCCACGCTTCTGTTATCTAGACAGAGTTCAAACTGGCCTGGCATTCCAGACCCTTCCCAGTCAGGCTTCCCCAGCCTTTCTATCCTCAATCTCAATCCCTCCCTTTTTGCTCCATCATATTGGACTGCTCTTTATTCCACGTACTGCATTTTTGCACTCGGGTGCCATTCCATGCAATAGCCTTCCCTACTCTACACAGAACATTATTTATCCTTAGAGGCCACATCAAATGCCAGTTGTAATTTCTCTCTTCTCGGTGCTCCTATGGCTTTCTGATCATGTTTTAATGAGCACGCTTGGTATATTTATAGTACACTTGCCCATCAGGCAAGTTTCTGTGCTCTTTGAGAACAGAGACAGTATCTGGTTCTTATTCTTAGTGTCCTATAAATAGCATATGCTCCAAAGATGTTTACTGCATGAATAAATAACACTTGTGCAGATCTGATATTCAATGCCCCAAGTAAGAGTTTCATGAAGTTGAAACAGTATGTAATTGGGGGAAATAAAAGCAAATAGTATGAAAGACAGTGAATGTCAAAGAACTGAATAAATTATACCCATAATGTGTATTTCAGAGACAAAAAGAAAATTTTCGTATTTGATATCGATGAAATAAAGTGCATATTTTATGTCAAGACAAGAAAAAATTAAACATAAAATTTTTCTCTGCCCGTTTGGGCCTCCTCCCTCCCCTTCAGTGTGTACTGTACATCTACATTAACCAGACTTCCTTCGGAGATAATGTTCCTTCTTAATCTCATAAAGGGTCACAACTGCTTAGGAGATAACCTTCCTTCTTAATCCTGTAAGGGGCCACGATTACCCATAACCCACTACTTACTTGATACATGCCAATCTGGATTGCATAAACTGTCACTAGTACGTCATTTGATATATAACCATTTGTCTCTAAAACTTATGTAACTGTGCTTTGATCTCTAACATGTGGAACAGTCGTCTCCTGGGTTATAATCCTCAGGTCGGCTCAAATAAAATTCTCCATTTCTTTTTTAGGTCGATGATTGATTAGTTTTTTCTTCAACAATATGAAGATGTCATCTTATTCACTGTATCGCTTAGTAGCTGTACAGTTGTCCCTCAATATATGCCTATTGTGTTGAGGATTGTGTCTATGATCCTATTTGCAGGAGAAGAATTTGATATGTTGTGATTTATAATAAGAATTCGGTCTTTGTCCCCATTTCTTGCACAGAGCTTCTAAAACCCATGGAATTTCCTAAGTGATGAGAGTGGTAAAGGTGACTTTTTTTATGTGAATGAGGTAACTTTGGAAAGCACCTAAGGATGGAAGCCGGTTGCAGGAGGAGACAACCATGTGACTAGACAGTTAGAACTTTCAGTCCCACCCCCAACCTCCAGGGAGAGGGGGCTACGGGACTGGAGGTTGACTCGATCTCCAATAGCCAATGGTTTGATCCATCATGCCTGTGTAACGAAGCCTTCATAAAAACTCAAAAGGATAGGATTCGGAGAACTTCCAGGTTGATGATTTGCTGCTTTGGGGAAAGTGGTACCCTCAGAGAGGTCATGGGAGCTCCATGGTCTTTCCCCACACCTTGCCCTATGCATCTCTACCATCTGGCTGCTTCTCAGTTATATCCTTTTACAACAAACTGGGAATCCAGTGAGTAAATGGGTTCCCTGAGTTCTAACAAATTAATCGAACCCAAGGAGGGGGCCATGGGAACCCCTGATTTATAGCCAGTCAGTCAGAAGCACACGTAACAAGCTGAACCTGTGACTGGCATCGGAAGAGGGAGGCAGTCTTGCGGGACTGAGCCCTGAACCAGTGGAATCTGCTGTTATCTCTAGGTAGACAGAGTCAGAGTTGAGCACAACTGTAGGACACCCAGCTGGTGTGGAAGAATTGCTCCTCAGTGGTGTGGGGAACAACCCCCTGAACCACACACACACACACACACACACACACACACACACACACACACACACACATTGGAATTAGGTGATCAGGACCCCTTTTGATATTGACTTTGGAACTAGAAGAGTATTGCTATAGTAGTCTCTGGATGGCCCTACAATAAAAGGTAAGGATTTCAGAACAATTCTAGAAAATAGCTTACAGTAGAAAAAGCAAGAAATCACCTGGTCTGGCTAAAAGTTGTAAGAGAAACAAAGAAAGCATTCTGCAAACATGGGCAAGATACTGACAGGTGGCTCTAAGGTGGGGGAATAGAGAAACTAAAAATATGCCTGGCCTTGAGGCTTAAGTCAAAGCAGGGGAAATGAAATTTGTGGTTCCAGACACAGGCCTGTGGAGTAAACTCAGCAATAACTGGGCAAAACAATAGACAACAGAACTTACCACGGCCACACGAGCAAGAATAACAGGAAATCCAAAGGCAGAAACAACAATTCCGGTAGTGAAAAAATAAGCCAGTTCCCGACAGGCACTACTTGTTGCATCGGAGTCATACGTTGCTCGTTTGGCAATGAAATAGGGGATGGGAGAGATGGCATGGAATATCAGGACAAACAAGGGCCAGTAAACACTGTTGGTTGCACCCAGAAGAAACCCAAAAGGAAAAGTTACAGTTACATCATAATTAAAGATATATTACTGTTTCAAAGTTAATATTACTTTAAATGTCTAGGTCAACGATTATTTTCATTTGTCACTATTAATACATGAGATGATTTCTACCAGGAACAGTTAAGAAGCAGCGATCATTAAAAATTACTAGTCCATTAATCTGCAGATAACTTATATTGTGTTAAGAAACAACTACATAATGTAAAATCTAGAATCTTTATTACTTTCTGTATTATTGAGCTGTCATTTCTTTAGGGACAGAATCTTAACTTAGTCATCTTTGCTTCCCCTATAGAACATAGCACAGGGCCTTGCACATGCTAATTCAATAGAGATCTTTTGAATGCATGCAGGTGGAAACTTTCACTTGCTTGGAATAAAACCCAGATTCCTCGCCCTGGCCTACAAAGCCTCACATGATTTGGCCAATTTCTTCCATTCATTCTGTGCCATCTTCCCTTCATTCGCTCAATCTGTAGCCACACCAGCCTTTCTGTTTCTTAAACACTCCCTCTGCCTGAATACCCTCCCCTGACTCATCAAGCCTGATAAGCTTATTTATCCACCAAGTCTCAGCTTAAAGACAACCTCTTCTATGCAGCCCTCCCTGACTCCCTGACTCTCCCAGGGAAACTCAGATTTACCTTCTCAAAGCTCTCACTGTACTTTGTACACTCTCTACTAGAGCTGTCAGCTTACTGACTGGACTGTTTACCTGTCTCTCACTCATAACTAGAACTGTAAACTCCTTGAGGACAGGACTGTGTCTCTTCATTCTTGTGTCACCAGCTGGTCCAGAGGAGGTTTTCAATAAATGCTCATTAAATGAATACATCAATTTTAAACAGAGCTTTGGTCTGCACAAATACAAGTGACCCAGGAAGGGACTGGGTTCATAATTTGGACTTCATTAACTCATCAGTTAGAGCTTGGTGCTAAACTGACCAAACTCCCTAATACCCGTACTAACAGTGACAAAGACACACAAAAATAGTTCTTTTGGAAATGATAACTTACCCATAATCCTCTAAGGCACATCCCAGCATAAGAAAAGTCAGCCCAATAGCCCCACTGAAGGATAATGCCACAAGAGCTGTGAAAAATAAAACCAAGAGTTATAGGTCCCCGTGGCTGTCAGGGACTGGGGGTGGGGGGAGAGGAATGGGGAGGGACTCTTTTGGGGTTGATAAAATGTCCTGGAATTAGAAAGTAGTAATGGTTGCACAACCTCGTGAATATACTAAAACCCACAGGATTTTACACTTTAAAAAGGTTAATTTTATGTCACGTGAATTATATCTCGATTTTAAATGTTTTAATAAAAAAAAGAATGCAGTGATTTACTTATCTCATTGGTTAATGTTACATTTGACTGGCAAATGACCACCTACGTGCATCATTTTTAAATCATCAGGTGGCGAAAGAGCTCAAGCCTTTCCAGTACTCAACCCCTATCTAACGTATGAATTCCCTCTATATTTGTCCCAAGAGCCAGCCAGCCAGTCGATACAACTCCACTGAAGGGAAACTCACTACCACTGAGGCAGGTCATTTCATTCTGATAGTCTTTAAATGCTGAAAACCCTTTTTCCTTAAATTGAACCCCAAACTGCCTCCTAGCAATATATACGCTTTGATCATTGTGCCCTCCAAACCACAGTGCTTCAAGTATTTGAAGATTGGCGCTTCCCAATTAGTGTCCCCTGAATATTTATTCCCTGCATCTGTTACACCAATCTTTGAGGAGGCAGGAACATTCTTGTTTTGTCCACTGCTGAGTGGGAGACGGAATGTGAGTTGTTAAAAAATCTTGAGCTCTGAGTCACCAACATGGGTTCAAATCTTAACTCTGTCACTGACTGCTTGTGTGACCTTGGGTAGAAGGTGAACCTCTTTAAATCCAATTTTTCACCTGTAAAATGCGAATCATGGTGCCACCTTATTAGGGAGTTTATGGGAATCAAATGAGATAATCTATGTAAAGTGCTTGGATGTGCTTTGATACAGGTAGCAATCCAAAGCACAGGACACTGAATTATCCAAATATTCCTCTGAAAAAAACCCATAATACTCAAAATTAGTCACTGACTAAACTAATTAACATTTTGATTGCTTCCTTTTACTTTAAAGGCAATTTGGGGAGACTTTTATAGGAAGATACCAAGGTGATTTTAAAACATCTGGGAGTATACAGATGGTAGGGGACAAGGAAGCACTGTCAGTTTTATGTACTTTTCCATTTAGCACATGTCACTTTTGGAAAAAAAAAAATGTACAAAAGTAACTTGTCCCGTATTGTTTCATTACAGATGACCTTCTCCTCATTGGCTTTGTCCCCTGCCTGTGACTGATCACCTGCACTACGCTGTCCCCCGGGAGAGCATTCAAAGCTAGGAATCATAGATCTCTTCCTTCTGTTCTGGGACACCAGTCACTCAAAGGTCACAACTATATCGCCAGTGGATGCTCTTTACCCCCCTTTTTCTTTTTCAGGAATTGCATCCTCGGCCATCTCTTAAACTTGGAGCTAACCAGGAATAGAATTTCATCTCTCTTGTCACTTTACACTCTTGCTGGGACATTGCATTCAACCCAAAGCTCCCTGGTACCACAAGGACCCAGCTACATCTGAGGCTGCAGCCCAGAGCAGGTTCTAAGAGCTTGGCCTGCACCTCCAACTCCAATCTGGACTTCTGTGGGTAGCCAACAAGGACCTCAACTTCAACATGTGTAAAACTGAAACATCCCCACCTTCTCCTCCCAAACACACACTTCTTCCCTTTGAAGGTTCTATCTTCAAAGACCGACACCAACCCTACACTCCGTTTTCTAGAAAATCAGTAAGTCAAGGTGACTCAGTCTCCCAGACCTCACTCAAACACACTGCTAAAGACTGAGTGATTGGGCTTCCCTGGCGCTGCAGTGGTTAAGAATCCACCTGCCAATGCAGGGGACATGAGTTCGAGCCCTGGGCCAGGAAGATCCCACATGCCACGGAACAACTAAGCCCGTTCCCCACAACTACTTAGCCTGCACTCTAGAGCCCGCGAGCCACAACTACTGAAGCCCACGGGCCTAGAGCCGGTGCTCTCCAACAAGAGAAGCCCACGCACCGTAACAGAGAGTAGCCCCCGCTCACCGCAACTAGAGAAAGCCCACGCACAGCAACAAAGACCCAACTCAGCCAAAAATAAATAAATAAATAAATATTTTAAAAAAAAAGACTAAATGATTGTGTCCCTCCCCCCAAATTCATATATTAAATCCTAAAGTCCAATGAGATGGTGTTAGGCGGTGATAAGGTCATGAAGGTGGAGTCCTTGTGAATGGGATTAGTACCCTTATAAAAGGGACTCCATAGAGCTTCCTTGCCCCCTCTGCCATGTGAGGACACAGCAAAAAGATGGCTGTCTAGGAACCAGGAAGCAAGTCTTCACCAGACAACAAATCTGCTGGCACCCTGATTTTGGAGATTCCAGCCTCTAGAACTAAGAAATAAATGTTGTTTAAGCCACCCAGGTTATGGTATTTTTGTCCTAGCAGTCCTAAAGGACCAAGACAACCACCTCTTCTCTTGTGCCCCCAGCTACTGTCCCCGTGAAGACCCTCATCATCTCATGCCTGCCTTCATCTCATGACTCTGCCAATCCATCCTCCACACAGCAGACAATGATGTCTCAAATACATAAAGCTGGTGTCACCCCTTCACAGTTGCTTTCACAGCCTATGAGTTGTTCTAGCACTGGAGGCGCACCTCTGCCATTGTTCTAGCACTGGAGGCGCACCTCTGCCACTGTTCTAGCACTGGAGGCGCACCTCTGCCATTGTTCTAGCACTGGAGGTGCACCTCTGCCATTGTTCTAGCACTGGAGGCGCACCTCTGCCCCGCGACACATGCTCTCTCCACTTGGAATAAACTCTGCCCTCACCCCATCCTTTGCCAGGTGAAGCCTTACTGATCTTTTTAGATTCAGGTCAAGAATTGCCTCTTTTGCGAAAGTGGTCCCCTTCCTCCCTGGAGCAGGGTTCAATAATCCCATCTGTATTAATTTCCTAGGGCTGCTATTAATAATGTACCACAAACCGGGTGGCTTAGAAGAACAGAAATGTATTCTCTCACAGTTCTAGGGGCTTGACGCCTGCTCCCTCTGAAGGCTCTAAAGGAAGACTCCTTCCTTGCCTCTTCCTAACTCCTGCAATCTCTGGTCCTCCCTGGCTTGCAGTTGCATCGTTCCAATTTGTGCCTCTGTCTTCATATGGTATTCTTCCTATATGTCTCCATGTCCAAATTTCCCTTTTCTTATAAGGACACTAGTCCTTGGGTTAGAGTCCAACTAATCCAATATCATCCTAACTTGATTACATCTGCAAAGTCCCTATTTCCAAATAAGGTCAAATTCACAGATACTGGGGAGCTAGAGCTTGAACATATTTATTTGGGGGACACATTCAACCTACAACGCCATCTTTGTGCTCCTTAGACATTTAAACAGTAACAATTATTTCCAGCTCTGTCAAACAACAACTTCTCATTTATCTTTTTATTCCAAGCCTCAGGCATACAGTAGTCCCTCTTTAAAAGTTGAATAATCTGCAAAAAGCTTCCTTTCCTTAGTCCTTTTCCATTTCATAGCCTATCTTCCTTGTTACTGTGTCACAATTTCTAACACAGTCACACATAAACGTTATTATGTGATAGTTTCCGGGCATGACTAAACACAGTGTAGTGCTGATACTTGTCATCTGCTTTCTGCATTGGCTTCAAATGGATATATTTCACAATGGACACTATCCAAGTAAATCATGTTTACTAAATTAATGCCGAATATAAAAGTCAGCCAGAAATAATTTTAAAATGTGTCTGCTACTAACAGTTTCACACTCAGCTAAATTTCATAGTGAATACACACATGTGTACAAAGACACCCATACGCATGTTTACAGCACATGTTGATTAACTGGAGAGGGAAGATCTTTGCGTACAAATATCAAGGATAGGAACTCCCACGTGGAAAGAGTTATGCTACTCTATTCAAAAGATGAGAAATCTAAGGGTGTCCTACCAAACCAACAGGAAGCCTTCCAATAGCCTCTCCTACAATTGCCATTCCCCATTCCTCTGAAGGCAAATAGATGAGGGAACTGGTGTTCTTGGTACCCCTTTTTAAATCAACTGCCCCATTCAAAAATACGTACTGCACAAAGACCTACTGTATAGCACAGGGAACTATATTTAATATTTTGTAATAACCTATAAGGGAAGAGAATCTGAAGAATACATAATATACATATATATACATATATATATATATGAATAGCTGTGCTGTAGACCTGAAACTAACACGGTATTGTAAATCAACTACACCTGAATTTTAAAAAAAGTCCTGCACAAACACTACCTTCTTGTCTGTCCATAAATGAATAAAGGCTGATGAAAGCAGCGATAAAATTCCACCTAATCTACTCTCCACAATTAAGACAAATACAGCATTTCAGGGCGCTTTCCGCTGACACTCGCCTGCAGCCAACTCTGCCTAGTTGGAAAAATCATCGGGAACAACAGATTTAAGTGCCCCGATGCCGACACAATGGCTCCTCTGGAAGAAACGGGAAACTCGGCGAAGCGGCAGGAAAAGGGAGGAGAGGCATTAGGGTGGACATGTCAGGAAGTGAAAGCCCAGTTTAAAACTCGGCAGAGGAGGGGGTGAGGGTACGCTCCCAGGAACTGGGAAGGAACCAGGGAGGTGATGCCCCCGGGGTTAGACGGGGTCTTCCAGGGAGAGACTGCTCCCGGCGAGGGCTCCGCCTGCAGCGACCCGGACACTCCGGGCGAAACGTGAAGGCCAGTATCCTTGCAGAAAAAGGGTTGAGGTTCCCCAAAACACGTCTCCACCCGTACCCCAAGGGGTGAAGGAAGCAGGCGAGCTGCTTCCCACCGGGAAAGGAGGGAAGGGTGGCAGGTCTGAGGGAGGCCGTTCCCCACCCACGCGCTGAAGGCGCAGCTCCAGCCTCATCCCAGAGCCGAGGCGGCGATCCCACGGCAGGACCAGCGAGCCGAGGACCTCGGATGTACCTTTAACGCCCGCCATGTCTCCCGAGCTGGGGCCGCGGCTGCTTCCGGCTTCTTGCCACGGCCCCTGCCCCCGCCCAGGCCCGGTCCCTGGCCGTATTTAGGGTGCCGAGAGCTGATAGGCTTGCCACGCAAACCCGCTTTCTCTTCGTAGCCGCGACTTTGCTCCACCAGCTCTCCTGCTAGGTCATAAGCATCTGCATAATCCCGGAACTGGCCCCACGCTCCTCTCTTCCATCTGTGGCTGGGACCCTGGCTCCGCCGAACCGCTAGGTACGCGGGCCCAGACGCTCCCCCACAGCCCACTCGGGACGCGTCCAGCACGGCGCGGAAGGAATCTCTGCGTGAGGGTGGAGAAGATGGAGAGAGGACTCGGAAAATTACAGTCGGTAGAGGAGGAAGGAATACCCTCTTACTCTGGCATTACATTCTCCAACCCTAGCGTGCGTTTGTGTGCCTGTCTGCGTTTACGTAGCTGTGGCTATGGCGGAGGTTGGGATGGGGACACCAGAGAAGAGGCCCCAAAGATCCCGTTTGTCTGGCCTTGCCTTGCTTAATACCAACTTGAGCACTTTTCGAGCACTAGCGTTTTCTTCGTTACACCCTGGTGTATCTATAGAGACAAAAACCAATAAGCTGTTTTGAGTCTGAGGCTTTCATGAACCTTTAAATAAATAGCTATTATTTTTATCCTTGGGGCCTCAAGGTCTGTAGGTAACCAAGGCCAATTTAGACTTCAAAGGGCCATTTCGTATTTTTCTTACAGGAACAGAGAGTTCTCTTGGTGGATACAATCTGCAAGAGACGTTAAATACTATCTGGTCCAAGCGCTTCATTTTACCTTTACAGAAAGAGGCTCAGAAGGGACAGGACTTGCCTGCTTCACACCGCTCTTTGGAGAAGGTTGGATTATGGGCCACTTATCTCTTATTCTAGCTGAGAAACCCTCCACCTTATGGTGCTGCGCCCCTTCTATTGCTTTTTCTTAATTTTCAACAGGACTGAAAGATACAGGGGTTCATGGGAATCCAGGTTCCCCTGACTGTATAAATACAAATTCTCACCACCAGCACCTTTCAGGCTCCCTGCTCGGTTCCCTTCCCTTTTTCAAAACTGTACACTGAGCATATTATTGTCTCAACACAACGTTTAATTACTTGTGAATTTATTTTTCTAGCTCCTCCCATTTCTCCTCATAGATGGAAAGTACACTTATTAAAAACTGTGTTGCTCTGAGGGTTGCCAGAGGAGAGGGGCGTGTGAAGTGGGGAAAACAGGTGAAGGGGATTAAGAGGTACAAATTTCAGGTTAGAAGATAAGTTAAGTCATGGGGATGTAGTATACAGCATAGGGAATATAGTGAATAACACTGTACTTTGTATAGTGACAGATGGTAGCTAGACTTATGGTGATCTTTACTATGTTGTACACCTGAAATTAATACAATATTGTAAGTCAATCATACTTCAATTTTAAAAATTAAAAAAAAACTTTATCATACACCCATGTATGTACCACCAAGACTTAGAAATACAATATTATATATACAGTTGAAGACTCCTGTCATCCCCTCTCAATTCTATTCCACTCCTATCCTCTAAAGAGGTAACTATTCTTAATTTATAATTCCCATACATACTTCTATCCTTTTATAATATAAATGTATAAAAAAATTGTCTTGCACATGATTACATTTTGTATAGATGGCATCATACATGCTTCTATAATTTGTTTTTTCCCTCAACACTGTTTTTGAGATATATTGATAGTGATATAGAAAACTCTAGTTAATTCATTTTAAGTGCTGTGTAACATTCCATTAAATGACTATACCAGAAAACAAACAAACAAAACTGTGTTGCTAATCCCTGGCTCACTGCAGAGCTTGCAGATCCAGAATTACACTGCATTCTTTACTTTGTAGCCGGCAATCTATTCAGGGTCATTGAGAACTTCTCTTTCCCTATGTTGAGTTAAAGCACTCAGGGGAAGGTGCCTACCACCCAAACCCTGGAAGCCTGGGTTTTTGCTCCCATAATGAAGTACTAAACTGCACTCATGAGAAAGACTCTCCTTAATTGATGATTTTCCATGGGGTCAAATCTCCCATTTCCCCTTCCATTCCCAATCACCCAGCAGGTGTCTAGAAAGCCATATGTAAGGGTTTGCCGAAGCCTTCCATGTCAGCCTGAGGTCAGTCCCGTGGAAGGGAAATGATTTTGGAGAAAAGTGACATTACTTCAGAGGCACAGCTTGGTTTGAGTACTGCCTTGGGCTTAGTAGTTAGAAACTGGAAGATAGTGAGAAGCAAAAAGGTAAGGAGTTTGTCCCAGGGTAATGTCTGGAATCAGAAAAATGCAGAGACATTGTCTCCAACAACTTTTCTGCTGTCCTTTCCAGTTTACAAAGCACTTAAAAGAGAAAGCCATCTTGCCAGAGGCTTTAACCATCCTGAGAAAATCTGCTTTCCTCTTGCCAAGTGTTCACTGAAAAACTGTTCTTCTACTTAACCATTCTACGTTTCCTCAACAATAAAAGAGGGGCCTTTATTGAGGGGGATTGGTTCAAGATGGCGGAGTAGAAGGATGTGCGCTCTCTCCCTCTTGCGAGAGCACCAGAATCACGACTAACTGCTGAACAATTATTGACAGGAAGACACTGGAACTCACCAAAAAAGATACCCCACATCCAAATACAAAGAGAAGCCACAATGAGACGGTAGGAGGGGCACAATCACAGTAAAATCAAGTCCCATAACCGCTGGGTGGGCGACTCAGAGACTGGAGGACACTTACACCACACAAGTCCACCCACTGCAGTGAAGGTTCTGAGCCCCACGTCAGGTTTCTTAACCTGGGGGTCTGGCAACGGGAGGAGAAATTCCAAGAGAATCAGACTTTGAAGGCAGCGGGTTTTGATTGCAGGACTTCAACAGAACTGGGAGAAAAAGAGACTCCACTCTTGGAGGGCCCACACAAAGTGGTGTGCGCATCAGGACTCAGGGAAGGAGCAGTGACCCCATAGGAGACTGAACCAGACCCACCTGCTAGTGTTGGAGGGTCTTCTGAAGAGGTGGGGGGCAGCTGCAGCTCACTGCGGGGACAAAGACACTGGCAGCAGAAGTTCTGGGACATACTCCTTGGTGTGAGCCCTCCCGGAGTCTGCCATAAACCCCATCAAAGAGCCATAGTCTCCAGTGCTGGCTTGCTTCAAGCCAAACAAAGGGAGAGAACTCAGCCCCCCCCATCAGCAGACAAGCGGATTAAAGTTTTACTGAGCTTTGCCCACCAGACCAACACCCAGCTCTACCCACCACCAGTCCTTCCCATCAGGAAGCTTGCACTAGCCTCTTATATAGCCTCAGAGGGCAGATAGCAGAAGCAACAACTACAATCCTGCAGCCTATGGAACAAAAACCACATTCACAGAAAGACAGACAAAATGAAAAGGTAGAGAACTATGTACCAGATGACGGAACAAGATAAAACCCCAGAGAAACAGCTAAATGAAGTGGAGTTAGGCAACGTTCCAGGAAAAAGAATTCAGAATAACGATAGTGAAGATTATCCAGGATGTCGGAAAAAGAATGGAGGCAAAGATTGAGAAGACGCAAGAAATGTTTAACAATGACCTAGACGAATTAAAGAACAAACACCTAGAAGAATGAAAGAACCAACAGATGAACAATATAATAACTGAAATGAAAAATACACTAGAAGGAATCAATAGCAGAATAACTGAGGCAGAAGAACGGATAAGTGACCTGGAAGACAGAATGGTGGAAATCACTGCTGCAGAACAGAATAAAGAAAAGAAATGAAGACAGCCTAAAAGACCTCTGGGACAATATTAAATGCACCAACATTCACATTACAGTGGTCCCAAAAGGAGAAGAGAAAGGACCCAAGAAAATATTTGAAAAGATTATAGTCAAAAACTTCCCTAACAGGGGAAAGGAAATAGCTACCCAAGTCCAGGAAGCGCAGAGAGTGCCAGGCAGGATAAACCCAAGTAGAAACACGCCAAGACACATAGTAATCAAACTGACAAAAATTAAAGACAAAGAAAATTATTAAAAGCAACAAGGGAGGGCTTCCTTGGTGGCGTAGTGGTTAAGATCTGCCTGCCAATGCAGGGGACACGGGTTTGATCCCTGGTACGGGAAGATCCCACATGCCGCGGAGCAACTAAGCCAGTGCACCACAACTACTGAGCCTGCACTCTAGAGCCCGCGAGCCACAACTACTGAGCCCATGTGCCACAATACTGAAGCCCACGCATCCAGAGCCAGTGCTCTGCAACAAGAGAAGACACCACAGTGAGAAACCCGCACACCGCAGCGAGGAGTGGCCCCCACTCGCCGCAACTAGAGAAATCCCGCATGCGCAACAAAGACCCAATGCAGCCAAAAATAAATTAATTAATTAAAAAAAAAAGCAACAAGGGAAAAATGACAAATAATATAAAAGGGAACTCCCATAAGCTTAACAGCTGATTTCTCAGCAGCAAATCTACAAGCCAGAAGGGAGTGGCATGATATATTTAAAGTGATGAAAGGGAAGAACCTACAACAAAGATTACCCGGCAAGGATCTCATTCAGATTCGACAGAGAAATCCAAAGTTTTACAGACAAGCAAAAGCTAAGAGAATTCAGCACCACCAAACCAGCTCTACAACAAATGCTAAAGGAACTTCTCAGTGGGAACACAAGAGAAGAAAAGGACCTACAAAAGCAAACCCAAAACAATTAAGAAAATGGTAATAAGAACATACATATTGATAATTATCTTAATGTGAATGGATTAAATGCTCCAAGCAAAAGACAGGCTCGCTGAATGGTTACAAAAACAAGACCCATATATATGCTGTCTACAAGAGACCCACTTAAGGCCTAGGGACACACACAGACTGAAAGTGAGGGGATGGAAAAAGATATTCCATACATATGGACATCAAAAGAAAGCTGGAGTAGCAATACTCAGATAAAATAGACTTTAAAATAAGGAATGTTACAAGAGACAAGAAAGGACACTACATAATAATCAAGGGATCAATCCAAGAAGAAGATATAACAATTATAAATATATATACACCCAACATAGGAGCACCTCAATACATAAGGCTACTGCTAACAGCTATAAAAGAGAAAATCGACAGTAACACAGTAATAGTGGGGGACTTTAACACCTCACTTACACCAATGGCCAGATCATCCAGAAAGAAGATTAATAAGGAAACACAAGCTTTAAATGACACCACAGACCAGATTTAATTGATATTTATAGGACATTCCATCCAAAAACAGCAGATTACACTTTCTTCTCAAGTTCACACAGAACATTCTCCAGGATAGATCACATCCTGGGTCACTAATCAAGCCTTGGTAAATATAAGAAAATTGAAATCATATCAAGCATGTTTTCCAACCACAACATTATACAGATTAGAAATCAATTACAGGGAAAAAACCATTAAAAACACAAACACATGGAGGCTAAACAATATGTTATTAAATAACCAAGAGATCAGTGAAGAAGTCAAAGAGGAAATCAAAAAATACCTAGAGACAAAAGACAACAATCCAAAACCTATGGGATGCAGCAAAAGCAGCTCTAAGAGGGAAGTTTATAGCAATAAATTCCTAACTCAAGAAACAAGAAAAATTTCAAATAAACAATCTAACCTTACATCTAAAGGAACTAGAGAAAGAAGAACAAACAAAACCCAAAGTTAGAAGAAGGAAAGAAATCATAAAGATCAGAGCAGAAATAAATAAAATAGAAACAAAGAAAATAGCAAAGATCAATAAAACTAAAGCTGGTTCTTTGAGAAGATAAAACAAAATTGATAAACCATTAGCCAGACTCATGAAGAAAGAGGGAGAACACTCAAATCAATAAAATTAGAAATGAAAAAGGAGAAGTTACAACAGACACCACAGAAATACAAAGCATCCTAAGAGACTAGTACAAGCAACTCTATGCCAATAAAATGGACAACCTGGAAGAAATGGACAAATTCTTAGAAAGGTATAACCTTCCAAGACTGAACCAGGAAGAAACAGAAAATATGAACAGACCAATCCCAAGTAATGAAATTGAAACTGATTAAAAATTTTCCAACAAACAAAAGTGCAGGACTAGATGACTCTACAGGTGAATTCTATCAAACATTTAGAGAAGAGCTAACACTGATCCTTCTCAAACTCTTCCAAAAAACTGCAGAGGAAGGAACACTCCCAAACTCAATCTACAAGGCCACCATCACCCTGATACCAAAACCAGACAAAGATACTACAAAAAAAGAAAATTACAGACCAATATCACTGATGAATATAGATGCAAAAATCCACAACAAAATACTAGCAAACAGAATCCAACAACACATTAAAAGGATCATACACCATGATATAGTGGGATTTATCCCAGGGATGCAAGGATTCTTCAATATATGCAAATCAACCAACATGATACACCACAGTAACAAATTGAAGAATAAAAACCATATGATCATCTCAATTGATGCAGACAAAGCTTTTGACAAAATTCAACACCCATTTGTGATAAAAACTCTCCAGAATGTGGGCATAGAGGGAACCTACCTCAACATAATAAAGGCCACATATAAAAAATCATCAGCAAACATCATTCTCAATGGGGAAGAACTGAAAGCATTTCCTCTAAGATCAGGAACAAGACAAGGATGTCCACTTTCGCCACTGTTAATCAATATAGTTTGGGAAGTCCTAGCCATGGCAATCAGAGAAGAAAAAGAAATAAAAGGAATACAAATTGGAAAAGAAGTAAAACTCTGTTTGCAGATGACATGATACTATACATAGAGAATCCTAAAGATGCCACCAGAAAACTACTAGAGCTAATCAGTGAATTTGCTAAAGGTGCAGGATACAAAATCTCTTGCATTCCTATACACTAACAACAAAAGATCAGCAAGAGAAATTAAGGAAACAATCCATTCACCATTGCAACTAAAAGAATAAAATACCTAGGAATAAACCTACCTAAGGAGGTAAACGACCTCTACTCAGCAAACTATGACACTGATGAAAGAAATCAAAGATGACACAAACAGATGGAAAGATATACAGTGTTCTTGGATTGGAAGAATCAATACTGTGAAAATGACTAAACTACCCAAAACAGTCTACAGATTCAATGCAATCCCTATCAAATTACCTATGGCATTTTTTACAGAACTAGAACAAATAAAAAGAACCTGCTGTATAAAAATAAATAAAATTCAAAAAATAAATAAATAAAATAAAGGAAGCAACTTTCACATACACACACACACACACACAAAAACCCAGAGAGTAAGACTTTAGAAGCTGAACCCTACCCCCAACTTGCCATCAGTTGTGTTACTTAGAAGTATATCCATGTCCTCTGTCACACTGTCCAGGACTACACAGGACTTCTTGGATAAATTTTTATATTCTCTCCTTGCATTCAATTCTCTCACACTATGAACTAGGTTTTATTATCTCCACTTTACAGGTGGGAAAAACTAAAGCTCAGATCAAGCCCTAAACAGTTTAAATATGAAGTCAGACAGTCAGCACTTGAACTGCTCTCCATAGTAGATCTTATGCACGAAGAAGGCAGGAACTGCCATAGTAATTAGAAATAACATCCCTTAATGTTTAACAGGGCAATCAAATTCATTTATTCGTTTGATCTTCCCATTACAGTATACACACAATATTGGTTGAATTCACAAATATTAATAAAGTTCACCGTATATAGAATCATCTTTCCCTATCCTACAGAAAAGAGCTAACCTCAACCTCAGCTCTGGGTAAACCTCTCTGCTTCCATTTCCTGAGCTAGGATTTACAAAACATGCCTCTCAGAACTTTTTGCAAATTACATGAGAAAATGAATATATATAACAGCACCTAGGGTAGTGCATTCAAGGTAGAGGCAGTGGCATCCTGTCTGCACTGGGGTGGCTCTCAAGTCAGTGCTTAAGTTAAACGCAAGTTCGATGCAGCACTATTGTAATCAGTCAGTGTTAATTTTCCTTCCTCAACCTTCACCACCACTTCTTTACACATAGCCACTCGCTTTACAGAACCTACAATGTAAGTCCGCCATTGTATGCAGACAGATCTCTGTCAGCCCAGGGAGATAGAAAAAAGGGCTAAGGGACATTTTACTTCTGGTTGCCTTTTCCCACGCATGTTATCCACTCCCTACCACCTGAGGTTTCAGTGTAGTTCCAGCCTCAGTACCGACCTGCAGTGATACTTTGTTTTATCGACTATCAGTAACAATAACAGTAGCTACTATTTAGTGAGTACCCACCCACTTGATTTGGGACAGTTTATATACACAATCCCTAATTCCTCCATTGCAGGGTTGCTAGAATTGTCTCTGTTTTACAAGCAATAAAATTAAGATTTAGCGAGTTTAAGCAATGTGCCCAATATAGCAGTCCTTAAGTGGAAAAACCAGGATTCAAACCCAGTCTTTTGGTCTCAAACCAACATTGTACCATTATGCTGAAACACCATGGTTTATGTATAGAACAACCAAAACCTGTCTACTTGACCTAAATTCCCCAATAGATGTTTCCAGCAGGGAAACTGTCCTGTTGCTGCGATAGGTGGTTCTGGAATTCAACTTGCATGTTCATTTCTTATACAATAAGTGTTTCATCAGCATCATTAGGGTCTAACTTGAACGTTCTTCCAGAGACACAACGCCGATAGTTCAAATGCTTTTGACTTGCAACATCTGCTTCCAAATGAACATGCTGCTTCTCTTCTTAAACACCTAAACGATCTGTTTCCTATGACAAAGTCTCAGACTCCCAGGATCAATCCCTTTGCCTCAGCACACAAATGAATTAATATCCTAGCTAGAACACCAGGATTTCTATGCTGATTCTTTTTGAAACATAGCATTCATGTAGCATGATCAAGTGTGTCTGTAAAAAAAAAAAAAAAGTGTGTCTGTTTATGGGGGCAAGGGTGGCAACGGGGGGTGGTTGAAGTATAAACCAAGAAGCCCTGTCAGATCATGTTTTGGTGCAAATGTATTATATGCTTTTCATATTCTTTCTCCATAACTTTTCTTAAAAGTGAATCAGAAGGTATGATTCAAGCTTGTCATCGTATTCCCATGAGTGCAAATATAACTTACATTTCTACAAATATTTTTGAGCCTTTTAATATACATTACAAATATTTTAGACCAATCACATTTTGTTGGTGTAACATATTTACAAAACAAAAAATATATTACAATAAATATGAACGAAACAGTGAATCTGATCAACAACGAGCTCTGTCACAACCAGGTATTTAAAAGGAATGCGAAAACCTGTTGGTCTGCATATGTTAAGAGTTTTGAGATGAATAGGGGTCCAGAATTATAATGTATCCAGAAAAGAGATAGGGAACATCCCAAATTTAAGTTAGGTAAGATTCTTTCTCATTGCTAATTACATAATGTTTAATGATGTTTTAAACTGTGAACATTGATGAATTATCCAAACATGATACAAAGCTAATATAGTTCTATCATTTCAAAATGTATGTGACATTCACATAATATCCTTTTAATTATTATCATTATATACTGTAGTTCACACAATATCTACAAATGTGAATGAGAAAAAAGAGTCACAGCAACATGTCTCACATTCCAGTTTTAAATAAGACAAGCACATACTGCATCAAACATTATTTTATGTTAATAAATAACACCTAGTTTTTTATGGTTACTTTGAACAGTTTACAGCTGTATTTTTAAAAAGAGAACATTTTAGGCGAGTTTCACATTGTCAGCAAAAGGTAAAATAAATAATGAATCTTTGTAACAAAAAAAAGAAAGAAAGGAAAGGAAAGGAAGAAAGAAAGGAAGGAAGGGAGGGAGGGAGGAAGGAAGGAAGAAAAGGAGAAAGAGGGAAGAGAAAGAACGAGAGAGTTGTATATAGAACATAAAGTATTTTTGACATGCTGCTTTTCTGGTACAGTCTGCCACAAGAAAATGAAAATAGAAACAAAAAAATGATTGTCTTTTAAAAACAAGTTTTGAAAGCTTTCTACCATACTGAGCACGAACCTTTTAAGACTAGAATGGAGATCTTTTTTGCCATCTGCTTTGCATATATATCCTCTGCACACTGTGTGTGTGCACACCCAAAGAGATCTACTAAAGTCACAGGATAACAACAACTGCTTGCCCCTTAAAATGAGAAACAGCCAAAACACTGAACTGAAATCCAACCAGTCTGAAGTCTGCAAAGGTTTCAGCCTTGCTTTACTTTCACAGATGTCCCTGTGTGACTGTTGTTCCTGTGGACCCCCAGCAACTTTTCAAACAATAAACCCCACTGTAATAATCCAAGGGGTCCAATTTCATCAGGTGGGAAAAGGAACCTGGTTCCTCAAAAAGCCAGTCCTGACAAGCCATCGGACTCAGTCTGAAGGGAGCTCGGCTCTCTCTCTGCAACTGCCCCTGTCTGGTTACTAGTGGTTAGTGTTGTCGTCTATTCTCTTCCCACAGCTACTCACAAACCCGGAGGACACGGGGGTCCATACTACACATCCTTCCTGATCGACTGTGAATGCGCCAAACTGCTTCACAACCTGCTCCCAGCAAAGAGCATTTTCTCTGCTAAGCAAAAGGAAAAGCATTAAGCCTAATAGCAAAACAGAAGTTTCTTTCCAATCAGGTTGTTGTTATGGTATTAAGACTTTTTGTTCAAGCATCCAGTTTTCTAAAGGGAAAAGAAGGTAGCAGCCCAACTTTCTGACCAGGAATACAGATTTCTACACTCTCAGAGTCCCTATTTTCCTTTAGCCAGCATTTTCACGAAATTTTAGCTTATCCAGGAAGTGCTGGTAGTAATCACTGGATTATAATATAATCACTTCTCACATAATTCAGGTTCTTTTACATCTGTCAGTCCTCTTGACCAAAAGAAGTATACAGTATTATGCTAGAGACCATAGTAAATTTCCACTGAAAAAATTACTTGGTGCTTATGTTCCTGGAGTCTATGTAAAGCCATTGCTCAAACTATATCTTTCCAAGAAAATATGAAAACCATTTAAGTCCACCATGTAATCTTATTATTAGAACTTTTGCTCATCGTCCTATCCTCAGACATTGAGATGGGTGCTATGCCTTTGGTGGCCTCTATTTTCCATTCCCCCACAAAACGCTGAGTAGGCTCCCCAAAGGGCAGGCTGGAATGCTGTAAAACTCTGCAAGCTCATAGGACTAAAAGTTCCTCTCCTGCTTTGGACCTTTTATGGGGGGGATCTGAGAAAACAAACATCCACATTCCTTATCAATGAGGAATTAATTTACGAGTAACTTAACAGTTAAGTACTGGATACACGTTGCTGGAGTTTTTTGGTTCACCTGTGAAAACCTCAGAACTGTGACACACACTAAGCATTAGCACAGGTCTGCAGCAGAGATGGGAAAAGCTCATACATTAATACAAGGGCTTTTGGCCTTGATTTTCAAATTCAGACCAGGCATCATTGAGCTCCATGAAAATCATCTTTGCATATTGTTCATAAGGTTGCCCAGTAGCCTATAGAGAAAAAAAAAACACACACACATTAGATACCACAGACCGAAGTTTTATTTCTATTAAATTTTTCACTGCTAATATGTGGGCTCTAAGGAATTGAAATGTTTCTCTATTAGGCCATTTCTCTTTTTACAGCCCCATCTACATGCCCTTAATTACTATGACCTCCCCAGAAAGCCCTCCCCCTAGGGATTCACATTTGGTAGTAGTGATCAGTCACTGAGTAGGTAACAGAGAAGTTACTGGGCAGCACAAAATGTATCTCCATTTCCAGAATTATCTATCAAATGACAAAGGTTCATGACTGCCTATCTCCAAATGATTAGCTATATTTTGAAAAACACATTTCCCCATTTCTTTTTTTTAATAAATTTATTTATTTATTTATTTTTGGCGGTGTTGGGTCTTTGTTGCTGTGCGTGGGCCTTCTCTAGTTGCGGTGAATGGAGGCTACTCTTCCTTGCGGTGCTCAGGCTTCTCATTGCGGTGGCTTCTCTTGTTACGGTTGTGGAACATGGGTTCTAGGTGCACGGGCTTCAGTAGTTGTGGCACAGGGGCTCAGTAGTTATGGCTCACGGGCTCTAGAGCACAGGCTCAGTAGCTGTGCCTCAGGGGCTTAGTTGCTCCACAGCATGTGGGATCTTCCCGGACCAGGGATCAAACCCGTGTCCCCTGCATTGGCAGGCGGATTCTTAACCACTGTGCCACGAGGGAAGTCCCCATTTTCCCATTTCTAAAAAAAGTTCTTGGAGACCCATAACATAGGCATATAGTTTGTGAATTTTTCTGGGCTGTTTCCTTCTCTTTGATTCACTGAAACACATTATTTCTTTAATACTATCCAGATTAGTCACAAAAAGTGTGGAGAGATGAAAATCAAATATATCAAATTCAAGTACGTGTTCCCAAGCAGGACTTCAGTCACAGCCTCACATCATAGGACTGGTATCCTCAGTCCACAAGACAGCAAGGGACCCAATTCTGTCAGGGAGGTTTCTGTGTATTATGGTGATCTCAACTGTGCCATCCAGGAGCTGAAGTTTCTGACAATGTGCAGCACGTACATGTGTACGTACTTCAGTGAAAACATAAACTGGCATAAATCAATATAGTGAAACGTTTAGTTCCATTTTGAGTATTTTGTTAATTCTCACCAAGTTTGCCAACTACGTTCTAAAGCTTTTTCACTTTATAATCCTGGCTAAATATCCTTCTGTATCTCTAAAGGAGAACATTTTCCTGTCCGGGTCTTAGCCCACCCGTAAGTCAAGACACAGTTTGTACCTGTTCCCTGAAAATTAGTCAGTGGTGAACCTTACACCTAAGGAAGGCCCCCATTCCATTATTTGTAATATATTATTTGATTCCTTTTCTTCTGTCTCATAAAGTGTAACTATTTGTTTAAATACCTTTTTTGAGCCCATGGGATTTATTTTATATAAATGGTCTAAGCAACAAGCTGAAAGTATGCTGCTTTGACGCATACTTGTAAACGAACGACAGGAGGCCCAGACGCGCGGTGGGGGTGAGCAAGTTGTACTCACTTTATCTGGATGTACCACCAGCACAGCCTTCCTGTACACCTTCTTCACCTGCTCTGGTGTGACCAGGTCTGCCATGCCAACTGGTTTCCACTTAGTCTCCCCAGCCCACAGCATGGTATGCATCGTGGACAGAAGGGCTCTGATATTTCTCTCTTTGCCTTCAATCCATTCCAGAATCTGTAAACACACGGGCAATTAAGAGATCCAAATGCTCTCGAGTCCAGAGTGTCTCCACTGTGACTCTGGAAACCCCTCCTGCTCCAGCAACGTCGAGTACCTGCATACTCCAACCTGCCCTCTACCTGCTTTTCTTCCTCCACCCCCGACCTCGTCTTTCTGGTTAACTCTTCATCATCCTTCAAGAGCCTGCTCAGGAATTTCATATTGCTCTGCCTTTGAGAGTCTGAATACCTTCCTTCTTCTCTGGCCCCCCCTGAGTTAATTACTCACTCCTAAAGTATAAACTCCATGAGTGCCCACACCATGTCTGTCTGGGTCCCTGCTATCTGCTCCATCTAGTAGAGTGACACAGAGACACTAAAAAAAAAATCCCTTGGAAAAAAGAACAAATTTCTCCGGGCTAACTTTTAAACATGCTTCTATCATAATATGTGTGACACTTTATTGTAATCATGTGTTTGTCTTTCCCTGCCACTCGGCAGACCTGTTTGAGGAAAGGTAGTGTTTTTTACATATCACTGTAACTCAGAAATCAAATAGTATGCCTGGCATGGAATAGAGCTCAAAAAGGTTTGTTAAATGAATACATTTAGTCATTCATTCCAACTATGAGCATTCATAGTTTGAATCTTCATAGTTCGAACAAATGAGATGATTAAATTGAAGGGTTTGTAACAATGCATCAGCATTTAGCACATAACAGAAGCTCAGTCAAGGTAAATGATGGCTACTCTCCCAAACGATTTAATACCCCATACCAACTAAATAACCAAGCATGGTTTAAAAGACATAAATGACTTCCTTTTATAGAAAACTGTCAGAGTTTACCTAATGAACAAAGGTTCTTGAGATGGAGCACAAGGTTTTTGGAAGGAATATAAAACCTTTTGGACGTTGTATGAAGTGCAAAGCAAATACAAACAAAGGATCCTATATTGTACTCCAAATAGTATCTGTACATCTTCAACAAACGTTCATATCTGTAGGGAAATTATGGCAAAGAACAGTAGTATATTTTTTCAAAATGTGTGACATTGACTAGCTGTACCACTCCTGATTTTGGAGTAACAGATTAGACCCTCATCTTCCAGGCTGCTACAGGGTCAGTATATTTCGTCATGTGGAAATTCAGCCTCTCTGTCTGTGAAGAGCAGTCCACTTGTCTTGATCTTCACAAACTCTTTCACTATCTCACACCATTCATCAATATAACCACCCTTTTGTTCCCAAATTAACCATCATCCACGATAACATCCTCAGCTATAAATTAATGTCTCCGTTTTCTTATCTATGAAATAAGGGCGTCACTGGTTTGCAAACTTTAAAAGAAAAGAAAATAATAGGGAAACATTCTCCTTCCCCAAATAGAATCTTACCTAGACTTCCAAGAATCAAAAACAGATAAAAGCAGAAATGCTCTGGTTAAAAGTAGAGGGAAGCAGTGGGGAAGCCAAGGACCTCACCTCCCTCAGCCTTCCTCCCTGCCACCTTCCCAAACCTCCAGATGTAACGTTACAGGAGTGAGTAATTCCAGGTACATCAGTATTTCCCTCTCTGTCAGCAAAGAAGAGATCCTGAGGGCTTCAGTTGATCTGGTCTAATATAAAGCTCTCAGAGCAGAAATAGAGAACATAAATAATGCATTCTTCTTACCTCCAAATCATAATGACTTACCTACAGATCAGAATGCCATCTGAACAATAAGATCACCTCCTAAAGAGTGCTATTGCTTATTTGAAAATGTAAACAAAGAAAATCTATACTACCATACCATGGAATAAAGTGCATTTTATTAAAGAAACGAAACAGCATACACAGTACTCCCCGAAAGTACTTTGCTATTAAAGGACACAGCTGTACTCAAATCACAGCTATAGGAACCAAATGAAATAAAGTGGATGCTAAAAACCTAACACGGCACCTTCTATAGGTTAGTCCCACACTGACATCTCCACACACATAATAATCACCCTGGGTCAGAGGCTCACTTACCTTTAATTTCTCAGGATCCATCTCCTTAGCCATTTCCTCCTTTCTCATCTCAGCTATTGTTCGAGGGCCCTTTTTGTCTTTGTGAGCATTGAAACCTTGACCAGAGAGTAGGTCTTCAAAGTCAGCTGCTTTTTGTTTCCCTTCTGCAACATAATATTTTAAAAATTATTATGATTTTTACTCTGAAACATAATATCATATCATTATGTCACAACACTTGGTCTTCAAGGTGCTTTCACATGCACTAAGCCCTTAATTCTCTCAATTACCCTGTCATGTCCATTTTACAGATGAGGAAAGTAAAGTCTGGAGAACTTAAGAGATCATTCAGAATCATACACCATGTCCATGGCAAAGCTTGGACTCGGGGCGGGATTGCTAGATTAAGTCTAATTCCATAATTCCATATCCACTGTTCCATCTTTTTATAGATGAGGATATTCATGATTCTACCCCCTGCTCCCTCCCCCACGCCCCCCAGGCCCGTCACACAACTAGTTAGTATCAGTGATGGGACCAAAACCTGGGTTTTGGTACTTGAAATCCATGCACGCCACTGCTTTCCTGCCCACACTCAGCTGACACTTTTAGTCCATCACAGTGCTCTTTTTACCAAGTCTGGTTTTAGCCTCACAATCTTTATCAGTCTGTTTGGAAAAGCAGCCTAGCATAGCAGCAAAGAGCAAAGACCCTGCAGACAAACTCTCCAGGTTTGAATTCCAGCTCTGCCCGTATTAGCGATGTGACCTTGGGGCAAGTTCCTTGCCATCTCCATGCCTCAATTTCCTCATTTGTCAGCCAGGCATGGTGTGCTTAGAACAGTGCCTGGCTATTTCAATGTTTGCTGTTAAAACAAAACAGAACCAAAACACAGGAGTACACGCAGTCCACGCCCTTCAACCAAAGCTGGTGTTGGAATTGAAACCCACTTGCCAGCTCTATACCGTAAGGCATTCTGAACGGACACTGTCATACGCACACACTAAAATGTGAGTGCTCTAGACTAGGGATTTTGTCTGTCTTGTTCGCTGCGTATCCCCAATGTTTTCTACACTGAAGACGCTCCATAAATATTTGCTGATTGAAGACATTCGCCCCACATCTACTCAAAATAAAAACGGAGGGGAAGCCAGGTGACTCTATGGAATTATCCAGGAATATCCACTGCTAACTAAAGAACAAACATGATGTTGTATTCCCAATAAGAGGGTCCCTGTCACGTTAGCATTGTGAGAAGTCACCTGGGTCACATCCAGTAGAGTGTGGCGGTGAAGAGCAGGGGCTCTAGAGCCACACTGTCCTGGTTCAGATCTTGGCTGTGTCACTTACGAGCTGTATGGACTTAGGAAATTATTGGCCTCTGTCTACAACATGGGGTTGGTTTGGGAAGATTATATTAAATAATATGCAAAAACTGCACAGAATAGCACCTGATGTATAATAAGCATTCAATAAGTGTCAGCTACAGCTACCAGAAAAAGTAGAAGAATTTCATTTTCCATGTTCCATAGGAAGGCCTGTTTCCTTATCATGTCCCTAAACGTTTCATTCTTAGGTATAATCAAATCAACTGAAATGTAAAATATACCATAACAGGCCTTTTAGCAAACTCGAGTTTAACCATCCCTGCTATCCAAAATATATTATTTTTCACTCGCTATCAAGAATCCCATTTGAAAAAGGAAGAATCCCATCCAGGGTATCCTCCAGCCTTAGCTGTTGGGCTATTTTGTGTTCTTGTAACTTTCTTCTCAGAAGAGAGGAAAAAACCATCACAGGAAACCCAATGATCTCAGGAACACCCCCCAACCAGAGGATAATCAAGACCAAACGTCCAAGATACGTCCACTCCTCTAAATGCGGTCCAAGAGCAAACGTGAACACAGTGCTTGAAAGGTTCCCAACCTTCCTCTTCTACCCTCTCTTCCAAAGGAATGACAGCTTCAAGATGCAACCACGCCTCTACTCACATCCATTCAATACCCATTTAGTGCCTACTACATGCCAGGCACTCTGCTAGGTGCTAATGACAATGAGGCGTTGGTCTCAGTGTGGAGAGAGACAGACAGGTGAGCCAGCACTCACAAAGCGATCTGTGTCAGGAGCCTGTAAAACCTGGAGCTCCAGGCACCACCCTGGTGTAGGGATCGTGCTCTGTCTCTACAATTCAAAGATTGCCTCAGAAACTACCAGAATTGCTTTCTATCTCCTTCTTCAGACATATATACATTTAGGTACTCTATAGCCAGTCTCCATACCGTCATCCTTACCCAAGTTAGCTGCTCCTTTCCCACGTTCGTTCTGGCCCCCAGGCACAGATGAGAAGCTCACGTTGTAGTTGGGTCGGTTCTGGGGAGAGGAGTGGGGCATGCTGGACTGTGGCTTAGACTGTGTCTGCTGCCAGCTGTAGCCACTTCCCTGCTGCCACCCTCCACCCATAGGCTGGGGAGATGCTTTCTGTGGCGAGCTGAGAGGTGGAAATCCTCCACCCAATCCAGTTGGTGTGGAGGGTTTGCTGGCAAATGAAGAACCACCTACAGAACAAATTAAAAAAACAACAAAAAAAGGAGAGAGCGAGAAAGAAGGTAATGCTATTTTGAGTAGCCTCTAATTCCTGTGTCTCAAGTTACTGTTTACAGTGACTTCAGTGGAACTTCCCTTGACTGGTGGCACAATTAGCCTTCCTAATAGTTAAATAAATTGCAGTCATATATTTCCTTTAATCCCCACAATGACATTTTTAGGTATGTATTAATAGCCCCATTTTTTCTTTGGATGAACAAACTATAGCTCAGAGTAGTTAAGTGACTTTCTCAAAGTCACACAGCCAGAAGGTGGCAGAACTGGGACTTCAGTCCAAGTCTTTAACTCCAAGCCAGAAGAGCCCTGGCTCTTCCACTACGCCATCCCAGCCCTCCTTCTCACCCTCTCAGCAGACTCTACTTCACTGGAGTAAAAACTATCAAACGACAAGAACAGGGAATAAAACAAAATACATTCACTCATGAAGGTGCTACTTAAACTTCAATGAGCAGGATTATTCATGGTCTGTTATAAATACAAGCATGGTTAGTGCCCATGAGTAAACCAAGAGATTTTGAAATTTCATAAATAGGTTTCAATTTCACACTACTTGCATTTCAGTGCAGGAGAGTAAACACAGCTAACACTCTGACAGCCTTGAATAGGGCAAAGAATCTTATTTGAGCTTTAAGAAATATTACTTTGTGCTGGGAATTTAAGTAGAATCCTGATTCTGTAACTCCTAACTTTTAAGCACTCACTGCATATATGCTGGGCTTTTTCTAAAATATGAAGACCAGTTGTAGCTCATGTTTCAAGAGGTAAAATGAGAAGCTGAAATATGGTGACCTACAGGGACCCTTTCAGGCACCAATTCCAAAACAACAGTGATAATAAAGTAACATTTGTATAGCTCTTCAGAAATTATAAAACATGTTTCTAAATATTACTGCCTTCAATCTACATAACACCCTTCAGAAGTAGGTAGTATTACTAGCCCCACTTCATTTATTTATTTTTCTTTCTTTGTCAAAATTACCATTTACAAATTATTTATTTATTTATTTATTTATTTGTGGTACGCGGGCCTCTCACTGTTGTGGCCTCTCCCGTTGCGGAGCACAGCCTCCGGATGCGCAGGCTCAGCGGCCATGGCTCACGGGCCCAGCCGCTCTGCGGCATGTGGGATCTTCCCGGACCGGGACACGAACCCACATCCCCTGCATCAGCAGGTGGACTCTCAACCACTGTGCCGCCAGGGAAGCCCAATTTTTAAAATTTTTATACAATTTTTAATGGTTACTTTCCATTTAGTTATTACAAAATATTGGCTCTATTCCCTGTGTTGTACAATACATCCTTGAGCCTGTCTTACACCCAGTAGTTTGTACCTCCCACTTCCCCACCCCTATATTGCCCTTCCCCTACTCCCCAACACTGGCAATGCCTAGTTTATTCTCTATATCTGTGAATCTGCTTCTTTTCTGTCATATTCACTAGTTCGTTGTATTTTTTAGGTTCCACGTATAAGTGATATCATACAGTATTTGTCTTTCTCTGTCTGACTTATTTCGCTTAGCATAATGCCCTCCGAGTCCATCCATGTTGCTACAAATGGCAAAATTTTGTTCTTTTTTATGGGTGAGTAGTATTCCATGATATATATATATATGCCACATCTTCTTTATCCATTCATCTGTTGATGGACCCTTGGTTGCTTCCATATCTTGGCAATTGTAAATAATGCTGCTATGAACATTGGGGTGCATGTATCTTTTCAAATTAGTGTTTTTGTTTTTTTCAGATATATACCCAGGAGTGGAATTGCTGGGTCATATTGTGGCCTCTCCCGTTGGAGAGAGTTTTTTGAGAAATGTCCATACTGTTTTCCACAGTCTGGCCCCACTTTAAAGATGAGGAAAGCAAGGCTCAGGGAGGTATACTGATATGCTCATGATCACACAGCTAGTTAATGGAGCTGGGACTTGACTATGGGCTTCCTATCTCCACATGTTATGCTCATTTCCTGCAGCCATAATCCCTAATCCCTCCCTAAATCTTGGAGTCTTTCACTACAACTCATCCCTTACTTACAGTGTCTTCTTTATATAGATACTGTTCCTCTGCTCTGATCTGGGCTCCTCTTTCCTTTCCTACGAGGAATGTTGTGTTATGACCATCGGACCCAGAGTCACTCTGAGTTTGAGTCTCTGCTCTGTTGCTCACTCGTGCGTTCATTCTTGTATGCACTTATTCACTCATTCGTTCATAGAGTCATTCATCAGTATCTGTTGAGCATTACTAAGTACCAGACACTGTGCACTGGGAATACAGCTGAAAAACATCTACAGAGAATCCTTGCTCTTCTGCAGTTCAGTGAAAAACTCATCTCCTTGACCTCAATTTCGTCACCTGTGAAATCAGAACTATGTCTAAGTCACAGGTATATCATGAAGGCACAATGGCTACGTGAAAGTTCTTCACGATCCCTGAGTTAAGCGAATAAGAGACGTTATTTTAAAATAATGCAATTTCATATGCCCAGCATGCACGAGGACACCATAAGGGCTCAATAAATACTTGGTAATAGGAAAAAGTAATGACAGGGTTATATTCTGCAGGTAGGCATTGCTGTCAGTGTCTAACTCAGAACATGAAGCCCCTCTTTGTGAGCCCCTGGGCCCTTTCTGCCAACAGTGCATCAACATATACCTTAGGCTGGGTTTGCATTCTGCACTGGGAGTTCATTTTATATTTTAACGATGCTTACTATCTTCTTTCCGAGTATATATATGTTTATCATTTAAAAATTCAATAACACAGAAAGACCTGAAGAACTTAAAAAATACTCCCATATTCCCGCCACACTGTCATTTATTTGTTCATTTACAGAACACTATCGAGCATCTTCTCCACGCCAGGCTGCAGACACAGTGGTGAGCAGGCAGATGCTGACTCTGCTCTCAAGCTGCTCATCAACACTGTAGGACTTTCTGATGTCTACCCTTCCAGAATATTTTCTGCCCATGGTTAGCAATTCTAATTTTCAACGCCACTGAAGCGGAGAGCTGACAGAAATACAAAGCAGTAGCTAAACCCAGAGGCCGCTGCAATCCTCATTAAAAGCAAAAGCAGTGGTCGTCAAACTTGGCTGTGCATTAGACTCACTTGGGGAGCTTTAAAAACTGTTTATAACCAAGCCACAGCCAAACCAATTAAATCAGAATATCTATGGGAAGAACTACAGTGTTTGCATCAGAACTGTTCAATGTGAAAATACCTAAAGGAGAAGGATACTACCTTTTTTTAAAAAAATTGCAGCTATATAATTTGGAAGTTTAATTTTTACTCTAAAGCAATTACCCAGGAGTCAAAATTCTAATGTGTGGTGCTTGTTCATATAGCTGTTCACTGTATAGCTTCAGGAAAGTCACTTACCTTTCCTAAGCTATGTGAGTTGAAAAATGGGGAAATTTAGGAAACTAGTTTCCCCAGCAGTTTTTAAGAATTACTGCATTTTAAAAACAACAAAGAACTCTTGAACTCCTCCTGGTAGGTATGCTGTTGCAGTGATATGGACGCAGCTATTCTGAAACTATTTTTGTTGTCTATTAATGTTGAGATCCAAGGAAACGGAAGATACACATATGGAATGGGGGAAAGTAAGGAAGAACCCTGTGGTAGTGGATGGAATTATATATTGATATATGTATTTATATCCACTCATCACCTATCTCCATCTCCTGAAAGGCAGAGCAATGACACCCACCCCCGTACCAAAAAACATACTTAGAACAGATTCTGGTTTCTAAGTACCACTCCCCACAAAAAGGAATGAGGATTCTTGGAAATGCCTGATTCCAGGACTGGGGTGTAAAAAGTTCAAGATAAGCCTAGAACATCTTGTGCCATAAAGAAAGAAAGTTCTCAAAAATGATGGAATCAAGTGAAAAAGATATAGAAGCCAGAACAAAGGAGCTTTCACAAACTAAATGCGGGACAATGTAAACATTAAATAATGACAATAATAGATGATAACCAACTGAGTCCAAAAAGAATCCACTAGTCTGTTATGATGTGAGAGAGGGAGGGAGTCAGAAAGGAAGGGGGGAGGGGATGGAGAGAGAGGAGATTCTGCCTTAGAGTGAAATGCTAATTAATATACATAGAAAGAAGGACAGAATCAGACAATCACAATTCTGCAGATATCACGGTAATGCCTGCTTTAGGCAAGAATCACTAATGAATGCTAAAATGCTAAAATGAATGCTTCCCATTCCAAAACCTCCTGGGTAAAAGTCAGATGGAGAACAGGATATTCTCAAATAGAACAGTCTCAAGTTATCTCCCCAGATTACTCATTAATTACTATAGGGAAAAATGGTAACTTTATGGTGAAGAAACCTGGCAGACATCACCTTAACCAAGTGATCAAAGTTAACAAATCGAGACGTTCTCAACTGGCCTGTACCCTTCAAGTATCGATGTCACGAAAGGCTGAGGAATGATTCTAGGTTAAAGGTGTCTAAAAGGACATGACAACCAGATGCAAGACACGATGCTGGAGTTTTTAAAAGAACTTCCTATAAAGGTCACCTCTTCAGAGAGGCCTTCCCTAACCACTTGACATCTAAGATAACACCCCAGCCCATGCCCTACTCGCCATCACTTTCTGCCTTATTTTTTTCACAGCACTCTGCACCGGGCTTATAGTGCAAACTCCAGACCTAGCCTTCATGGTGTTGAAACCTTGTGATTTGGGCAAGTTACTTAAACTTTTGTGTCCATGTTTCTTCATTTAAAAATGAGGACTATAACGGTTCCTACTTCAAAACATTATTGGCAAGATTAAATGAAATGATACGTGTAAAGCACTTAAAATAGAGCCTGGCACTCAGTAAAACCTCCAAATAAACATTAATTGTTTTTATTACTTGACATTATATTATATATTTATTCATTTAGTATTTGTTTCCCCTTCTAGAATACAAGCCTTACGAAGGCAGGAATTTTGTTCTGGTTTCGTTAGTTTGGTTGGTTGGTTTTTACTAAAGGAGTGTTAGCACGTAGAAGGCACTTAGTAAATAGTTGTGGGATGAATAAATGGGTAAAAAAATAAACAGTGGATAAGATTTTATTTGAAGTAGAACTTTGCCTGTTATATATGATGTTATTATTCTAAAATGTGAAGTTTATTTTAAGATATAAAAAAGAGAAATAATTTTGAGAGTTCTTAAAAGGAAAAAAGGTCTAAAGGGTGTACAAGAAAAGGTCAAGATTCTGACATAACTACTGGCGCAAAATAAAAAGGTAGTCACGTTCTCATTCTCTGCAGACAATTTGGTTCTAAATGCCTCAGGAGGGCTTTCAGAGAAACTAAACTATCAACGTGCCTCACTTAATCCTTCGTGTGAGGGCTGCCTCACCTTTATTTAACAACTCTGTACTGCCCAGAGAAGGAAGGAGGAAGAAAAGGTTTCAGAACACACTAGTCCAATGAACTACTCCTTGAAGAAAGGTTCCTTGGTGAAATAGTTTGAGAACCCTGCAAACTGTATTCCCCTATTGGGAAGCATTACCATGAGCACCGATTCTCAGAAGTTTTTGCAGTAACCCAAATCCACCGAACCCAGTGTTTCCAAAATTACTTCCTCATGAAACACTTATTTTATAACAATAATTAACATATGATGAAAAACAGTTTGGATATACTATAAAGAGAGTCTATTTTCTGTATGGAATTTTAGAAACTGACCCGAGAGCACTGTCGCCAATGGAGAGAAGAAGGGTACAGTACGGGGATCTCACTAGCAACTTCACAGTAAGGCCTATGCACAGCTGGCCCTACTTGGCACAAATCTATCTGACCAGCCTCATGTCTCAGTGTTTTTCTACACATTCATTACTTTTGCTGCAGCCAAACTCTATTGTCAGATGCTCCTGGAAGTTCTAACTTTATTTATGCTACTACTTCAAAATGAGTCATTAGAGAAACGGATTAATAGGGGTTAGTTCCAACCCAATATTTGAAGCCTGTTTCCTTTTCTTAAAAGTCAATCTCGGGTTTTAGAGTATAGCTTAAAAATACACATGATTTTAGATCCTAGGTAACAATACCAGCTTATTTTAACACCAGAGATTTAGATTTGAGGCTTGGTAGCCATAAGTAAATGTTATTTGTATCTTAACCTGCTACATTTATACCTAATGTCCCAAGGTCGGCAAAAGGATCCAGAGTCCGGGGTTTGTTTTGATGGGTGGGAGTACCATGCAACGAGCCTGTTGGGCTGGTGGCAGCTGACTTGCTTCCCATTCCAAAACCTCCTGAAAAAAATAATAAGGTCATTGAAAATGAGTTAGTTGTCCAAGGCTGAATTCTGAAATTCAGAAATCCAGAGCTACTGCTCACCTTGTCTCTGAAGGCAAATTAGGACAGGGTTTGCAAATGTGTTAGGAGTTGCTAGACTTATTTCCCTGACTACTATGTGAGTAGCGGCCTGGAGCATACATCATTTCCTGGCCATCCCTGCAAACTACTACGTCTAGCATTTATCTCACATGTCACCTGACTTCATTCTTTCCTATGGGATTTGGAGTCAGGCCTGAATTCCGGTTCTGCCACTTCCTGGCTGAGTGACCTTTGACATGTTGCTTAACTTCAATATTTTCTCATTGGTTAGATAAAGAAACAGCAACTGCTTTAGAAGGTTCTGTGATAAACGTATAGCGCGCGCGTGTGTGTGTGTGTGTGTGTAACTTGCACAGCATCAGGAACACAATCACACAAGATGGCTCTCAAGAAATACAATACTAGCCATCAGAAAGAATTTATTTATTATAGGCAAATCCAGCCCGAAAACAAGTCCTTTGTGAAGAAAGAAAACCATTCAGATTATGCAACACCTACTCTATGCCAGAAAATCTCACATAAGTTATTTCACTTAACTGTGTGGAACGAGAAATAGGAACCCCATTTTACAGACAAGAAAACTGAAGTTAAGACTTGTAAAAAATCCAAGAGCTTCTAAACGGTTGAGTTAGATATAAACCCAGACTTGTCTAACTCAATTTATTGTCAAGGCATTTAGCAAATGAGACTTAGACAAGTCAAATACCATATAACATGCAGCACACCGTGCCATCAAGGGCAACGTGAAAAGCTCCGCCAGACCGTGAGCCTTCAGGAACGTTCTTAGGTGGGCTTAACACTCTGTACGTACTCACCTCATCTTGGGTAAAGGATTATGCTTCGGCAACCGGTTAAATGTGTACAAAATTAAACTGCTGACCGTTACCTGGTTTAGTATGCCAGTCCCAACCTCCTGAAACATCTGGCTGAATGTTCACAGCAGGTGTACTAGAAGCTGCAAATGAGAAGAAAAAGAATCAGGACAACATAGCTCGGAATCCACTTTTCTGTTATACACTACCAAACGTAAGGTAGATAGCTAGTGGGAAGCAGCCGCATAGCACAGGGAGATCAGCTCGGTGCTTTGTGACCACCTAGAGGGGTGGGAGAGGGACGGTGGGAGGGAGGGAGATGCAAGAGGGAAGAGATATGGGAACAGGTGTATATGTATGGCTGATTCGCTTTGTTATGGAGCAGAAACTAACACACCATTGTAAAGCAATTATACTCCAATAAAGATGTTAAAAAAAAAAAATCTACTTTTCTGAATTCACACAGGAAAATGCTCTCCGTCTCATGAGGCCTCATGACCTGTCCAGGTCCCAGGTGATTCAACTCCCCCTCTGAGCAATCCCCACATTCTGCAACACTGTTATTTTGTGCCGTCATCTATGGTTACTTACATGAGCACCGGTAGAAGCCATAAACTGTCTCTGTTCCTTCTTTGGCTCACTTTTATTTTACCTCATAACTACACTTTGAGTTATAACGGTGCATATGTCTGTCTCCAATAAACTGTGAGTTTCTGTGAACTGTGTAACTGTGAAAATTATCTTATTCATCCTTGTGTGTCCCATCTCTACACTTAACACAAAGTCGGCTGGCAATTAAAAATAGTGAAATGAAACTTAAACTCAATTTGCCTTGAATTGGCATTAACAAAGTGTACGAGAGGCACGGGCAACTTAGAACTGAAATTTTGTTTTCTCCTCCGCTGTGACATGAATGGAGAATGATGAGTCAATCAGAACATGTACTGGGGACTGACTAGATACCACCCACCATGCTGGTGTCAGGTATGTATATACTGTCACTCAAAAAAAAACTCACTGCAGCTTCAAAATAGATCATTCTGACCCTTCTCGAAGTTCCAAATGTAGAATTTAAAAGAAATGTTCGGCTAAAGAGAATGGATATATTAGAGGAGTACACACTGGTAGAGTAAGTTTTTTTCTACATCTATAAAATTCAAATAAGAAATAGGATGCCATAAGACAGAACTTCTTTCTAAGACTCTTCTAGGTTCTGTTCACTAAATCAGTGAGTACAACACAAATACTAAAATAACTTTGCAAGTAGGATTTAAGATACAACACACACTCCCCCACCGCCACCAAAAGGATCATCAAAGGACCAAGATTAGCTTTACCAAGCCTTACATTTACCTGTTTTGTTTGCTTAGTACGAACCAAGACATTGTGTACCTTCCCATCATTGAGTTAAATAGAACACGCCATTATCAAAAATAACAGTTCTTCCCTTTTAGTTCTCCCCTTCCCTTTTTCCATAGTAATCCATGAAAACTGAGGTAGAAATTAGACAATTTTACTAACATTTGCTCTTTGATTTCCTGTAAACTCTAACCTTAGTCTTACATCTTAACTAGGATGCAGAACTAGGAATTAGTACTTCAACCTTATTACTAATCAAACCCTCAAATCCTTACCACCTACCACACATAAGGCACCACACTAGAGAACAGAGAGCTTAAGGACACAGTACCTCTCCTTAAGAAACTTAAAATCTGCCGGAGAGAAAGGAATAAACAAATGAACCAGTAATTACCCAATATTTTAAACTTCTATTTTGCCTTTTAGTGTGGTTACTTGTTTAGTTTTTCTTCTCAAATTGTGCCCCAAATGATTAATCTCTTCAGAGTAGATATTCAATAAATATTTGTAAAACTCAAAGGCAATATTTCTTGATTCTCAGAAGAGACTGACGGTGCCTTGTAGAAATCCAAGGTGGGCAATCTGACCTCCCAAAATGACACCTGAGTCTCACCTGTATATGAAGAGGATGCTACTGACCCACTAACAGTGGAGTAATTCCCTTCTCATCAAGGATAGTGGAAAATTCTTTCACTCACTAGCATGGCACAGATCAAAATAAGAAGTGTAGCCACAAAACGAAGGAGTGCTAACTGTCTGAAACTGAGTTATAAACGTCTTCTAACATGCTCACAAGACAGAACTGAGTCCACTACTGCCATGCCAAAGTATGAACATCCATACCCATGGGACATAAAAGGTAGTACTCATATGAAAACAGTAAATTCAAAGTATTAAAGTCAGGAAAATATATAACCTTACTAACATCATTATGCATCGAAGAGACTTAGATAGGAAAAAGTTACAATTCATTTTATATTTATATATTATATGGAAAGACAGATAGATAAAACCTACTGTGTGCCAACTCTTCTAGGCACTACAGAAACATTCATAAACAAAACGAACAAAAATCCCTGCCTTTGTGAGCTCATGTTCTAGTGGGGAGAGAAAGACAACAAAAATATACAACACATAAGTAAATTATTGAGTATATTAAAGTTGGCAAGTACAATGGAAAGGAAAATGCAGAGAAGCAGGAGGATGGGTTTTAATGTGAAATGGGGCAGTCAGAGTAAACCCCTTCGAGAAGCTGAGAGCTGAGTAAAGACCAAAGAGCTGAAGGAATTAGCTATGCCAATGTCTTGGAAAGAAGGGACACCCAGTGCGACAACAGAGAGGCCAGTGTGGCTGGAATGGAGTGAGCAAGAGGGAGAGAATGGGAAAGGAGGTCACAGCCCTGGGGGCTAGAGCACAAAGGGCCTACATAGGCCATTTCAAGGACTTTGGCTTCCATGCTGATTGAGGCACGGAGATTTTGAGCAATGACGTAACCTACACTTCAAATAAGTGAACAAAAACAACAGCTTTAATCTATCTGCCTGCGTCTTGCCTCTCAGGGTAGCCAACTTCCAATCGGGAGATTCTTTTAAGTGGGCACTACTCAAAGGTCCGAGGTGAATTTCTTGTATGTTGTCCTGTGGACCCACTTCAAATAGTTTGAGATTTACGACCAACAGGAAATCACCCGTAAAGGTTGTTCTTGGACTGCTTTCTCCTTTTCGGTCGTTACAGTTCGACCAGTGTTGCACAACTCATCTTCCTTTCGCATTTGCATGGCTTCCATGAAGTCAAGCTGATGACTGGACCGCATTCTCCAAGGGAACTCAGGGTGCCTTCAACAACAAATACATCGTCCTCTAGGTTGAGGCCAATGATGTTCAATATCCCTCAACAACAGGAATGAGCTTCAGTTTTCCAGCTCAAAGTCATCTGTCCTTCACTGAAGAGCTTTGGTTTTAATCAGTGTTACCTAAGTGATACCTTTTCGCTCTTACAAATGGATGTGATTATGATTCTTTCTACACAACCTAAGCCTCTAACCCAGAAATATAATGTGGGCCATGTATAATTTAAAACTTTTCTAGTAGTGACATTAAGAAAGGTAAAAAGACACTAGGTAAAATTAATTTTAACAAAATATTTTATTTAACCCAATATATTCAAAAAATTATATCAAGTGACAAATATAAAAATATTAATAAGATATTCTACTTTTTTTTGTACTGAGTTTTGAAATCTGGTATGCACTTTACACTTAAATCAGACTGGCCACATCTCCAGTGCTCAAAAGCCACGTGTGGTTAGTGGCTTCATATTAGAGCTAGTCTAATATACCAGGATATTGTATTCTAAACTGTTCTGTGGAATACTAATTTTGTGAAATGCTCATCATATCACCTTTTATTAACCTAGGACTCATTTTTTCACATTTCAAAGACTTCAACTAGTATGCACCTTCCAATCAACTAAAAGTGGCAGTGTTTTTTTTCTTTCTTAATAGTACATAAAACAAAGATATGTGCTACAATTAATGATGTCCTATAATTCTGTGCATGTAGCTCTAATGTAAAAAAAAAAAATTCCAAATTAAATTTTAGGAAAGCTGAGTAAAACAAAGTTAAGTAGACTTCTTTACTGTAAAATATCTCAGAGCTTTTAATATGTTAATATGAACTGTTAATTTTCAAAAGAGAGATGCATTATGTAGCTTTCCAAAAAAACAAAAACCAGAAAAACCCCACCTACAGGGTGCTTTTATATCTGAGCACCTCCTGTTATCTGTGGAAAACCATGCTCTACTGAACACAATATAAAATACTTCCTTACCATGCACTGTAGGTGAAGGGCTTCTTGTAGGCTGAAGAAAGGGGTCACTGGAAGCACTGGCTGTATTCAGAAAAGAACCCAGCAAATCCTGACCTGATGGTTTAGCAGGTGCTCCAAATGGGTCAAAGGTGGCACCTAGAAAACAAGAGGAGAAAGGTATTTCTTTGTCCTATGAGTTCACCCATTCAACAACTACTGAAGAGCTGTCACTCTTACAAGGCTGTAGGCCAAATACTTGAAAAATCAGGATGATGCCTGCCTCACAGGCTGTTCTACAGACCCATCCTATCCTTATAACTTCCTCCAGGGTTAACAATGGATCCCAAGGATTTCTGACCACACATGAATAATCCCTTTTTTGTGGACAAAGGAGAACTCTGGATTTACCTGTTGGATGAACCATAAATACTATAAGCAAGGGCCCCCTTGGGCCTTCGGGCGTCTTAATAACATAAAATAAGTCAGCCAAGCTTACAGACTAATAGATGAGTGGGTGAAACAATGCCTGGACCATAGGAGATACCCAATGAATGTACTGTGCTCATATTCAGTGAATTCGTGGACCAAAACCAGGCGAGGGGCCCTGCTATTAAGGTGAACAATAGAAAACCTCATTGACCAGGTTCTGTTTAGTTTTGTTTGTGTTCTTAGTGGTCTCTGGCTCACTGAAAGTTAAAAAGGGAAGAAACTGAGCATGACAAAAACTGAACTCTTATCATACCTTGTCCTGTGAAGCTAAAATATTTCTGAAGCATTGCCTGTCAACAACTTGCCAGAAACTAGATGCAGATGTAGTGAAATGAGAAAAAGTCTGTGAATGAACCAAGGATACTAGAACAAAGTGGCAGCTGAGGTTTCTAGCAAAAATGCAATAATATTGATACTGTATCATTTCTTCAGGGTTTACCGTTGTCTTTCATAAAGAATACCTCAGCTGATCCTTAATATCTCCCTGTCAGATAGAAGCGATATTATCTTCATTCCACAGACAACAAAACTGAGATTCAGAGAGCCAAGTTTCTCGCCCAATGTCAAGCAAATGATAAGCCTGGACTCATGTTCAAGTCTTCTGACTCCAAATTCCAGGAATTTCCCAAAGGCATCTCACATTCCTCACAGGTGTGAAGTGAATGTGATGAAAACCACGCAGAGTGGCACGTATATAATTGGGCTTTAATTTCTCATTATTGGTCAAGGGACAAAATTCCCTTTAGCTCCCTGTAGTAAGATGTCACTTCCTAATTTGTAAGTATCCAGCTAATGGGCTCTTCCTGGAGTGAGAGTGACCTATTCTAGGAATACACAACTAGAATCAAACAAGTTAATGAATAAATTCCACTCTCAAAACCCAGGTAGGATGTATGAGTTAACACGTGCTCAGCTGTGACGTCACTGGCGTGATGCTCTCCTAATATCTGCTGGGTAGCAGATGAGCCTGTGTAGCAGCAATGAATCAATGACATGTCAGGCACTCTGTTACACGATGTATATCCCTTACCTCATTTAATACTTACAAAACTTTATCCCTTCTATAAAATGAGGATACTGAGATTTATAGAGTAACTGTAAGAGGACATTGGGTTAATTCTTCTACACCTAAGTTTGAAGTCAACCAGTAGAGGAAGCTAAAATCTTTTCACTATTACTTGGTATACTTTTAATATCAACTTATGTTAAATTAGCAACATTCTCTAATAACTAAAAGTGAACTTCCCAACACAAGAGCTAAAATTTAGTCTTTACAACAATGCTGATAGGTAAGTATTTCCCCATTTTACAGCTAAGAAGATTAAGGTTTTTTAATAAGCCTACACAAACAGGTAAGTGTCAGTCCTGACATTCAAATCCAAGCCTTTAACTCTGGACTCAGTGTTCTTTCTACTTCCTCTTGGAGGACAGAATACCTGAGGTCCAGATCTGGATTGGCACTAATCAGCTGTGTATCCTTTGACAAGTCAATTAATACAGCTGGCCTCAATTTCATTGTCTATAACCTGAGGCACAGATTTAACTCATGTCTGAAAGGTCCCCTCTAGATCTGACTCTGGAACATAACTACCTGCCTGGGACTATGATGAATTAAATCAGTGGAAGTCACATAAGGTACATGGTCTTAAAAACATGACCGTTGAGTACTATGCTACCTTGGATCCTGGGGACTTCTTTTCCTGACAGAGCTTTTGTTCACTGTGGTGAGTAAGAACTGCTGAAGGGTAGAGGAAATAGCCTGGGATTCAGGGCACCTGGCTTCACACTGTGGCTCCATCAATAACTAATGTAGGAACGTGAGCCTCAGCATCTGCAGTCCATGATTCTGAAACTCACTCATGTAAAGAATGACTCCAGCTGAACCACCATAAATCAAGACCAGCCCAAAGCCTTCTGAGAAGTGAAGGATGATCCTGGGGAAGCAAGTTCCTAAAGGTTACCACATGCCTGGAGAGTGGAGACACTCCTCTTTCCTCTTCCTAATGTGATGTCATCTTGGTTAATGGGGGATGATAACAAGGGCAGCTAGTTCTTTAGAAGCTATAATGGACCTCTGCTTACCCAACTCTACTGTCTTGCCAATGTTAAAGAATTGTGGGTGACCAGTCACAGAAAGGGTTGAGTCTGTGGCAACGAGCAGAGTGAAGCTGACTGAGCCTCACGGGGCTCAGACTCTGTATCTGGCACCAACTGCTCTGCTCTGCTAGCTGTGCTGCTGGCAGCAGTCCTACCAAAATGGACAATATTTCTATTTCCTCTTGTGGTCCCCACTGAGATGAAGATACAGACCTTTTGGGGACTACTAGGGAGATCAGAGAAGTCTAGATTATTAGGAAAGTTCGATTCCACCTGCTTGGCCCCAAAGTTATAATTCAACACTGAGAGGTACAGCGCAACATGAAAAAAAATTACCTTCTCCTACTCTCAGTGTTGGAGACGCAGAGGTGGAGGCGGTGGACCGGCGCGGTGTTGACTGGGTAGATGTAGGTCCACTCGGATGAAACACGTCGTCCACCCCTGACTGTCCGGCCCGGGCAGGGCCAGCTGCACCTCCACCCCCAAACAGGTCACTCAGAAGTTCGGAATTGGTGGGAGGAGCCGCCGGTGAAGAGAAGTTCTTACTCACTGCAGACCCTTCTAGACCCAGAAGGTCCACGTCCTCAGTGGGTGGAGGGGCAGCCGGCTCCTGCTGCTTTTTGCTGGGCTTCCTGGCTCCATGAGGTTTGTCGCCATTGGCATTGCCATGTGGGCTGGAAAGGGTCAGAAGTTCATCATCCGACTGCTCACTTTCCTGATTCACTAGGGCAGCGTGGTCCTCCTCACAGAATGATTTCTCCGATTTCTGATCTAAGGAAGGCCATTATGCCAGGAAACAGTTAGTTACCAGCCACAGCATTATTGCTTTTTGTTAGAGTCTATGTACATAACTTCAGAAAGAGAAGCCTGAAAAACACACAATGCTTTTAGACCCTTACCAATGGAAAACCTGGATGTATTTCACATTACATTCAATGACTACTTGTTGAGCATCTGAGAGGTAGTATAGCATAGGAGTGAAGAGCAAGAACTCTAGAATCAGGCTGAGTTTGAATCTCATCTCTGCTACTTACTGGCTCTGTGACACTGAGAAAGTGACTTTACTTCTCTGCGCCTTGGTTTTCTCCTCAGCAAAATGGGAGTAATAAATAGAACCTAGCTCACATTGACTATTGTGAAAATTACATGAGATGATATATGGAAAGTGCTCAGATCAATAGGAAGTAGTACTTAAGTGGTTTTTATTATTTTTTAAAATTACTATTATCATCATCATCATCTTCTTTTTCCCAGCACTATGCTCGGTGCTTTGAAAAAAACATTATATCCTAGTCCTCTGCTGCCTCCTCTCACTTTTTCTTCTCCATGTGGCCTGCAGCCAAAAGCAAGGTCTTTCTCCCACAGTCTGGAGCAGAAGTGAAGCCCACACCTAATAAGTGAATAGAGGGAACGGCTCTGCTTAGGATGGTCCTTACACCAACCTAGGAGGAGATACTTTCTGCGTAAAATGGGGCCTCTTCTGGGGAAGGAATGGAGAGGCTGATGAGTGACTTTCCAGGCCCTCCTTGAAACAGATCCCTCTTTCGAACTTTGTTATCTACTGTCAGATGGATCCACGTTCCAAATCAAGTACAGATCCACATCCCTCATCCCCAATTCTGAAATGCAAAAAGCTATGAAAAAGGAAAGGTTTCCCTAAACTGGTGGAAAAATCTGACTGGGACTGACATGAAAGTTATTTATAGTCTTCATTGATTTCACCCAGGGTTATGAGTTATGTTTCACTACAGACATTTTAACATGTTTGATAACACACTGTCTGAGATGCCACTGGGGGTTCTAAGTAATATGCAGTTTATGTACCGTATCATCTTTCCAACTTGCAAAGAATTCTGCATTCCTAAACCCGTCTGGCTCTGCTGGGTTCAGATACAAGACTGTGCACATGTGCTTAACCTACTTTATAGCCTGATAAGAATGATTTCTAAATTATTTACTAAAATAGCAGTGGAGAGTAAAAGTAAAGTTTTCTTACAAGCCCTTATGTGAGGAAGAAAGATATAGGTGAAACTAAGAGGGGGTTGGGAAATCCACCTGCTATCTAGATTTCACTGGGTTTTCCAATTTTTTAAATGTTATTGGTCCCATTTCTCAGTAGAAAATTCTGAAAGCAAGACTTCGATTCAAAGGAATGCTATGAACAATTTTTTTATCAAACATGGAAAACTCTGTGTAGGCAATGGGAATACTGTCTTATGTTTACGTGGCAAAGGAAGGTCAATCAAGAGGATTTTAAGTACACTATCACCAAAGCCAGTTTCCTACCCTTTTCTTAAGAAAGTCCTTACCATGGAATTCTACATTGAACTTTGCAGTTAACCTCAGCAAACTCTAAAAAGGATGGCGAATGGGTATCGATCAGAATGCCAATGCTAGTCTACTAACGGTAGCAGTCTGAAGTGTCACATCGGGAAGGATTCTAAACACATCTCCAGGTTTGGCAAAAAAGGATATTGTGATCGAGCCCAATTTCTGCCAAGGTTGTTAAAGCAAGTAGCAGAGATATGCAGGCAAAGTGTTTGCCTTCCCTGTCCCAGGGGAAGCTCACCTCTGCCCTGCTAGTGGTTAGAGCCCTGGGCAGGGTGGGTGGAGTAGTATGCCAGATTTTATATTTTTAAGGGCAGGAGATAGAGTCCTTTGTTAATTTCTTTGTGTGTCAGCAGTGTAAGGGGAGAACCTAGAAAATATCATGATTATTCATAAATCCAGGAAAGATGTGATCCAAAGCACTGCATAGATAGAAAAGATAAAGTCCAACTTAAAATGGCCTTTTGCATCAATCTAAGAGCATCCATGGAGTTCAAAGTAGGGAAGCTCCTGATTTGGAAAAGGAATGAGCAGGAAGAATGTGAAACAAAGAAGACCCTAGATGGATGACTTCTAAATGCTGCTTTACTTTAGGCTGCTTCGAGGACGAATCCTCTTTATATATACAAGAACCACATAACTTAACCACCTAACCACGTAACTTGGAAGAAATGCTTAGAAGTACCTTGCCAACAGAGAGTGGAAAAGAAGCCACCTTGCCCAAAATGTCTGGGGTTGTCTGGAGGGATGTCTATTGGAGCCTGTCCTATAAGACAAAAGACATCAAGGAAACACAGGAAATAAGTCAACGTGAGAAATCACACAGAGGCTTCGTCCTGAAAACAAAACCACCAGGTGACTCATACCTCCTAAGACCAGAGTATCTTGATGCTCCTGGTGAGAAGAGAAGAGGATGCTGGGGTTGACATCTTTTGTGCAGTAATGTTCCCATGGGGGGGTTAAGTCTATCACTTTGTCATGGGGCTGTAGTTCTACATCCAGAGTCACCTGAAATAGCTGAGGATATTTTTCTGGTACATCACATGCATCCAACTCAGGCCTAAGTAGAGATTTAAAAGAATAAGATTAGTGAAAAACAATGGAACCAGTATGATGTTCGGCACAGAAACCATTGTAGATTGATTCTTAGTTTCACTCTGAGATGCATTTCTAGGGAAAAATCAACAATTAACCAGATAAGAGACTTTACTTTTCTGAGTCTCAGTTTCCTTATCTAGAGAAAAGAGGACAATAATGCCTGCCCATAGAACTGAAATACTACTGCATGTGAAACCATTCTAGATAGCAGGGCGGATATATCCAGACAGTAAGCACTGGCAGGACCAAATCAGTTGTTAAAATAGTGAAATAAGCCCAGAGCTACCGCCTTGAGCTCTTGAATGTCTACTCCTAAGCTGACCCCAGCAACTCCCACCTATCACCCCACCTTCAGCCACTCCCTTGAGTTCTCTAGGCCACACTTTAATAATAGCAACTAAGGGTGCTATAATCTTTGGTGCAGGGGGTCCCCCAGGACCCTGCTTCAGTGCTGTGGCCTGGCATCCATTCTGACTGGTCATTGCTCAAAGCATACTGTTGATTCCACTGCCTTCCATGTTGCAAAACACAAAGGGATACACAGATGCAAAGGATCACAGTATTGAAACTTTGTTCCCTCTTTGTTCACTCTCGTTCCCTCAGATGGTATTTCAGACCTTTCAATTTGAAGTCTGATCCACTTGTGTTTAGGACAAATCACACCCAACTGAAAGTTATAAAATGCAACCAGCCTCTGTATGTTGCTAAGCCACATGCTACAGCTCTGAAGCACAGGATTTGGGGGGAAGCTGCAGCATGGCACTAATGAGCCTTTAGCACTTGACTCCTAGCATTTCACAGCTGCTTGGATTGAAAAGGGATTTTGGCCCAAGTAGCACTCACTTGGTGAACTTTAAAACTGTTGTGTCCAGTGGAATGAATCCAGTATGAAACTGAAGCTGGAATATCTGAGTGTTGGTCACCTAAAAATACAAGAGAAGCACATTACAATCAACCACTGAAAAGGGAATCAGATCAAAAGATTATGTTTGGGGGAGTCATACACCATCAACTGTTTCTATATCTGCGTCTTTGTTTTCTATGAATATTAAATAACCTCCTCATTTGGAGCTGACCCAGGTTCATTTCTAGCCTCTCCTCTCCACGAACTCTGCCTTGGCAAGCCATTCCTTTATCTGCTAATGCCCTATGTTCTTACACCTTGCAATACTTTGACTCATATCATTCCTTCTTTCCAGGATGCCCCTGCTCCAACCTGATGAACTCATCCTTCAAGGACCACCTTGAAAGGTCACATCCTCTGTAGCCTTTCTGAACCACCACTGGATAAAACAAACTGCTCCCATTATGACATCTCATCCTACCTCTACAATGGTAGTGGATATTTGTACATGTGTGAGTTTCCCCTGAGCTCCTTAAAGGCAGAGATACAGTTTTACTCTTGTCAATCCTAAACCCCTAGGCAATGACTGGCACAGAGTATGTACTTAGCAAATATTTAATGAATTAAAATACAATTACTTGCTATGAACATTAGGGTACATATACCTTTTCGAATTAGTGTTTTCATTTTCTTCAGATAGATAACCAGGAGTGAAATTGCAGGATCATGTGGTAGTTCTACTTTTAATTTGGGCGAGGGGGCGGGGGGACTCCATACTGTTTTCCATATTGGTTTAGCAATTTACATCCCCCCCCCCAACAGTGTACTAGGGTGCCCTTTTCTCCACACCTTTGCCATAATAACACTTGTTATTTCTTGTCTTTTTGACAATAGCCATTCTGATGGGTGTGAGGTGATAACTCACTGTGGTTTTGATTTGCATTTCCCTGATGATTAGTGATGTTGAGCATCTTTGCGTGTGTCTGTTGGCCATCTGTATGTCTTCTTTGGGAAAAAAGGCCTATTTAGGTCTTCCGCCCATTTTTAAATTGTGTGTTTTTTTTTTTAAACATTGAGTTCATAGCAGCATTATTCACAACAGCCAAGATATGGAAGCAACCTAAGGGCCCACTGACAGATGAATGGATAAAGAAGATGTAATATATGGTTATTACTCAGCCATAAAGAAGAACGAAATCTTGCCACTTGCAACACAATGCATAGACCCGGAGGGTGTTATACCTAGTGAAGTAAGTCAGACAGAGGTAAATACTGTATGCTTTACTTATATGTGGACTCTGAAAACAAATGAACATAACAAAACAGAAACAGACTCACAGACACATGGAACGAACTAGTGGTTGTCACGGGGAGAAGGGTGAAACAGGTGAAGGGGATTAAGAGGCACAAATTGCCAGCTATAAAATAAGTCATCCGCCCAATTTTTAATTGGGTTGTCTGTGTTTTTGATATTAAGCTGCATGCGCTGTTTGTGTATTTTGGAGATTTATCCTTTGTCCACTGCTTCATTTGCAAATATTTTCTCCCACTCTGAGGGTTGTCTTCTCATCTTGTTTATGGTTTCCTTTGCTGTGCAAAAGCTTTTAAATTTCATTAGGTCCCATTTGTTTATTTTTGGTTTTATTTTCATTACCCTAGGATGTGGGTCAAAAAAGATCTTGCTGTGGTTTACGACAAAGAGCGTTTTTCCTACATTTTCCTCTAAGAGTTTTATAGTGTCCAGTCTTACATTTAGGTCTTTACTCCATTTTGAGTTTATTTTTGTGTATGGTGCTAGGGAGTGTTCTAATTTCATTCTTTTACATGTAGCTGTCCAGTTTTCCCAGCACCACTTATTGAAGAGGCTGTCTTTTCTCCATTGTCTATTCTGGCCTCCTTTGTCATAAATTAGGTGACTGTATGTCCGTGGGTTTATCCCTGGGCTTTCTATCCTGTACCATTGATCTATATTTCTGTTTTTGAACCTATCTGTAGGGCAGGAATAGAGACGTAGATGTAGAGAACGGACATGTGGACATGGGGGAGGGAAGAGGAGGGTGAGATGAATTGGGAGACTGGGTTTAACAAATACACTACATGTGTAAAATAGACAGCTAGTGGGAACCTGCTGTATAGCACAGGGAGATCAGCTCGGTGCTCTGTGACGACCAAGATGGGTGGGATGGTGGGGGGTGGGAGGGTGGTCCAAGAGGGAGGGGATATATGTATACATATAGCTGATTCACTTCATTGTACAGCAGAAACTAACACAACACTGTAAAGCAATTATACTCCAATAAAAAAAAAATAAATAAATAAGTCACAAGGATGTAATGTATAGTACAGGGAATATAGTCAATATTTTATAATAACTCTGTATGGTGTGTAATCTATAAAAATAATGAATCACTATGTTGTACACCTGAAACTAATGTAACATTTTAAGTCAACTGTACTTCAATAAATAAAAATTTTTTTAAATACAATTACCTGTAGCGTTATTTGTGATATCCAAACAGTGGCAATAATGTAAATGTTCATCAAATGATGAAGAGATTAATAAAAGCTATATAACCATACAATGGAATATTATCTGGGTATATAAAGAAGTACTGATATATGCTACAACATGGATGAACCTTGAAAACATTAGGCTAAGTGAAAGAAGCCAGTCACAGAAGACCGTACATTGTATGATTCCATTTATATGAAATGTCCAAAATAGGCAAATCCATAGAAACAGAAAGTAGATTCCTGGTTGCCTAGGGAATGGAGGAAGAGGAAAGGAATGGACAGTGGCTGCTAAGAGGTGTAGAGTTTCTTTTGCGGGTGTTGAAAATGTTTGGGAATTAGCGGTGCTGCACAACCCTTTGAAAATACTAAAAATAACTACCGCACACTTCAACAGGGTGAATTTTATGTCACGTAAATTCTATCTCAATTTAAAAATTGAAAAAGTATGATTACTTAATCCCTCATCCTCAATAGAAATATCTCCTCTCACCCCGATCCAAATAGGGCACTATAGAAAAGGCACAAGTTTCTAAAGAGCAAGGTTTGCTCTTTAGTTCTTGGGCTTCCATCTTCTGGCAAAACCATCTGGGCAAGTCAAAACCTCTGAGGCTTAGTTTCTTCCCCTGTAAAATGAAGGCAATGGGCGTAAGTAATCTTTTCTTTTTTTTTTTTTTTGCGGTACGCGGGCCTCTCACCGCTGTGGCCTCTCCCGTTGCGGAGCACAGGCTCCGGACGTGCAGGCTCAGTGGCCATGGCTCACGGGCCCAGCCACTCTGTGGCATGTGGGATCTTCCCAGACTGGGGCATGAACCCGTGTCCCCTGCATTGGCAGGCGGACTCTCAACCACTGCGCCACCAGGGAAGCCCTGCAGTTTTCTTTTTTTTATTGAAGTCTAGTTGCTTTACAATGTTGTGTCAGTTTCTGCTGCACAGCAAAGTGATTCAGTTATACATATTTATACATTCTTTTTTATATTCTTTTCCATTATGGTTTATCACAGGATACTGAACATAGTTCCCTGTGCTATACAGTAGGACTTTGTTGTTTATCCATTCTATATAGAATAGTTTGCTTCTGCTAATCCCAAACTC
>NW_020175190.1:267580-321573 GCF_003031525.2 Neophocaena asiaeorientalis asiaeorientalis
CTTAGATAAGTTCATTTGTGTCATATTTTAGATTCCATATATAAGTAATATCATATGGTATTTGTCTTTCTCTTCCTGGCTTACTTCATTTAGTATGATCATCTCTAAGTTCATCCATGTTGCTGCAAATGGCATTATTTCATTCTTTTTTATGGCTGAGTAGTATTCCATTATATATATATATAATTGAATTTTTATATATATATACATATTTACACCACATTTTCTTTTTCTTTTTTTTTTTCTCTCTGCCTTGGGTCTTCGTTGCTGTGCGTGGGCTTTCTCTAGTTGCGGCAAGAGTGGGGCTACTCTTCGTTGCGGTGCGTGGGCTTCTCATTTGCGGTGGCTTCTCTTGTTGCGGAGCACGGGCTCTAGGCGTGCGGGCTTCAGTAGCTGTGGCATGCGGGCTCAGTAGTTGCAGCATGTGGGCCCTAAAGTGCAGGCTCAGTAGTTGTGGTGCACAGGCCTAGCTGCTCCGCAGCATGTGGGATCTTCCCGGACCAGGGAGTCTTAACCACTGTGCCACCAGGGAAGTCCCTCTACCACATTTTCTTTATCCATTCATCTGTCGATGGACATTAGGTTGTTTCCAAAGGTAATCTTTAAATGTTTTTTCTGATTCTAAAACCAGAAGTCACTCAAGCCCAAAGTGATGTACACTCCTATTAAAGGATCAGCTGAGCTTATATCATAATTCTTTCTGAAACCATACCTTAGCCTGTAGCCGGCTTCCAATGGTTGACCTCAAGTGATACATGGAAACAACCACATCTCCTTGCACAGTGATGCTCAAGGGAATGAAGATTTTTCCATCTTGGACACGGTACTCTCTTTAAACAGAGACAAAAGCATACACTGAAAGAGAGTCTAATCTGGCTCAATAACACAGCTATACAGGCACAGTCTTCTGTGGCTCTGGCCAAGGCACCTGCTGGCCCAGGCCTGAACCCAGGAACCATTTCTTATCTTAAGCAAAGTCAGGAGCACAGCCAGCGCCAACTGGATGCAAATTGGTTCTGCCACAGGATGCCACTGGTCTTATGCCAGGTCCTCTCTCTCCAACCCATCCTGATTTCTAGATAAATCAACTGCCCATTAGCAGAAAACGTTTTCCCCAAATACATGTAGCCCTGATGTATTTACCTTGCCCTAACTGTAAATTTACGATAAAAACAGAGAGAGAACAAAGAAGTCTGAAATCAATATAGAAACAGCAGTGAGATGCTCTGTATCTCCTATACCAATTTCGAAATTCAATCTGTTTCAAATTAATTTCATTTTCTGTTATCATCTAGTCCCTTCTTCCATATCTCCCACCACCCCCCACTGGCACTTGCTCTTTATTACAGATTCTATAACTTTTTAATTATGTGACCATCTACCTAGTTGCTCACCTAGAAACCTCATTCATTCCTGATTCTTCCATTATTGTCACCAATTCTTATCAAGGTCATCTCCTTCTTAAACGTCCAGGTCTTCTGCCCTACACCACTGTCTGAACCCTCATTATAGCTCATGTTAGTCCCTTAGTTTGTATCACCATTTGAAGGGGGGCTATGGCATCCCTTGATTTAATTGTGCTTTTCTATATATTGAACATTTTTTAAAATATCAGGCATTTCATAATGTAGTCCTCAAAGGAAGAACAGGCTCCAACTTACACAGGAATGGAGCAGTTCACAAGAAGAAATGAAGAAAAGTATCATGACTTACTTCATTCGTTCAAAATCTGCACAAGTTGTATATATTTTGGTTTCTCCAATCAGTACATCACAGTAAGGGCGACATCCATTTCTCTGTTTGTTGAAAAAAGGAACTGGACTGACAGTGATCGACTTAATAGTGAGAGGCTTGAAGTGAGGGCGGTAGGGTTTGTCTGCTAGGAGGTCACACATGTAGCCCAGGTACCTAAAACACAAGAAGGACATTCTGTTGGTGCGACCACAGCAGAAGAAATAAGCAGTCAGTTTGCTAGAAAGTTTGTTCTCATAAATTATTAACCAACAATAAAAATTTACTGTGTTAATTCTTTAAACATTAACTGGCAAAAGAGAATGCTGCCATAATTTAGGAAAGCTTTTATCTAGTGACACTGCTGTACTTCCCCCCGAAGAGCTGACAAAGGGGTATTTATTAAATGAAAAAGCTTACGGGCATTTTACACTAGCTCAATATTTGATCTAGCAGATTAAATTTATCAGTTAAGGGCTAGCTTTAGAAAAAATAACAGAATTTATCATCAGACGCAGTTTTAACCCAAGAGGAAGTAAGGAGATGCAGTTTAAATAAGAGAAAGAAGAAACTGTGCCCAAAGAGAGAAGACAATACATCGATCATCTAAAAAGGTTCTTCCCCTTTTTTGGGGACATGATACAAATTAGACCATGTCTGCACCAACCCTGCATCTAGCTGACCTTACCTCCTGTGGGATGGCGAAAGTCCGATTCCTGGTCGCTTTGCGTAGAGTAATCGAACAGCTGGGCCAGGAGTAGAGTAGAGATTACAGAAAATGAACATAGCACCAACCAGAATTGATGATGCTGCCCGTCCATCCTATCAAAGAAAACGTATAAACTTGTCAGAAACATGGATCGGTCAGGCACTCAACACTGAGAGTGGCTGTACTTGCAATTAAAAGAAAGAGGTGAAGGGTGGGGAGTCTGGGCATGGGGTGTGGAGGACAGAAATCTTAACTACAGGTGCCTGTCAGTTCAAAACTGTTCACCTGAAAACCCGAATCTATCCCAGCTATTTAAATCACAAAGCAGCAAGGGAAGACGGATTCTTAGGATACAACTGACTCTCTGCTAACCTAAGAAACCCAGCAATATAAATTAGATTTGTACGTATTTACTGAAAAATAATCTAGTTTTCAAAGTAACTTTGGACTTGTAGGATCAGAATAGTTGAGGTCTCTCAGTTTAGGGTGAAGGTAAAGAGTTCTCAGGTTAGGCAAATACAGCTTTTTGGAATATGTGATGTGTGTATTTTACCCAAAGTTATGTTCCTAGATGGATATAAAATAAAGAAGCTTCACCTGATTCAACCGCACTCAGTAAAGGAATGCAAGCGATGACATTCCTGACAGATGGTGAGCAGCTTCTTCTAGAATACTTTAAATGACAAGGAGCATCCTGCTTCTGGACGGACTTCACAAAGTTCTTCCTTATACTTGAACATGCTGAGTTGCAGTCTATTCCACTCAACGATCCCCATTCGTCCTTCTCTCTGGACAAAGTGTAAACCTACTCCTTTCTCCCTGGGACAATCCTTCACATATCTGAAATACTCTCCCTCTCCATCAACTTTTCTATTTTCCAGGTTGAAAACATACCCGATCTGTGATAATTTTATGTCACAACTTGATTGGACTAAGAGATGCCCAAAGAGCTGGTAAAACATTATTTCTGGGTGTGTCTGTGAGGGCGTTTCTGGAAGAGATCAGCATTTGAATCAGCAGACTGAGTGGAGATTCACCCTCACCAAAGTGGGCTGGCATCATCCAACCTGTTGAGGGTCCAAATAGAACAAAAAGGCAAAGGAAGGGAGAATTCTCTTTGTCTTCTTGAGCTGGGACCCCCATCTTCTCCCTGTTCTTGGACATCGGAGCTCTTGGCTTTCAGACCTACACCAGCGGCCCCCTTGGCTCTCAGGGCTTCAAACATGGACTAAATGTTACCACTGGCTTTCCTGGTTCTCCATCTTGCAGGAGGCAGATTGTGGGACCTCTAGGCCTCCAGAATCACTTGAGCCAATTCCTATAATAAATCTCCTCTTACATATGTATCTCTACACATATCCTGTCAGTTCTGTTTCTCTGGAGAACCCTGACTACTACACAATCCCTTCAATTCTTCCTCATTTGATGTTCCATTTTAAGAGACATCATCATTCAGTGGACTTCCTCTTAACAGACTCCAGTTTTAAAACAACAGCCTTAAATGTGCTGCCCAGATGTGAAATGCAAGATATAAGATGTGCTCTGACCAAACTAGAGAGGAAATATCATCTTCCTTAGTGTGGTAAGAACCCTCTGCTTTTATTAACATAACCCCAGGCTAAACTAGTTTAAATGTAAGCTAAATCACACCATGAGCTCTTATTGATCTTTCTATTCACTAAAACTGTTAGTTCTTTTTCAAATGACGTGTTAACGGACAAACACACTTAATCTTTTAGAACCAGAATTCAGGACTTTACATTTACCCTGTGTTTAATTTCACACTGGTAGTTTCTAGGAAATGACCCATCTGAGAAAACTGAGAAGCCTGCCTCCACATTTTCAAAGCTGTAATAAAAGGGCAACCAAATTCAACCTTTTCCTGGGAAGATGCTGATCCATTAGTCACCTATCTTTGGAAGCAATATTCAGCCAATAGTTGTCTAAATGTCTAAAAATTTAGCCCCAATTTCTCCACCTTGAATATAAGAAATGGGGAAATATCTCGCAGGACTCCAATAAACTATCTCTACTAACCTATTCGTCTCGTTCCGAAAGTCCAGTTGGTTTGATATGTGTGTTCGTAATGAATCGATGTGGACTCCTTTTTTCTAAGAGTTTCAAATCATCTGTGCACAAATTGTGTTCGAATTTCTCCTTGAATTGCCATCAGGCTCACCAGCCTGTAACTTTCCAGGATCAACCTCCTCCAACTTTTGGGAAAAAAATCTCCTCTCCTTTCTTCACTGGCACTCTTCTTCCTGTTTCCTCATACTGCATAAGGAACCCATAATTGCTTTTCCAAGTGCTTTTAGCATTCTGTCGCATAATTTAAGTCTAGAGAGTGGATTATTTTTAAGTACTGTGACGCTCTTTTACTATCTCCCTACCTCTCAGCTTTGTCTTAATTATCAGTGTTACTCCCTTTCTAGCTTGATATCTGTTCCCCCGATGAAGGAACAGAATAAAGGATTTAAGATTATACCGTGTGCCTCCAGCATTTGTCCTTATTCCAAGGACAGTTTTTTTTAAAAAGACATTTTTCTCAATCTTAATTCTTTTTAGAATTTAGTCTTCCTGACACTCCTTTAACAGGTTCATGGCTCTTAGATATGTGTTCTCTACTTTTATCAGCCATGCAGGTCTTTTAAAAAGTTTTCTTAGTTTTTTTAATTAAAAGATGAATATACGCTTATTTTTAATAAAACAGCAGTATATATAGGATAAACATAAATGCTCCCACCTCCAGCTGCAATTCCACTTCCAAAGACTTGGTGCAGACTTCCAACTCATGCATGTCCTTTTTCAGTAAGCCTAGAGAGCAGGCTATAGGGTCTTCACTCTTTGTATGTCTCTTCTTTTTTCTTCTTCATTGGGTTTTTATTTGTTATGATTGTATCATTAGAACTGGGAGCCTCTGGTCTCTCTCGAGCCATCTTCTCTTACAAAGCTGCCAGACCTAGGCTCGCTGAACTTTTAGAAAGTTCTCGAGTGAAGAAAAAAATCACCAAAGTACCTAAAGTCTGCTTAGTCTCTAAAAATAATCTGTCCTTTATACAATCTGTTCTGTCTCTGAAAGGAAAACCCTTTGGCCTTTCACATTAAACTCCTATGAAACACCAAGTGTTCTTCTTTTATTACCAAGAATTTGGGGATGTGAGATGGAAAGAAGAAAAAATCACAGCTTTCATCCCTCTTTTAGCCTACTAGCTCTCAAGAAAAAGAGGGAGAAAATCATCAACTAAGATTATAGCAAAAAATACACCTTGAAGTTTATAGAAGCAATGAATAGTTCTAGTATTTATGTTCAGATTTCATTTGTGTGTTCATTTCTTTATATATCCAATCGCTTATTCAAATCTTTCATACCTTGTGACTTTCTGTTTGAATAGAAAAAACAAAAATCCCACAAGGACTCAGAGGCAAAAAATATACAAATCAATTTTCACTGCAAAGTAAAGGAGCTGTTACAGTGGAGGATTCCTGGACTGAATGTCAATATTATGACATAGTGTGAGTGTGTTTTGTGTTTGGTAATTGCAATCATTGTTGCTTTTGTTGTGGTCATCCATTTACAATGCTTGGTGTCAGTTTATTTATCTCTTGTAAAAATAAAATACAGTGTTAAAAAAAAAATCTTTCATACCTGGGATTCCAAAGTAAAAAAGGCACAGTTCTTGCCCACAGGATGCTAACAGTCTAGTGGGGAAACAGGCAGGCCACCAGATTATGACGATGCAGTATATTAAATGCTTAAATCCAAAGACATTTAGATATACAGGTCGAATGTCCATATTGTCAAAAAAGATTTTACCTAAAGTTGAGTTTTAAACAATAGGCAAGAGCCCTCCAGAGGAAGCGTTGGGGAAAGGGACTCTAGGAAGTCAGTGGTCAGAAAAATCATCAGTCCCACTGGGAATTGCTATAAAATACAGTCAATCTATGTGACTACTTATAAGGGCATAGATGTCTTTTTATTTCATTTTTATTCAAACATAAAGGTAAGAAAAGAATATTCCAGTGTGCTTATGTCAATTCTATTCACCCAAAACTCAATGGCATTTTTGCCTATGCACACACAGCTTTTGTTTCTATCTCTTTTATAATAGTTAGCACATTCCAGAGGCCCTGTATTATGTGGGTTGTATACATATCTGCCTCTCCCACTGGTATTCGAGCTTTAGGGCAAGAATAATAAGTTTTCCCCTCATTTTATATCCCTCACATCACCTAATTCCTAAGTGGGTTCCTAAGAAATGCTTATTCAACTTAAGCATTACCTGGTTCACCAGTCTGTGTAAGGCCATTTGTATTTGACCAAACCAAACCAGCACGAATGATAGCCAGAACAGCAACAAGAAAAGGTTACTCACCAAGCAATGGACAACACAGACGTTTTTGGGATTCTGTAGTAGCCAGTTATACATATTCCGACACACAGCAAAGAGGTTGTGCAGACTGGGGGCCTGCCTGATGGGCCAACTGCATTCTGAGACCTAAAGGAACACAGCGGAAGGAAATGAGTTCGCCAAGCGACGTCCTCTCTATGGGCAGGTAGCACACCAAACAACTTCTGGAAGTGACACTACATTCTCTTTTAATACAGCAGAAAGAGTTGGGAACAGGGTCCAAACACAGAAAGAAGAGTTTAATCCTGCAATTTTTTTTAATATAAAAATTCTGTTTCGGTAAACGTATTTTGAAATATTGGGTTGGCCAAAAAGTTCCTTCGAGTTTTTGTAAGCGCTTATGGAAAAACCCGAATGAACTTTTTGGCCAATCCAAAACATTTTAAATTAAACTAGATGATTTAACATACATATTTGGATTTTTAAAGGTTTCAATATTTGGATTTCAAAGGTTCAATGTTCCACTGCATTTAATTTCTATTTAGTATAAAATGTTTTGACCTGCCTACTAGATGCTTAATTATAGGATTACATTATAAATCCTGCACTATCCCTAATTTTATCCAAGATGATAAAAGTGAAAACATGAAAAAGTGCTGCTGAATAAGCTAAAGATAGGCTTTTTCAAGGGTCTTATTTCTTCCTCTTTTAATGAGGGAACCTACAACCCCATGGGGGCAACCTCTAGCATTTTCATTCATCTAACACACATGTTCATTTTAACACATTATAGGATATCAGCTATGTTCCTAGAATTCCGCTTGGCTCTGATCTGTACAACAGTCATATAAGACAGGTACTAATATGATCTCTATTTTTCAGATAAGAAAACTGACTCTCAGAGGTTGTCTTGTCTAACGTCACACTGCTGGTCAGTACCAGCATTGCAACCCAGGTCTTCTGAGTATAAGTCACTTTGCTACAACAGTATACTGGTTGAGATCATCATTTGCCTCAAAATTCTAGGCATGAGCCTCAATCGATTAGGTATTTATTAATTTTACAGCAAGGAAAAACTTAGGCAAACTTCATGACCTCTCTAAGCCTTTCTCCATAAAATGTCATGAATGATACCTACCTACCTGCCTCATAGGGTTGTGGCTACTACAAGAGAATGTATTTCAAGGGCTTAGCTCACTATCTGACATACACAAAGTGATCAATTAATACTGGCTATCATTATTATTATTTTATCAGGTAACTGTCGGTGCAAAGCCCTAAGGTCAGATAGAGCTAGCTATGTTTGGAAAAAATGGATGAAACCCTATATGGCAAAATCATAGACTGAAGGGTCAGATCATACCAGGCCTTGTTAAGAACTGAGAGCAGTATTTAAGAAGGAGAGTGACTTGCATTTTCCAAAGACCTCTCAAGGTCCAGTATGGAGAACAGATATAGATGACACAAGACAAAAGTCAGAGAGTATAGTCAGGTGGCTATATTAGGAATCTAAGTAAGAAATGATGGTGGCTTAGGCTGGATGAGTGGCAGTGGGACACACAAAGACTTGAGGGATTCAAAAAATAGAGAGGAAGTGGAATGCCTGTACAAGACTCAGGGACTGATCACAGGGTGGCAGTGCATGAGTGTGGAGGGGTATGTGGAGGGGGAGGAATCGAGAATGACTGCTTGGTTTCCAGCCTGAATGGCTGGATAAAAGGATGGCAGGTGCCACTGGCTGATACAGGGAATTCTGGAGAAAACAACAGGTTTTATACAGATGGTGTCACCAGAAAGTGTCTGCAACACTAACACCACTGGTCTAAGAAAACCCAAACGTCCCAAATTCTTTACATTTGAGTGGGGAGAGAGAGGCAGGAATAATCTGTTTGGTTCATGCTTTTCTAGTAACTAGATAATAACTAGTCAACATATAAGTGGGAAATTATCTGTGGTCTCTAGAGCTCACACCTGAAAGCAAACACACGGAGTTTCTCTCTCTCTGTGTGGCTGCCAAAAAACCCATTCATTTTGGTTAATTTGTAACTTTTTTCCTACAAAATGATTGTGGGTAGTGTCAGGGGACCTTCCAGGTTATTAATTTTCCTAGACCTTTGACAATGACAGGTATAGTTTATTAAACAAAGTAGAGGAAATGCTTAACAAAGCTACCAAACAATCCAGGGTGACCCAGTACTGGGCCTCTGTCGATTTAAACTCCGTAACAGCTTGCCCCTTTCACCCAACATGATTTGGGTCTATTTCTGGCCCATTCTTTATCCTCAGATAGATTCCCCATTGACAAGTTCTCATGGAATGGAAATAATGTGTTGATTAAAACCAGAATAATTGGGAAGAAAAATTTTGCCATCAGAGGAATTGCAAAATATACTTTTATACAAGCTGCTTCCTGCCTGTGATGTTTTTCTTTCCCTTGGTAAATTTCTATTCATACTCCAAAGCCGAAGTTCAAGTGTTCTCTTGTCTCCCACAGTTTCTCTAACACCCACAGGCAGAAGTGCTTAGTCATCTCAGTCATCTTTCCACCTGTTATAGCTTTCACCAGATCAAAATGGTGAAGCCACAGTTGGGTTTTCACCTTAGCTTTACCACTTACTACCTGATTCACCTTAGACAAGTTGCTAACCTCTCCAAGCCTCAATTCTTTTGTGTGTAAAATAAAAATAGGGGTAAGAATTAAGAAGCACAATGTAAACACAGTAAGTGCCAGCTTATTGTATTCAAATTAACTGTTTATGTCTGTCTCCCCCTCTAGACACTAAGCTCCATGAGAAGAGAGACCATTTTTCATTTTTGTAACCCAAGTCCAGAGTCCACGTGCTAGTCCAATGGCAGGCACTCAGGAGGTATTTGCTGAGTGAATCAATGAGTGAAAGAACGAAGAATGAACCCTATTTGGCAATCTCTATTTTTTTTTTTTTTTGTGGTACGCGGGCCTCTCACTGTTGTGGCCTCTCCCGTTGCGGAGCACAGGCTCCGGACGCGCAGGCCCAGCGGCCATTGCTCACGGGCCCAGCCGCTCCGCGGCACGTGGGATCCTCCCGGACCTGGGCACGAACCCGCGTCCCCCACATCCACAGGCGGACCCCCAACGACTGTGCCACCAGGGAAGCCCGGCAATCTCTTCTTATAATAAGATTTGTCTTTGTCTACATGTAAAGTATCTTGAGGAAGGAACCGATTTTGTTGTTTTTTTACATTGCGACCATGTAAAAGTGTAGGAAATTTGTTTTCTCAGGCAGTATTTTTAAACCTTTTAGAAACTGTATGTCACTCCTACAAACACTAAATGTCAATATCTATGAGTCTCAGCTAAAAGCTGGCTAAATTGTTCTCAGCACAATAGGCTAATTGTTCAGAATCATTAAACCAATCAAGTAAATAATATTAATTTAAAGTACTGCATAATTGCATATTTACTTGATATATAATTATACTCCATTAAGCAAACATACAATTAGAATTTTTTAAAAGCATGTGCTCTGTCTAAAGGGGAAAAACATTTAAGGTATAAACAAAATCAAAAAAAAATTTTAAATGAATTCAATCCCTGCAAGTGATTTTTGTAGCTCTGTGAGGTTCACAGCTTCATGCAATAAGCACAATCCTTGGGCAGGTGACACTTCACGATGCTGCCTCCAGTCTCTCTGAACCCCTCCTGGAGCTGTAGAGCATCAGAAAACGCCATATGGATTACAGGCTGCCATGACACCACCCAGTGGGAAAGCAGGCCAGAACAGCACCAGGGCTGGATGCCATTTGATTTTCATCTTTCTGTCTCCCCAGGCACAAGAGGAGAAGACAGAAGCATCCCATTTGCTGAGCATAAGAGCAAAAGGGGCTATGGAGAATCAGACTGAAGAGCCATATCCAGTGTCTTAAGAATCTGACACCATTTTTGGAGGACAGGAGTACTTCAGGCAATAATTTATTTGGCATTTTATTATTATTAATGGTAATTATAGCTTCTACTTACTGAATGTTTACTCTAAGCCAGACATTGCTATCAAATGTCTTCCTTACAGCAAACCTAAAGAAAAATTTTCTATTTGTGAGATAGGAATCCTTGTTATCTCCATTTTATACGGGAGAAAACTGAGCTTTAGATGAGGTGAAGTAACTTACCCAGGAAGAGGAACAGCTGAGATGCGAATCTAGGATAATTTTTATAATTCAAAATTTGTGCATATTAGATGAATTTCACCTCAATAAAAAACATAATAAAAGTTTGTATGCTGTCTGATGATTATTAACTAGAATTCCATCTTACATTTGTGAGATAGTTATGGGATCAAGTGATGGCTATTTTTTACCAAAGTTAATAAGACATTCAGTTCACTGAAGGCTGCAGAACTAGAATGTGGGACTTCCTGGTCCTCTGGCTCCCAGGCCAGGGATATTTTTCTGCCCCATTATTTCCTGTCCTTACACTGAGGCACAGTGGCAGAGGACAGATGAATATAATCTACAAAGTCTCTCCGCTATGGCCAACTCCCTTCACCAACCAGCAAACCAGAGCAGAAACAACTGGGAGCTATGGTGACCTCTTTGATGAATTCTGAAGGAAAAAGGAAAAAAAAAAAATGTGACCTTCAAACAATCCTTTAAGAAACCCAAGTTGATCATATATTCTCCTAAAATTAAGTTCTTTGCAAAGAGGAAGAAATTCTACAAGATTATGCAGTTTAGAAATAGTCGAAATAAAAGAAGATTCTAAAAGAACCAGCTGGGTTTATCTTTTCAATGCTACTAACTGGGCTCCTTCAGCATACCCCTTCCTGGTTAGACAGAGGAAGGAGGCTCAAAGTGGCACTGGAATAGCATTATCAGAATGTAAGAACTTTAGGGCAGGCTAGACTTGGTGGCCATTCATCTGCTTTTCCATTTATTGCCAACAGCAACACCAAGAAATGTGTAAAGCAGTAGTTCCTGACATTCTAGGGCAGAGCTATAAGACCTTCTGTGCAGAAATGGAACCGGTGTGCACACACGTACACAGAGTAAATGGCTATAGTGTTTACTTGGGGGATGATGAACAAGGTTTGGGTATAGATACTAGTGATGGTTACAGAATATTGTGAGTGAATTTAATGCTGCTGAATTGTACACTTACAAATGCTTAGAATGGTAGGTTTATGTTATGTGTATTTTACCACAATAAAGAAAAAACAGGAGTGAAAACAGATGGTTAAACTCTCTGAAGCCCATGCATGGATCGAAATATACAGTGGAACCATGTCTTTTAAACTCAGATTCAGAACATCTGGCTTAGATGATGCATCTCATTGGTCTACAGGACTTCACTGTCAACATCAGGATGTTTATTTCAACAAGGTAGATACTGGCTAAGAAGAGTCAAAACACTGACATTCAACATCTCCTCTGCAATCCTGAATAGGTATTCTAGCACTCCGAATGAAGGGCTATCTGCCATGTTTTGTTTTGAGTCAAATCCTCTGCTAAAATTGAAACTAAACACAGAGTCCTATTTTAACATTCTGTTACATATGCAAATACTAAGGAATTGCTATTTAATTATTTCATATGATTCCTGTCAACCCATGTGGTTTCTAAGCCTAAAAGTGAATCAAAATACAGAATGATGCCCCTCAGCAAAGTAAAATCTTCTTAGAAACAGTCTGTCTCTGTCACCACCGTCTTTATCTCCAAACACACGTCACATAATGAAAAGGTAAAATGACTGAGTTCAGGGTTCAAGGCATAGAGATATAGACACAGCTGGACTCCTGTGAGTCTATAAATAAAACCAGTCTTGTGTTTGGTCTTTTCCAACAGTGGTATTTATAGAAGCCTTGGCCATCTACATTTATTAAAATAAGATTTAGCTGCAGACCTAGCACTCCACTGGTCTGGAAGGAGGAGAAAATAATTTCAGGCCTCAAGGACTGGAAGATGAGAACCAAGAACACTTTTGTAAGTCATGCAACAGTGGGATGCAAATCAATTTGCGGTGTTAGTGCTGGGAAGAGAAAGGACTAGGAACTTGAAAAAAGGTGTAGCCACATCAAAAACAGAGCTAAGGGGCTTCCCTGGTGGCGCAGTGGTTGAGAGTCCACCTGCCGATGCAGGGGACACGGGTTCGTGCCCCGGTCTGGGAAGATCCCACATGCCGCGGAGCGGCTGCGCCCGTGAGCCATGGCTGCTGAGCCTGCATGTCTGGAGCCTGTGCTCCGCAACGGGAGAGGCCACAACAGTGAGAGGCCCGTGTACCGCACACCAAAAAAACAAAAAAAACAGAGCTAAGATGAAAATACTAAGGTTGTGGGACTGTCCTAAGATGCAACTGAGGGTTAAGGGAGCTAGGTCAGAGGGTCCTCTTCCAGTCCCCAGAGTTCTGGGACTAACTATAAAGGGCTAAAAGTGCAGTGCAATCCTGCATTTTAGGGGAAAGAATTGGAAAAGCCTTGTGGTATGTGGAAATCCTCCCCTTAGTGAAATTTGGCAAACAAAGAAGGGGTGGGGGTGTGGCATGTGTGGCCTTTCAGGGAGTGGGAGCAGCTCATGTGAAGAGACGGTGCGTCTCCCCGGTAGGAGCATGGTTCTCAGGCAGTGGAGAACAATGAAAGATGAGCTAGAGAGGCACAGAGGCCAGATCATGCAGAGCCTGGTAAGACACAGACTACAGTTCACATGGAGAAGAAATAACCCCACCGCTTTCACCTAGACAAGACTCATGCGTCAAGGTCCAGTTCTCACTGCTGTCTCCCTTTACTAAACTCCCTCAGTAGGTACTGTAAATATTATTGTCTTTAGAACGTCCTGACTTCTCTCTCCAACTAGGCTTAAGTGCCTTGAGAATAAGAATCAAACTTTTTTTAGTTAATTAATTATTTTATTTTTGGCTGCATTGGGTCTTTGTTGCTGTGCACGGGCTTTCTCTAGTTGTGGCGAGCAGGGGCTACTCTTTGTTGTGGTGCGCAGGTTTCTCATTGTGGTGGCTTCTCTTGTTGCAGAGCATAGGCTCTAGGCATGCGGGCTTCAGTAGATGCAGCACACAGGCTTCAGCAGTTGCGGCGTGTGGGCTCAGTAGTTGCGGCACGTGGGCTCTAGGGGGCGTGGGCTTCAGTAGCTGTGGTGCACGGGCTCAGTAGTTGTGGCTTGAGGGCTATAGAGTGCAGCCTCAGTGGTTGCGATGCACGGGCTTAGTTGTTCCAGGGCATGTGGGATCTTCCCAGACCAGGGATCGAACCCATGTCCCCTGCACTGGCAGGTGGATTCTTAACCACTGCGCCACCAAAGAAGTCCCAAGAATCAAATTTTTATTTGATATCTATGTGTTCAACAATTCTTGGCAGGCACATTCAATCTTTTGAGAGACATTTCTTAGCCATGCCAGGCACCGTTCCAGGTAGCAAATAAAATTAACGTGTTCCCTGCTCTTCTAGGGCAAATGAGAGCAGTCTGGGGCAGATGTTCCATATGCAATTCCTGGTGTCTTTGGTAAGACTGTTAAGTCTGGTCACAAAATACGTAGTTACACTAACTGATGCCTTTCTTTAAATATCTTTATAAAAGAGCTTGCTTTTATAAGTCATATATACATATAAGAGATACCTTTATATGCATGAATGCTTCTATAATGATATTACATCTTTATTTACTTCCAGAGGGAAAATTTTTCAGATTATCACAAATATTTCAAGATTAAATAAAATTTCTATAAAATATTATACAGGATGTTCCATGGTCCTTCAGTTATGAAAATGATGGCACTATGTGTATCACTGAGTCACTTTGCTGTAGAGCAGAGATTGGCACAGCACTGTAAATCAACTATGCTTCAATAAAAAACAAATCGGAAAAAAGAGAGAAAGAAAGAAAATGATGGCACTGAGTCTCCAAACAAGAAAAATCAATTCAAAATATTTGCATCTGAATTATAAATAAAATAGCTACCCACATTTTTGTTGGATGCTAATTCCCTTGCTCTGAATTAGGTAATAGATGGAATAAGAGGTGGAAGGGCAGTTAACTACAGGGAATATTAGAGAGCTGCATTTGAAATCTCCGTTATAGAGTGGGAATTTGGACGAAACCACTTTAGAATGGTTTTATCAGTGCTTCTCAGAGAGTGGCTCACAGGGCAACAGAAGTAGCACCCAGGAAGTTGTTAGCAATGCAGATTCTAAAGTGCAGTGCAATCCTGCATTTTAGGGGAAAGAATTGGAAAAGCCTTGTGGTATGTGGAAATCCTCCCCTTAGTGAAATTTGGCAAACAAAGAAGGGGTGGGGGTGTGGCATGTGTGGCCTTTCAGGGAGTGGGAGCAGCTCATGTGAAGAGACGGTGCGTCTCCCCGGTAGGAGCATGGTTCTCAGGCAGTGGAGAACAATGAAAGATGAGCTAGAGAGGCACAGAGGCCAGATCATGCAGAGCCTGGTAAGACACAGACTACAGTTCACATGGAGAAGAAATAACCCCACCGCTTTCACCTAGACAAGACTCATGCGTCAAGGTCCAGTTCTCACTGCTGTCTCCCTTTACTAAACTCCCTCAGTAGGTACTGTAAATATTATTGTCTTTAGAACGTCCTGACTTCTCTCTCCAACTAGGCTTAAGTGCCTTGAGAATAAGAATCAAACTTTTTTTAGTTAATTAATTATTTTATTTTTGGCTGCATTGGGTCTTTGTTGCTGTGCACGGGCTTTCTCTAGTTGTGGCGAGCAGGGGCTACTCTTTGTTGTGGTGCGCAGGTTTCTCATTGTGGTGGCTTCTCTTGTTGCAGAGCATAGGCTCTAGGCATGCGGGCTTCAGTAGATGCAGCACACAGGCTTCAGCAGTTGCGGCGTGTGGGCTCAGTAGTTGCGGCACGTGGGCTCTAGGGGGCGTGGGCTTCAGTAGCTGTGGTGCACGGGCTCAGTAGTTGTGGCTTGAGGGCTATAGAGTGCAGCCTCAGTGGTTGCGATGCACGGGCTTAGTTGTTCCAGGGCATGTGGGATCTTCCCAGACCAGGGATCGAACCCATGTCCCCTGCACTGGCAGGTGGATTCTTAACCACTGCGCCACCAAAGAAGTCCCAAGAATCAAATTTTTATTTGATATCTATGTGTTCAACAATTCTTGGCAGGCACATTCAATCTTTTGAGAGACATTTCTTAGCCATGCCAGGCACCGTTCCAGGTAGCAAATAAAATTAACGTGTTCCCTGCTCTTCTAGGGCAAATGAGAGCAGTCTGGGGCAGATGTTCCATATGCAATTCCTGGTGTCTTTGGTAAGACTGTTAAGTCTGGTCACAAAATACGTAGTTACACTAACTGATGCCTTTCTTTAAATATCTTTATAAAAGAGCTTGCTTTTATAAGTCATATATACATATAAGAGATACCTTTATATGCATGAATGCTTCTATAATGATATTACATCTTTATTTACTTCCAGAGGGAAAATTTTTCAGATTATCACAAATATTTCAAGATTAAATAAAATTTCTATAAAATATTATACAGGATGTTCCATGGTCCTTCAGTTATGAAAATGATGGCACTATGTGTATCACTGAGTCACTTTGCTGTAGAGCAGAGATTGGCACAGCACTGTAAATCAACTATGCTTCAATAAAAAACAAATCGGAAAAAAGAGAGAAAGAAAGAAAATGATGGCACTGAGTCTCCAAACAAGAAAAATCAATTCAAAATATTTGCATCTGAATTATAAATAAAATAGCTACCCACATTTTTGTTGGATGCTAATTCCCTTGCTCTGAATTAGGTAATAGATGGAATAAGAGGTGGAAGGGCAGTTAACTACAGGGAATATTAGAGAGCTGCATTTGAAATCTCCGTTATAGAGTGGGAATTTGGACGAAACCACTTTAGAATGGTTTTATCAGTGCTTCTCAGAGAGTGGCTCACAGGGCAACAGAAGTAGCACCCAGGAAGTTGTTAGCAATGCAGATTCTCACCACACCCCTCTGCTGAACCAGAAGTGCCAGGCCCAGGTGTTTAACAAGCCCTCTAGGACATTCTGATGTACACTAAAGCTTGAGAACCACTGGGTTACCTCTTGCCTATTTTGAAAACACTCTGGGAAAAGAGAATCCTTCACAAAATTCTCCCTTATCTTACTGAACATTAGGGCAGGAAGTGGTCTAAGACAGCATACAGACTCTCTTCTAGTTTTTACTGATCAGGAAACTGATGCCCAGAGATTATTAATGGCAACTAAAATTTGGAGCAAAATGTGTTCTGGCATCAAAGCTGAGATCCTCAATACACAGTACACACAACCAGCTATCATTTTGCATAGCTGAAATCAAGTTTCACTTTAAAGGGTCCAATGTGTAAAACTCCTTTCTATTAATTAATAAATCCAGATGTAGCTGAAGAACCAATCATATCTAAAGGCTAAGCCAAGATTTTTGAAAATGTTCCTGAGAGAGAAAAAGCCTGATTTGAGTGAGTAAATCAAGAATTCAGTGGCCAGACATATCAGGCTTAACATCAGATTCAAACCAAAGCCAGCTCTCACAGCTCCTTAACTAGACTGAAACTAGAACTATTTCTCTGCCTAGTTCTAAAAGCTCCTTGAGAGGATAATCCAGGTTTCCAGGTAATACTGTCAGCCCTGAGTAATGGCTAAGACACATGCCTGTAGTCTTGGGCAAGTTACCTTACCTCTCTGTGCCTCAGTTTCTCCATCTACTTCAGAGGACCGTTGAGAGAATGAATGAGATAGTGCATGTAAAGTTCCTGGAATACTGTAAATGCTCTAAAAATGTTGCTGCTGCTTTCACTGCTCTAAATGTTAGCAATAGTATCACCAAACCTACAGTGTGGACTGTTTACGTGCTACACCTCACTTATGAAACACATACCTTTGCCAAATGTCAGAAAGCTATTTCCATTAATACTGGTGTGTCTCTACTGGTTTAGCCACACTGTCTCATCGTGATGCCAAAGCAGCACTAAGGAAGGGTGAAAGGCATCATTAGTGCTCCAGCATAAGGGTCTCCAACTGCCCTACGTAGCAGTCAATCTCCACTGAGCCACACAGCAATGTGCCCTAACAACTGGGCAACCAGCCACAGCTGATTTGAGGCCCTCAATTAGATGGTATCTTATTGACAGAGAAACTTGCCTACAAATATCCTCACCCGAGGAAAAGCCTCAGAATATCTCATAACAGCCTAACAAAAATTTTGTGGATAGAAAAGTGTCCAGAGTATATAGTTTTTCAGCTCCATGTGCCTAAAGGCAAAGGCTTTGAGGATAGCTCTTAAGGGGGAAAATACCCTCTTATGTCTTCAACCTTGTGATCAGGGCTAAAATTCCTTACCCTGCTATGAAACTTGGCAGTTCGATAAGACTTGGGCGACAGATTGTACACCGTGTAGTGGTCAAGATGTCTGGAATCCAAAAAGCTTCGAATGTCATCAACCTGATTTCTGAATCCTATGTCAACACTGTCCAGAGGAAAGGACATCACTGGAGGAAGGGTCACACAGAAAAAAAATAGGTTAAACAGGTCTGCTGTCGTGATGGGCAGCCATTGAAAGCTGAGCTATTGGGCAGTTAATAAACATGAGAAACTTACCAATAATTCTGGAGGTAACATAAGTGAAGTCTAAATCTCCCTTCGTGTAGCTAAAAGCAAGACGAGAAAGGGCACTCATTAAAATGATCCAAATGTCCCACGATTTCTGTCTCTCAATCACTTGCACATCATGACCTGGGACATTTCCATCCAGTAGCTATATTCTGACTTCCCTTCAGGCCTTCCCCCTAACAAGTAAGCACTGTTGATAGAAGACAGCCCACACCCTCAGGAGCACACACCTACCACTCCAAACAGGGCATGCAGCTAGGGGGCAGGGGAGGAAGTGATGGAGAAAGAACAAAGAACCCTCTTTTTTTGCCTACCAGGCGCTAGTTGGGGATTGAAGGTAAAGGATACAATTACTGTTGAAAAAAATTAAAATGTTGATTAATATGTTGGACTTCACATTTGAATTTCTGATTTAAAACCACATATTTTAACTTAAAGTGACCCTAGAACTTCCTAATTCCTAAGAATAAAAAAAGAATTCATATGGCCTGCTTGTAAAAGTTTCACACAGTAGAAGGGTAGAAACTTCTCCCAGTAAATAAGTTGTAAAGGGCTATTAAGATACGAAAACAAAGTTCTGTTTTGATTACAATCAATAAGTACTGCTTATTTGGATTGCATGTGCAATTACTGTCTCATTTAATTCTCAAACCAGCTAAAGACATAAATCTTACCAGGGTATCAAAGCAAAGCTCAGAGAGGTTAATTAATTTGCCTTAGGTTAACAAGGGGAGATACTGCATTAGAGTTCAGGATGCTGGATTCGAAAGCCAGGGATGGCAACCACTATCCTCTAATGTACCAAGGGGCCGAGTCCTCCCAGCCTATGCCTGTAGCTTCTGAAGGATTTAATTTTGTGGCTTCGATGGCATTCCTAGTCAATCAGATCCCATGCAGTTGCATCACAAAATTGATAGTCTTTGAGCCAAACAAGCAGTTGGCAGGTAAGCAGATCCTTTGGGGGCACGGAGTCCATTAAGTTAATGGGGAAGGACGCACATACCTGGTAACAGATTGTATAACTCTGGAAGACGTGTCTTTGAGGGTGTCTTTCAAGTTGTCCTTTAGGTTACTAAAGAGCCTCCCTGCACCTCCTTTCACCATGTCAAAGAGACCTCCCCCATAGCTGGGCTCCATGTCTGGAGACGAGGCACCTGCCAGTGAAAATCAGAAAAAGAGGTAATAGCACAGACTACACAGGAAACCAATCCCTCTTTGTTCCTGAAACATACACAGACCGTCTTCGGGAGTCTGGGACAGATATTCCTGCAAGTTATGTCATGCTTCCAGAACTTACTGACTCTGGGTTACTGACAGCAGTCTGCTGGTCCTCAGAGGAGACAAAGGAAAGCCCCTCACTAAGTTCCAGAACAGAAACCTCCAGAGCTGCATATCCAATACTGTAACCACATGTGCCAACTGAGCGCTGGAAATGTGGTTAGTCTGAATTGAGACGGTGCTGTGAGTATCGAAGTGTCAAAGTGCAAAAAATGTAAAATATCTCATACACTTTTTTTTTACAATGATTACATTTAAAACGATAATATTTTGGATATACGGAATTAAATAGATTATACTATTAAATTAATTTCACCTGTTCTTTTTTAACGTGGAGACTAGAAAATTTTAAATTGTATATGTGGCCTGCATTATACTCCTTTCAGGCAGTGCCGAGGAAGAGCAGTGGTCAGCTGAGAAGTGAGTCCAGGGGCCTCCTCTGGCCTTCGATGGAGTTAACTGTGTTAGAAGACTCCTTCTATGCCTATCTCGCAAAGTAATAGTTCACTTCCATCCTGGGAAAGTATTTTCTGAAGGGCCCTTATAACAGCTTTTAAGCTTAAGTACGCATAGTGGTCACTGATGTTATTTGTCAAGTATGACAGGTTCTCCTCCCTGACAGTTTCATAAAATTGTACTTTCTGGCTCTTTGTGACTGGCTCTAGTCCAGAGCCTCTCAACCTTGGCACTATTGACCCTGGGGCCGAATACTTCTTTGCTATATGTGTGTTGTGGTGGCTGGCGGGGGGAGGAGGTGGATTGTGCTGTGCATTGTAGGGCGTTTAGCAGCATCCCTGACCTCTGGTGACTAGGTAGCATCCCTCCCCCCTTCTCCAGCTATGACAGCCAAAATGTCCCTAGACGTTGGCAAAATTAGCCCTGTTTGAAAACCAGCACTCTCGTTTATAATGTGAGTGGAAATGTTGTGTGTCTCTCTCAGTCTGGAGCATTTAACTGTTAGGGTGAGACTATCCACAGTTCTCATCCCATATATTCTCTCTCTCTCTCCATAGCAACCCACAAGGTCTGAGACTGTGGCTACTCTGTCCAGGACTCCTGGCTCCCAGAGTAAAGAGCTTGTGGCAGAGCTCTCAGCTGACCCTTGATGAATATGTACCATGAATGAGGAATAACCCTTTATTATTAGAAGCTACCCCATTCCCATTTTAGGACTGTTCATTACCATAACTTAGCTTATAAAGATTGATACAGGAAGGAAGTAGGAATCTGTGTAGAGGAAGCTAATGTAAACAACAGCCAGGTAGGCTGTACAGACTAGCAGTCAAGAGCGTGAGTCACTCTTACCTGGGTTCTGGCAGGAAGAAAGATTCCTGACTGTAAAACAGGGATTAAAAATAGTGCCTACTTCATAGGGAAACATAAAATGAGTGTATCTTAAGCACAGTACCTACTACATTTAGGGGTTAACAGACTGCAGCTATACTATTATTATGCCACACCTGAAATTCCTATGTTGATGATATTTTTTAATCTTTGTTCACTTATCAACTTTTTGATGACAAAGGGCAAGAATGACATCTCTTCTTTTTAGAAAATTGCAGTATTTGTTCTATACTTCAAAATATGTTAGGAGGATAGATCCCTGGATCTCAGGTACAGTAGAACACAGGAACTTATTTAGCTTACAAGAGCAAACCTCTATGACTTTGACTCTGTTGCTGAATAAGCTTCCTTCCGTGCTTTCCTCAGGACAAGGGGGGTGCATATCTATGTTTCAACCAGAGCAGTTATTTTAAGTGACAGGTAGATGCATGCACGTGGACAATGGTTAAATGTGCTTGTGGGAAGTCTGGAGAGAAAATTTAAAAACAAACAAACTAATGAAGATGGATCTCACATTAAGTGTTCTTACAAAACAAAACCAGGAAAAAAAAACAACAAAACAAGCCACACAAAGGAACACAAGAAACTTTTTGGACGTTGTGGTGATAGTATGATGAGTATATGCATATGTCTAAACTCATCAAGATGTATACACTAAATGTGTGTGATTTTTATATAGCAGTTATACCTCAATAAAGCTAAAAAATTAATTGCAGAAAAAGGAAAGTTGGAGGAGGAATCTGTAGATTAAAATGTCTTAAAAGATAAATCAGTAAAGTATAATGCATGGAACTTAATCCAAAGAAACTATAAAATGTTAATGACATTTATGGGCAATTGGAATTTGAACAATTAACTGGGCATTTGATGTTAAGGATTTATTGTTAATTTTAGGTATACTAATTATACTGTAGTTATGTTACATATAGTCTTTATCTTTTAGAATACTGAAATATTTATTATACATTTTTAAAAACTGCAATGTTTAACATTTAAAAAAATAAACAGAGAATAATAAAAAATACTCATGTAATTAGAATTACATGAATTGCTAACGCTTATATAGCACTTACTATTTGCTAGGTATTATTCTAAACATTTTACCTATGCTCACTCATTTCACCCTCACAGCATACCTATGAAGTAGATAATATTATTTTTCCATTTTATACATCAAAAAACTGAGGCACAGAGGTTAAGCAACTTGTCTAAGGGTATACAGCTGGTAAGTCAAGGGCAGAGTTGGGATCTGGGCCCTACGCAACCTTTACAACCATATCTCTTTCTTCTCCTAATACTATCTTGAATTTAATATTTATCGTTCCAAATAATTTCTTTAAACTTTTATTTCGTATGTAGGTATCCATAGGCAATACATTAATATTGTTTTTCACACTTGCAAACTATATATAAATGGCTTTCTGTCTGCAACTTTATTTTTTTCACGCATCATTATTTAAAATTCTTCTATGCTGATACCACATATACCTGTAGCTCACTTAAAGTATGCATCCATTACCCCATAGATGGACACTAAGATTATTTCCTATAACAAACAATATGGTGATTAACACATTGGCTTGAGTACATGTGAGAGATCTCTCTAGGTTACGCCTAGGAATGGAAATCTGCTTGGAGATGGGATACACACATCTTCAAATTTCTGGATATTAACACATCGTTTTCCAAAGTAGCTGTATCAGCTTCAACTCCCACTAGCAGTACATATGAGCTCTGTCACTCTACATTCTCCTTAACACTTGGTATTGTCAGACTTTAACATTTTTACCAATCTGGTGAATGAGACAATATCTCCTCTTGGTCTTATTTGTAGTTTCCCCCAATTATTAGTAAGGTGAAGTATGTTTTATTGTGCTTACTGGCCAGGCAGCTGTTCTTTAAATCATACTTCACGTATCTACTAAACTTCTATGAGCCGTTTAGATGTTCATACATATACCTATAAACACATGTTGACTGTTATGTACTTACACCCTGATCACAAGAGCTTTTGATGCCTAAGTCACCATTAGGCATCTATTTGAAAACAAGGCTCTATTAGAAATTACAAAGAACAATCAATGCAGGTGAATAAACAAACGAATAGACACACGGACAAACACTGATAATGTCTACCACTTACTGAGCTCTCCCATGCACCAGGAGCCCCACTTGGACTTCTATGTTAGTACAATTTCACGTTCTGGGAAATAAGGAGGGTGTTTATTATCCTCATTTTATAGGTGAAGAAATGGAGGCTCAAAGAAGGGAAGCAACTCACCTAAGATCTCAGCTAACAAGCGGTAGAGCCAGGGATTCAAACTCAGGTCTGTACAATTCCCAAGCCTACACTGCGTCTCCATTTCACGCTATTCCACAGCTCCATATTAGCCCACAATTCTCACAGCTGTAATCAGGACAATCCTTGCCTGCCTTACACACAACCACCCCTCTCCTATCCCTTGCTCTCCTCCACCTCCCACATGTATGCCGTTCATCTGGCTGCTCTCAGCAGCAGGTGTCCTCCCAGCAGGCACTCCCATAAATCACTGCATCTGTCAGACCAACCAAACAGATCTCATTACGCAGGCAGCCAAGCCTCTGTCGCCCGCACTGCTTCGCAGCCCTAAATAATTGCCAGGAGCTCGTCTGAAGAGCAGCTCCACACACCAGGGCTACAGCCACAGATTTGAGAAGGTTCTCTTGTGTTCTGTTTCCCTATGACATAGGGCATATGATTTCCCTTTAAACACATCCACATATAAAAATCTGTATCGTGTTTTCATTTTAAATACAGCAAGGATAGAGCAACATATGCTTATAACTCCTCATTTCCATCCCGAGCCTGAACGCCCTTCTGATACATTACTGTTCTAAGAGATGACACCAAACTGATTATCCAGACCTCTCTCTGACTCTCAATTTCATGCTGGAACAGCACTCCAAGGCACCAACCTATTTAAAGATATAAATATCCTCGATTATCTAAAAATCAGACTCTCACCATCACTCAGGCTGCATGCTCTATTCATTAGAGCCTTAGAACCCTGCAGAAACCAGAGCCATTTGCCAGGGTTACAAAGTCTGCAACCTCCATATACCCAACTTATATGTCAAACTAGCCAGGACACAAAAAAGAGAAGAGGGACGCTATCTGATTTTGCCCTAACGGTTCTTTTAGGTGGGTGTTCTGACTCTCCTTAATGAGCTACATGAATGTCAGAAGCACAGATTCTCAAAAGGATACTGGAGCCTCAGCTTGCTGAGAGAAAGGGCAGAAAGACTTCAAAAAATGACACACAAAGAGGGAAACGGTGCAGTCAGAGAGTGATATGCAGAAGAAAAATAATGACTAGTAGATCAGAGGTCGACAAACTACAGCCCATGAGCCAAATCCAGCCTGCTGCCTATTTTTATATAGTCTGTGAAATAAGAATGGCTTTCACGTTTTTAAATGATTGAAAAAAGTCAAAAGAAGAATAATGTTTAACAAAGTGAAAACTATATGAAGGTCAAATTTCAATGTCTATAAGTAAAGTTTTACTAGAATACAACTACACTCATTCATTTACATATGGTCTATGGCTTCTTTCACGTTACAATGGACGAGTTGAATAGTTGTGACAGAGGCAGAGTTGTGGTCCACAAAGTCTAAAGTACTTACTATCTGGTCCTTTACAGAAGTTTTCTAATCCTTGCACTAGATGGTTGAAAGATTTCACATTCTCAGGAATCCAAATCTTGCCACCTCTGACACTTTTCTAAATGCTTTGGCTAAAATGGCACCTAGTGCTAAGAACATACCCTGTACTTATAAAGGGTCTTTGGGGATTTGAAGGTCTAAGAAGGTGGGAGTGGGGAGGTCAGAGTTGAGACAGCCTGAGAATGCCACCCAAGGAGAAAGCGTCCAGGTCTGTGACGTTAAGGCTCCAGGTAGAAGCTTGTTCTGTGATGTCTTGTCATTTTAAAATCTAAGCCCACCAAAGATAAGCACCAGAGAACTGCACTCTGCCCCCTGTGTCATTTCTAAGGATGTAATAAACAAGTTTTTCTTGGAATTCCTAATGTTTAGGAAACTAGAAACAGCATCCTATCTCTCCCAAGTCATGGGAACTCACCATGGATATGACCTGACCTGTTCTCACTCACAGAGTCACATAAAATTTGTATCTCCTGGGAGAGAATCTGTTTCCCACTGGACTGTTAGTTAGCTGTTTGCTCATTTACTTACATTAAGTTTCAGTCCAAAAAATATCTGAAATGATTCGATTGTTGTTTGGAATAAAAAAAATATATTTTAAAGAAGACCAGCAAAATGTTAAGGATGGTCTTAACTGCCTTAATGTAACTAGAAATATAAGAAAAGTACACGTGGCTACTTTTCATAAACATCTTATTGATTTGTTAGCTGTGGACAAAACACCATGAGAAGCATTGTGAAAGAAGAAGGAAGATGCTGACAAAAGCCTTGCCTTGGAAAGTCCGTAATGCACCGTGGTCATTCCCCACATATGTTCCCACTGCTTATACAATACATATGCTCATGGCACCCTAGGCTGCATATAATTTCACTTGGTAACCTCTAAGAAAGGATGCTCCCCCATAAAGTACTGTCATCAAAAGAAAAAGAAGGTATGTAAATATTTACCCAAGACGATGTTCATTGAGGTACTGCTTACAATGGCAAGAGACAATAAAGGATGTATAATTGATTACCTCTAACAATGTAATTAGCTATTAGCTATTAAATTAGCTATTAAAATCACTTTGTAGAAGAATACAGCTGCTCACAACAAAAGGCTAAATGAAAGATAAAGAGCATACTAACATGCACAGTACAATCTAATTTTTGCAAAAGAAAAATATTTGAGTTTAGAGAAAGAATTCAGATGATTTAATAAACATAAAATAAAAATAACAGCAATTCAAACTTACTGAATGCCTACCATGTATCAGGTACCAATCTAAATTCTTTATAGGTAGTATTTAATCTTCACAGCCACCCTGTGAAGGAGATACCATTGCTCTCTCCATTTTCCACATGTGGAAACTGAAGCAAAGACACATCAGTGACTTGCCCCAGGTCCTACAGTTACTAAGCCAGGATCTGTACCCAGGCAGGCTGGCTGCTCCAGAGTCCAGGCTCTTAGCTGGTACATTTTCAAAATAATTACAGCAATAATATCTAAGTGGGAGAATGATACATGGTTTTTTTATTGTTGGATTATAATTTCTAAACTTTCTGTAATTTACATTCATGAGGTTTATAATTTAAAATATGTTATGTAAAATAAAGACAACAGCCAAGTGATACGCCATTAAAATTCAAGTTGTCCTTCCTCAATAGATGTAGAGACCTCCCTTCTCTGTACATAAGTCATCCTAGTTCACAGTCACAATGGTTTCTCAGCCCAGCCTATGAGATGTAGGCAAATGTTGCCCATAAGACCTTGAGTAGCTCTATGTGGATCTTTAACTCCAAGCAGGCTGGGAACTTGCCAGGAACATCTTTTCAGTACTTGACTTTTTTTAAGACCTGAGACCCTGCTTCATCGTGGTAGTAACTGCCTCAGCTCTGGTAAAATAATCCAGTACATTAAGAACAGGGAAAAGGGGGCAAAGGACTCTTGGCAACAATTAAAGTTCTTGGGACATCAGCCCACCTCAGTGGGTCCTCTGGGTCTCCACAAAAACATGTCCACAGAGCATCAGCTTTCCCATTCCTGGGAAGTCTCTGTCATTCAGTTCTAGTAATCAGGAGTTATTATTCCATAGTGTTCAGGATCAGCCTGTATCAGAGATAACTGATAATCTGAATTTTGACATCATGATCTCTTCATATTCTTATTCTTTTTCACCAGCAAGGCATTTTCCTCTGCAGTTGTTTTAAGTGTCATAAAGCTACAAACGTCCATTCCTGGATTCTACCAAGTTGGCAATTGCAGGATAGAAATTCCCAAAACTAAAGGGACCTTGCAGAGATGTACCATTAGCCCCTATGCTAGGAAAATACTATTTCTTCTCCACAACACTTGGCAGGGGACAAAGAACCAGTGTCATCGCCACTGAAGGCTTCATCATCCTTGTTTCTAGCAGATTTTCCAGCTCTTGGCTTACCACAATTCAAGAAATGCATAACATGGGGATAACAACTAGATATATCATGGAAAAGCCCACTACCTTGGCTTCTAAAATCAAAGACTGCTTACACCTCATTCCCAATTCATCCCAGTTCAGGGAAGCTTAGAGAAAACAGGATGGACTTTGGGGAGACAGGTCTTAGACTGGAGATTTAGTTTTTTCACTTAAAATCTGTGTGAACCTAAGCATGATATTTAACTCCTTTAAGGCTGCATCTCCCTTTATAAATTGGAACAAGGAAAACAAACTTTTCTACATGTCAAAAGGTGTTAAAAGGATCAAACGAGATCATGTATGTCAACGTGACTTTTAAGTAGTAAGATTTTCTAAAACAGTCAGGAATTTTTATTTTAATTCTTAGAAATTCAGCTCTCATGTAAATGAGTTGTTGTATTATATTAAAGATAACAATTTCACAGAAAAAAATTTAAGTGAAAAAATTGACACTCCCTATGCCAAATGAGGTTAGGCGTGGGACAAAGCCTCCACAGTCAAATTATGGGGTTTAAGTCAAAATATGAGGTACAGATTCAACTTCTGCTGCCAGCTGGATATATAGCGTAGCAACGTTAAGTAACTGCTCAAGGTCTTGATATCCTTCTGTAAAGTGGAAGCTTCAGTAGAATCTCACATAGGATTGCAGTGAGGATTATATAAGTGAAAACTCTGTAAACTCTTAGCCCAGTGCCTGGTGTGTTGTGCATACATAATAAATGACACCTACAAGGTGGCTCTGGGGAATGCAAAGAATAAAGCCATGAGAATGCTGTCTCCAGCAGAGTCAGGCAGCCTCAGCAAAAAAAAAAAGGCCATGCTGTTCAGTTTCAGAGTTGATGAAGACAGACAATAGGGACGTGTGCGACAAGAACAGGATCTCTTTCTGGAGATTCCGTTACAGCACATGTAAATTCTTCACTTCTGATAGTTCAGAATCACGAGTGTTTAACAGAGGTTGAACCTCTTTATAGCTTTGGGGTTTCCTCTTCCCATCTTGAAGTGATCTGGTACCTAATGTGGGGAACGATTATGTGCTCTTTGCACGTAATATTCAGGTTCACACAGATTCACGGATACTGGTTTCTGAAATAGCTCTGTACTATTGGGCACATAATATGAGCTACAAAAACTACAAGTCACTTGATGACATTGCATAGCAGTGGCCCAAGACATGGACCAGTCTGGCAGCCGCTCAACAGACCCTGGGGGCAGAGGCCTGGGTGTGTGCTGCGTCCACCAGCAGCTCCAAAGGAACTGAGCACCACTGGCAGGTACAGGCCACAAAGCAGGTGGTGCCAATGGTTCTGGCTTTCAGGGTCCAAACCATGAAGGACCCTCAAAATGTATCACAGCCCTGACAGGTCAGTAACACACTCAGTCCTTCTTGAGCTGGAATAAGGTGCCGGGGCCTCTAAGAGAGTCAACTTAACATGGATGTTGCTGGAAGGATCTGATGCCATTCCCTACATCAAACCATCACTTGGAAATAGGGATCATTTAGCTAGCGACAAGGATACTCTAGAGAATGTCCCAACTCAACAAAAAAAGAGGGACATTAGCATGATGGTGTGTGCTATAAATATTTCCACATAGTAAACAATTATATGTGCATGTGTGTATTTGCTTGTTTAGAGAATAAAAGGGACTACACTTTATATTTTATATATATTTATACATTAAATTGTATTATCAGGACAGTTTTTAAATATTTTATTATCACTCTTGATACCATCAAATCAGTAGGTACAGTATTTCTTTACCCACTTTTAGGACTTTGATGGGAGGAGCAACCCCAGCTCCTTCCTGGGCAATGTGGCCATAACAGAATCACAGACTCAGGGTCTCAAAGAAGATAGAAACAGGGGAATGAACTTAGATGATTCCCTAAGTCCCTTCCAGTTCTAAAAGTCTTTGAGACTGTATCATCATTGTAAAAAGGTCATCTGTTAAGCACATGCTCTAGACTAGGCACTCTGCTAAGCAGTCTCCACACGCTACTAAATTAGACCCTCACACTAATAGGCACAGTGGCCTTTGGGTGTCCCGCTGAGAAAACGGAGGCTTTGGTAAAGTCTAGTGACAGTCATGGCAGAATGAGAGTGAATCTACGTTTGGCTGGATCCAATGCCTCTGCTCTTACCTCCTCATCCTGAAGTCTTTCACAAGAACTTTGTCTCTCCTGTCCTCATTCTCTCACCTCACTTTGCACTTCCATCCTAGGATGTGGTGGAGCTGTCTGACTGACACAGAATTATCTGTGAATGGGTCTGACCCACCCACCTTAATCCCAGCAACTCTGAGTCTTCAATAAGAGGAACAATGTTTCATGCTACCTCATACCTTCCTAAAAGGTATTGTGCCATACCTTAGCACAATACCTGGCACACAGTAAACGCTCAATAAATGTACATGAAACTGGGCTGCTGCAGAATATAAGAATCAGAGAGAAGATGGCAGAGGCAGCAAGGAAGACCAAACAGATCAACCTTGGGAGAGACCTGGTCTGGGCCTAACTGTAGGCAGCAAATCTAACCAGATGCGTTCACTGTCTCCTCATATGTCTCTGAATTTCTGATTGTAGCACTGTATCATCCAGCACCCACTGAGCATGCTTGCCTAAGAGATGGAGATTTCATGAAACTCAACAAGAGCTGGTTATAGCTGCTGCCTACAGTTTTTATACTCAGACAGATAAGAGGAGCTAATTAAGTAACCATCTCTAGCTCCTCTTTTCCAAAAGGATCCAAGGTATTTAAAAAGAATGATAAGAGTAGAAAGAATGAGAAATAGAATCAAAGTGAAGAGCAAACTGAGACCAAAACGGACTTTGGTAGAATGAAGGCAAGGCGCAGTGGTCGCGAACAGGCCGGTAGTGCTAGGGCAACTCCAGCTACATGGATGGAACACATTTTGTTCCTTCATGGATCACTGAAGTCAGGCTACAGTTGCCCATCCAAATTCTACACAGTAAATTCTCATATAAAACAATACATGGATATTGCTTACTTTGATTCAACGAATATCTTAAGTACTCATGATGTGCCAGGGAAACAGATCTGTCTAGGAGATCTTTACTCTCCAACAGTTGGGCCAAATAAAGAGGTTCCCCCTTATGAAATAATAATGATCAAATCTAACGAGATCAGAACTCAGTGGAATTCTGAAGAAACAGAAAAGTTTCTGCCTACCACATGGCCTCTCTACTCCAGGAAGTAAGGGACCATCACATTTTTTTCCTCTTTTCTTTAACCAAAAGGTCAGGGCTTAAATTGCATAAATGGACCATGACATTTCCCTCTAATGACTAGTCTTGTTGCCTGGAACAGAGAAAACGCCCTCAGTATTATCTGACCCTGTCCATCAGAGGACAGAGATAGCAAAGAACTGAAGGCCTGCCGAAAGAATACTACCAAGAAAAAAATCAAGCAAAAATCTTTTCACCATTTTGGTTCTATTTAATGGGGAGAGGGGAGGCAACAGAGGCTTCAAAGGGTGACTGAGAACTCTAATGGTCCTCCCAAACAACTCCCAGATACACGAGAATCTTAGGAAAGCACTGTTTGTTATGCAGATGAAGTTCTAAGAGGAGTCTCTCGCCCTCCCTCCTTCCAACAAGATTGTCCTCTCTTAGCAATGCCTAGATGGAAATTCTAGAGCTGCCACTGGAAGCAGACTTCTGAGAGAAAGATCCCACTGTTGCTCTCCAAAGGAGCAGCAACTGTCATGGACGGATATTGTTTGTTGTTTACAAGCTCAGAGTAGATACACACACACGTATGCTGCACATACGCCAGAGGAGCCTTACGATATGCTAAGCATCATGCTAGGAACATACAATACCCCACACAGCAAAACTGACAGATATTTTTGCTCTCCTTTTTCAGAGAAGGCAAGTGGGCCTCAAAGAGGCTGATTCATTCACACAAGGCTTCTTAGCTAGGATATACAAATGCCTATAGGATGCCAAGACCTGTGCTTTTTTCATTTTGTCAGTCACAGTCGGGTACCTTCAACCACAGAGGTGGAAGTTCTGCTTGAACCTTGAGAGGAAGCAGCCCAGACTCATAACACTTCCAAACTCAATGGGATATACATATTCCCATGCCTCACACGGATACACTACAAAGACCAAATTATTCTCCACAAAGCATTAATGTGATTAACTTTTCTACAAAACAGCTCTATTGACATATATAAAATTGACATATAATAAACTACACATACTTAAAATGTAAACCTTCAATAAGTATTCACATATATATGTATGGGTGTACACACACACACACACACACACACAAAGCATTAACTCCAAAGCCTGAGAGTGTGATCACACACAAAGCATTAACTCCAAAGCCTGAGTCCCTCTTGCCATACTCTCCAACAGAGTCCAGAGTGGCAGAAGATAAGACAAATGCAAGATTCACCACGAATTACCATCCACGCTCCCATAAGGCTGTCCCCATTGCCACAGCCATTCTCTCCTACAGCTCTGTGTTGTGCTAAGAACTAGGAACCTGTCTCAATTACTTGAGACAATTCAGAGAAAACGCTATGTATAGCCCTGTATCACAGAGCTCAAGACAGGCATCAACCAACAGATATAATAAAGAATTCCAGAATTTTAGATCTGAGGGTACAACTGGTCAAGATATCTTCATTTGTCTGTGTGTGTGTCTGTGTGTGTGTGTGTGTGTGTGTGTGTGTGTGTGTGTGTGACTATGAAGTTGAGAGAGGGAAGGAAAGGGGGAAAGGAAGTACTAAACAAATATGCATTCCAGTTTGTACTGTAAAAAAGGTTTTCGGGGCTTCCCTGGTGGTGCAGTTGGTTGGGAGTCCTCCTGCTGATGTGGGGGACACGGGTTCGTACCCCAGTCCGGGGGGATCCCACGTGCCATGGAGCGGCTGGGCCCGTAAGCCATGGCCGCTAAGCCTGCACGTCCAGAGCCTGTGCTCCGCAGCGGGAGAGGCCACAACAGTGAGAGGCCCGCGTACCGAAAAAAAAAAAAAAAAAAAAAAGGTTTTCATTCAGCTTAAAATACAGTATATATATAATGTATATGTTATATATATTTTTATATCATATTTTATTATGTAACATTATATAATATGTATTTTATTATAGAATAATATATATACTGCAGAGGTCATTCATATTTAATATGGAAAATCTGGGCACATCTAAGGACACCCATCAAGAACATTAGGAAGAAAGCAAATAGAAAAGAGGAAAGGATGGGGGATGAAAGGAGGAAAAAAAAAAATCTAGGATAAAACCAGAGAGGGGCCTGTGCAACATAAAGACTGCAAAGCAGTATGATTAAGTCACTTCTGCACCTGAGGTCCACTAAAACCAAAGAAAATGGAATTAAAACAGAGAAGAAAACAAGAAACCAACAAGGGTGACCACTGTTAACATTTTGGAGAAATGTACATCCTCGCATTTTTAGTTCTGTGTTTTTGTGGACATGCACGCATATATGTGTTCTATGCACAGGTACACAAAAGTAAGATCATACTATATATAGTTTGGACCTGCCATTTTTCCCACTTAACAGTGAAAAGCAGTCTTCCAAGTCATGAATATTTTTTCTCCAAATCTCTCATAGAGCTGCACCATAACTGTTAACTGCTTTTCTCTTGCTCAGACTTGCCAAGCATTATTATATATATACGTGCATATAAAGTGAACAGGAGTTCAGAGGAGTGTATTTCCAGCTTGAGGAGAGGGATGCAGGTTGCTGGAAGTAGGAAAGAGGAAGGCTTTATGGAAGAGGTGGTATTTGAATTACAGTTTGGGTAGAAATAGGCTGAAGGATGTATCAGGCTGAGGGAGGAGAGAAAGCACAGACCAAGAGACCAACAAGTCAAGGACATACATAAGAAGGAAAAGAACCATAGCTGAGCACCAGTTATAAGTGTTCTGGGGACCAAGCTAAGAAAACTGAGAGACGGGTTTTACAGTCTCCACTAAATGTAGAGGGAGGAGAGGAGATGGTAAATAATCTGTCTAAGAGACCAACTGTAGTGCACACTGCAACCAGGATATCATGCTGTTTCTTCAGGGAACTGGGAGGATGTAGAGGGTGTGTTAGAGAAAGGGGGGAAGTGAGCCTGGGAAGTTGAGTAGTCCTCGGATCCCAGAAGGTCTGAAGGTCAAGCAAAAGAGTAAGAACTCTTGCCTGCTCTCTGTATAACTGCTTGTGGGATTTGGTCCTCACACTGACATAACAAATGACAAAAAACGGTGATCATGAGATTTCTAAGAAGCCCTTCACAGAGCAGATTAATGCTGCCTCAGACAAGTGGAATTCCCCAGGGATGGCACACGCACACTTCAGGGCACATTTCAAAAGCCAGAATTCCATCCGAGGACACCTGAAGGAAATTTCAAGGCAGTACCTTCAGCATCTAATCATCAGATAAATGTATTAGTAGGAATCTCTGATGCGCCGTCTCTGGAGTAAGTCTTGCCGAGCATAAAAATGCTCAGTGAGGGGCTTCCCTGGTGGCGCAGTGTTTGAGAGTCCGCCTGCCGATGCAGGGGACGCGGGTTCGTGCCCCGGTCCGGGAAGATCCCACATGCCGCGGAGCGGCTGGGCCTGTGAGCCATGGCTGCTGAGCCTGCGCGTCCGGAGCCTGTGCTCCGCAACGGGAGAGGCCACAAAAGTGAGAGGCCCGCGTACCGCAAAAAAAAAAATTGTTCAGTGAACTCAGAGTGAGGATACATCTAAATGCTAACTAACAGGGAATATGGAAATACTCTGAAAGTGAATCCTGAGACAAACAACAACAACAAAACAAAACAAAACCCCACAGCAAGCAATCGGAGGAAAACCTGCTACCAAAGTGCAAAAAGAACCTCCAACTCCTCATTTCACTGGTCTCAGGACGAAGCTTCCGGCATGGACTTGTCTGGGAGACATTCTCATAAAGGCCTCACCAGTACCCTCTCACATGGAAAAAACAAACACTGAGCAAATTTAATCAAAGGCAATGATGGAGACACCTGGGTCTGGCCTAGGCACATAGCAGATGTGAGCTAAAGCTCAAGGGCACACCTTCACTTGCTGGGTAGTAGGTTGGTTTCTAGCCTCTCTTCAGACCCCCTCCGCTCAAAAAATGCCCCTCCACACGTTACTTGTCTCAAAGAGTCTCAACTCAACAATAAGCACTGCTGGAAAACCAGAGAAAAGAGAAGAAGCATTTGGTACCAGCATGATGTAATTGAAAGGACCTATGCTTTGCAAATAAGCAGATCTGGATTAATGACACTGACCTTCCTTCCTTACTACCTGCATATCAATGGGCAGGCTAATTAATCTAAGCCTCAGTTTCCTCAACTGTAAAATGGGGGCAGATAGTATCTTCCTTCCATGTATGTGGTAGGGTTTAAACAAGATAATGACAGATAAACATCTGTCACCTGGAAGGCAATCATAAAGCGTGTTTTCCTATACATGCCTATATTCTTATTCTCCTATGTGAAAGTGGAGGAGATCATCCTTAGCAGAACAACCACAAGAAAGGGAAGGAAACAGGCACTTGGGAATGGTCTGCATCTAGGAGCTGCCAAATTCTTCCATCCATTCAGTGGAAAGGTCACTTACTATCTGTATAACCTCATGCAAAGAGAAAGCCTATGATACCTTCCTCACAGAACCATCACAAAGATTAAATCCACCGTCTGTAAAAAGCACACTGTTACATTTACCACTTAGTAAATGGTAACTTGAAGTGGAGGTGTACGTGGTGGCACTGAATTAACCAGAACATTGTTCACGATGGATCACCAACCGGGACTCTGAAATCCTTTCCCTGTCTGGAGTTTTTTTTATCGTGTGGGGATTTGAACTGCACAGAGATCAGACATGCAGGAAATGGTCCTCAGATGAAACTCCTCACATGCAGCCCCACGCTGCCTGAGGCAGGCTTACCAAGCAAAGGAAGGGGGGCCTCCCTGGCTCCATGTTAACTTGCTGGTCTGGCTGTCTTTCTGGCTTAATTATGCTCCAATAATCCTGACAAGACTGGCTGGGCTGCACTGTAAATCATGACAGTGGAAGTCCTAAAATAAAAGCAAGATTCATGATATGACCTCAATCTTGGCATGAAGGCCCATTAATTGGAAATCATGGACTTAACCGAATTCTGGGCATAGAACAGCCAGCTGGATTAAAGTTTCTGAGACCTGTTTCTTCACCCACAGGAAGATAACTGGAACGCACCAATGACAACAAAGCCAAACATTGGGTGTTGCTGAGGAGACAGATAATTGATTGTTTCCCTGGCATACTAGCTCCCCAACCATCAGTCATGCTTTGGAGGGGCCACCACCACCATTTCAGCCACCTTCCTGTCCTCTACACGCTCAAGGGTGCCATGTAACCTCTTAGAGGCTCAGTTTTGAGAATACCGTTAACTTAAAAAATATATATGTATTTACACACACACATACACAAGTGCTCAATAAGAAGTAGCCATTATCATCATCCCATATTTGCCATCATCTACTATTATAAGGAGCTTGGAGGGGAGGAGGGGAACAGGAAAGAGCTGTGTGGCTTTTTTTCTGCAAGCTGCAGAAATGGCACCACAAATGGCACAGACAGATCACTGTACACCCAGGGCCTCCCTGCGTTCAAGGCAGCTTCTGCCTCTCCTTGCCATTTGATAGATACAGATTCCAGTATGTCTCTTCTTTCCTTCAGTCTAGTCTGTGTGAGGCTACCCGCTCTCAGAACCAAGATTTACAGGCATGAATCCTCACCCAACGCTGAGATGGGTATCACACTCTTCACTATAGAGAAGGAAGGATGGTGTGCAACGTGTCTAAGGCATTGATTATAGAACACACTGGAACCAGGATATCATGCTGTTTCCTCAAGGAATTGGGAGGATGTAGACAGTGTGTTAGAGAGGGTGGGAGACAAAATTAGGAAGGTGAGTCGTCCTCAAATCCCAAAAGGCTTGAGGGCCAAACTAACCTTCAATAGAACAGAGTTATTTAGAATTATTGGGAGGGGTGTGGGAATGCTTTTGTTGGAAGCTTCAAATAGACAAATTAGTGTGCAAGAAAAGCTCAGTGAGAACAGAGACAGTGCTTAATTTATGTCTGTACCAAGCACCCAGCAGGTTGCCTACCAAGGTATAAACAGTCCAAACTAGGACGCTGAACCAAATGGAATTAAATCTGTCAAGAAACCAAGAGCACCACTTCACTCTTAAACCAACTGCAATTGCTTTGAAGTGCTGCCTGGTAATAATGGCAGTGGTTATCATTCATTACTCACCTTCTGATTGCTGGGAACTGGGCCTCCAGGCTTTAAATCCACTGTCTCATTTGATCCTCACAATCACGTTGCCAAGTAAGCTCTATCATCCCCCATTTACAGATGAGCAAACTGGGGACCCAAGACACAGATACAGTCACACAGCCAGGGCTCTTCCCCAGACCTGTCTCCCTCCAAAGCCTGTGATCTTCTCATGACATTTTACATGTTAGTTAAAAGCTTAAAACACAAAGGGAAACAATCAAACCAGCAAGCACTGCCGGAGTAGAGAAGCCAGGTCCTGTGATGTCTGCTCTGTATATGATGTAAGGATATTTTTAAGACCAGGTCCTAGGAAGGGGAAACCTCTAAACATCCCTTGCTGGGAAGGCACAAATGAATGGAAACTACATGCTGAGTCTTTAGCAGACAGGAGAGGAAAGCCGAGGCCCAGCTCCACTCATGGTCCCTTGTGCAGACTATGTGGTCATGCACCGGGATGGGGGCAGCGCCTTCAGAGGCTCTTTATATGTGGAATCTGAAAAAGCCAAACTTGTAAAAACAGAGAGTGAAATGGTGATTACCAGGGTCTGGAGGGTGGGGGGAGAGGACTGAGGTTTAAAGGTACGAACTTGCAATGAGCGGTAAGTAAGTCCTAGCGATCTAATGCACAGTCTAGTGAACACAGACATTATTGTATTATAACCATCACACCCGCTAAGAGACTTGATCTTCGTTATTTCAACCACAAAAAAGAAATGATAATTATGTGACGTGATAGAGGTGCTAAGTAATGCTATAACGGTAATCATATTACAACATATAAACGTATCTAATCAACATGTTGTACACCTTACGTTTATATAATGTTATATGTCAAATATATTTCACCAAAAAAAAAATAAAAGATGCTCTTTCCTAAACTTGTCTCTTCTTGCTGCCCAGTCCCACCCACCCGACAGGCACAGGCACTCTTTAGGGTCAGCAGCTGCTCAGATTTTGATCCTCCTGTTCACCGGTCATGTGTACAAGCATCCTAGCGGCGGCAGCAGAGGTCACGTATCTAACGAACAGCAGGGTGAGACACAAAACAGGTTTGCCTGGCCCTAAATCCCATGCCCTCCCACCATCCTATTCTTCATTTCCCCATTAGAGAGAAGAGCAGAGGTCTCAGTGCAGTTGCCAAAGTGCATGGGTGGCTGTACCTCTGAAAGAGCCCCAAGATGACCTTGCCCAATATAAATGAGACATAAGAAATGCCTACGTCCAAGACACCCAATTCTTCCCTCAGCAGCCACTGTCACTGTGCTTCTCACAAGTGTAGAAGCCTGGACTCGCCCAGGATGGTGGGGGGCAGCACATGAGTAGAGCCAACGTCTCTTCTCCCCACACACCTACACACTTGAGTCCACTCCCTCCCAGGCATGAATGAGTCCAGGCATTTGGGAATCTGTATTATCCGACTCATGAGAGTAACCAAAGGAGTTCAGTTCCAAATACCAGTGTACCCTGAAGCAGACGGCTTTCCCCCTCTGGGCAAAGCCTCTTCCTCTGTAAAATGAGGAGGTAGAATTAGCTGCTCCCTAAGGTCCCATAACACTGGAGCCTCCATGATTCACAGACTCTCTAAAACATGATTATTAAATTGTGATTTGTGCTACAGGGCAAGGCACTGGTAGGAGCCCCATCAAATTGGACATGGAGCTGAAGTTTTAACTGCCACTAAAGGGTGGCATTGGTCAAATAAAAAGCATCCCGATCTCCATCATGGCTTCTGTTTTCTATTTTTGTCCAGGAAGACCTGGTGAGGGCTGTTATGTAATAGGCTGGCCAGCTGCAAGCTCCTTCTGTCCTCTTTCTCTGTACTTGGCATTAATCTCAAAGGGACTGATCTCTCCCTGGCTGCCCTTTTCTGTAACCTTTAAACATCTGCATCTTGCCTTTATAACTGTAAGCTCCTAGAAGGCAAGCTGGGTGGGTTAGACACGACTGCATACACAGTGCAGAGCACAGAGCTGTGGACACAGTGGTAGTAAGAGTACTCTAGTATTCCGCTACTAAAAATGACAAACAGTAACTAAAATAGGCTCATACTTGAGAGCCTACTCTGTACCAGGCTTTGTTCTAAATGCTTTACAACTCTATGAGGTACGTATTACTGCTATCTTATATTTTGTAGGTGTGGGAACAGATATAGAGAGGCTATCTTACTTGCTGAGGTCACACAGTTAATAAAGGCAAAATGTGGACAGTCTCAGACCCACAACTATTTGTTGAATGAAATTACCTAGACAACAGTTGGGACTGTGTTCCTTTGGCATTGGAGAGACCTGGGTCCAAACTCTAGCTCAGCAATTTACTAGCTGTTTCTTTAGATAAAGCCAACTAAACCTTTCTGAAGCTCAGTTTCTTCATCTGTAAAATGGGATAACAGTATCTACCTTATGGGGTTATTCTGAAGATCAGAGATAAATGCCTGTAAAAGAACCTAGTGTGGTCCCGGCCTAGTCTTTTATTCATGTATTTACTAAGCTCCTACTGTGTAAAAGGCTCTGTGGCAGGTGGTGGGAAAACAGAAGAAACCTTGTCCCTGCCCTCAAGCTGCTCAGGCAAACATACACAAAAAACTATATACCATGAGGAAAGGACAATGTTCTGCACTGGGTATCACCTGAACCCAGCGGAGAGCACCTGAGGGCAAGGATAGCTGAACAGAGTCTGCGAGGATGAGTGAGGCTAGCCAGGCCCACTTGGACAGATGATTCCATTCCCAGCTGGTGAGGCCATACCCCAGGATACTGACCATGACCCTGTTCTCATATCTCACATTCAATCTCTCAGAAAAGCACTGCCTGTGCTGCCTTCAAATTTTGTCCAGAATCCAAAATGTGTGTAGAGCTTCCACTTCTCTTTTTTTTAAGAGAAAATGGAGGAGACATGGGGGGTGGGGATATATTTTTATATACACACCACTCACACACTTATATTTACAAAGTGAAAAGATAAACCCAAAACTACCTATGAGGCAGGAAACAGGGTATAGGGGACAGGGATAGAAGCTGAAATTCTTTGAATACAACTTGTTTTACAGATTTGAATTTGGAACTAGCAAATATTCTACATAATTAGAAACATAAAAGTAACCCATAAAAAGTGAAAGCAAAATGAAGCAAATTAACCCAACTAAGCACCAAACTGATGATATAAACATATAGTGAGAAATTATCTCAAGTGACCTTAAAACACAAATTAATTGCCTTAAAGTGAAATCTATCCAAACCCTTCCCCACTCCCCAAAGTTTTAAAAACCCAACAATTTTACAACCTTATACTGTTTTGGTGGTAGTGTTGGTATTATTATTCTGTGCTTACTTATTATGGCATAAAGCAAATAAGAAATTATATTGGTGTAGTTGAGAACCAGGGTTTTGGGCATGGGAGAAAAGGAGATACAGATGTAAGAGGCACTGATATAAAAAAATCAATGAAATTAAGTGAAAACCCCATGCTCCTGAATCTGAGTTGAAATTATCATTATGAATCCATGATATATTTTATTTTTAAAAAATTGTTTCTAGTTCTGCCCACTGAAAAGGGCTGGACACAGAGACCAACCCAGTAGCAGAAAGCACCCGTCACACCAAGATTATGGTCTTGAAACAACAATGCCCTCTAAAAACAACTAGGGCCCTTTGAAAAATGGCCGATTCTAAGATTGGGGCAGAAAATGTACAAGATGAGCCTGGTTTGTGATACCAGAAACCAAGGAAAAAGGAAATGACTATTGCAGTGTGTGAAAAGGACTCAGATGCCAAATTAAAAGGCTCCCACTAGCCAAAGATGGGTCCATTTGAACATCAGTAAGAATAATAACTGCAATGGATTGAAACATAAATATATATTTACAAACATGAGTTCATAATAATAAGATAATGAGGAAAAAAGAGAGAGAAACTTCATTAGACACCTTTGGAGAGAAGGCTGGGGAACCAATCTTTTATTTTTGAAAACGAATAGACGAAAGGAAAGAATCAAGCCTTTTCCTGCCTTTGTTATATGAACTGTACTTCAGGGTAACTAAATATTTGATAAGGGAGCTTTTTTCTTCATGGAAGAATTTCCAGCTAACAAAGAGAGAATGATAAAATTCAGCATTTGCAACTCCTGATAAAATAATGGAACTAGGCAGTGATCACAAAAACAGAAACAACCATGCATTATGTACTCCCAATGGAAATACAAAATACAATCAATGAGACAGTTTTGGAAAAATCTAATCTGAATCTAAACCTTATCAAGCCTCTAGAGCTAACTACCAGGGAACACAGGGGACAGAGGAATAGATTAAGTGCCACTACAGGGATGCGGTCAGAAAAATCCAGACTTTGCAGATTTGCAAATCCCCCTCCAGATATGCAGGGGGACAAAAAAAAAAGGAAAGAAAAATTTGGAAAATAAAGAGAATTATGAGACATGTCAACAGACCTCAATGCATGAACATTACTTGGATCCTTGTTCAAACAAATTGTAGAAAGGAAAAAATAAGACTCTCACTTTAAAAACTGGGAAATTTTGAATAGACTGGATATTTGATGATATTAAGGAATTACTATTAATATTCTAGATAAAATGAGGTATTGTGATAATGTTTTTAAAAGAAGCACTTCTATTTAGAGACACATTGGATGAAGTGATTATTATGGCTGAGATTTACGCCACAATAATCCAGAGGGGCAGGTACAGATATAGAAGAAATGAGATTGGTCAGGGGTAGATAATTGTTGAAGCTAGGTAACAGGGATATGGGTTTCCACTTACTACTTATGTTGTTTCCCATTCCTACTTTTATATATATTTGAAATTAGATGGGGCTTCCCTGGTGGCACAGTGGTTAAGAATCCGCCTGCCAATGCAGGGGACACAGGTTTGAGCCCTGGACCTGGAAGATCCCACATGCAGCGGAGCAACTAAGCCCGTGTGCCACAACTACTGAGCCTGCGCTCTAGAGACCGCGAGCCACAACTACTGAGCCTGCGTGCCACAACTACTGAAGCCTGTGTGCCACAACTACTGAAGCCTGTGTGCCTAGGGCCTGTGCTCTGCAATAAGCCCGTGCACCACAACGAAGAGTAGCCCCAGCTCGGCGTAACTAGAGAAAGCCCGCACACAGCAATGAAGACCCAACGCAGCCAAAACTAAAATAAATAATAAAAAGAAATAATTTTAAAAAGAAATTAGAAAATTGTACATATATTTATATATTATACACATTATATGCCATAATACATAATGTATATATTTTTATATACACATATATAGATATAATCCACCTTTTCTCATTACCTATAGTGCTACCAACCACAGATCTAAGTCATCATCATTTCTCACCTGAGTTATTGCTTACAGCCTCTTAACTGGTGTCTTTGCTTCCACCCTTGCCTCCCTGCACTCTGGTAAATAAAGAGCAACAAAAGTGTTCTTTCAAGAAATAAGGCAAGTCATGTTACCCTTCTGCTTAAAATCTTCCAATGGATTCCCATCCCACTTACAGTAAAAAGCAAAGTCCTCACTATGGCCTAAAGGCTCTATAGGAGTTGACCTCTGCATACCTCTCCAGCCTTATTTCGTACCTCTCTTTCCCTGTCTCTTTGCTGTAGCCAAACTATTCCTCTATTTAACATACACCTGCCTCACCGCCTTGGCATTTACTGTCCCACTGTTCCCCCGATATCCACATGGCTTGCTTCTTCACTTCCTACAGGTCTCTGCTTAAATGCTTCTTTTTCAGAGTTTTCCAGATCACCCTATATAAAGTAGCAACCCCAATCTTCTTATTTTAGTTTATTTTTCTTCATGGTACTTTTTATCTTGATTTTCTTCCTACTAGAAAAGAAGCCCTATAAAAGAATACATATTTTTTGTGTTGGGCACTGTTATTTCCCAAAGTGTCTGGCTCAATACATACTGTTGATTTTGACCTTAAATTCTGAGCTATAAACTAGCCAGCAATACTGCACAGGGAGTGCTGAGCAAGGGGTGGTGGAGTAGGTAGGAACCGCAGTATGGAAGGCTGTGTGCCCCTTAAAGACACTGAATTTTATCTTGTAGGTGATGGGGAGTCTCAAACTATATACAACAGGCCTTCAAATTTTAGTTACATTCATTCTTGCCACCATCATTATTATATTAAAGGAAACACATGTGTTTTGGTGTTTATATGGTATATACACTACAAGGTTTATCAGCTTCTAACTAAAGAAGCTGAATCACCATACTTCTGGTTAGCCACTTAAAACAACTGTTACCTCCTGAATTCGAATTAAAGGTCCCTGAGTAAAGAGATATGGGCATATACAAAAAAAGGTAATCATTTGCCTGTAAGATTCTTTGAAAAAAAAGCCCCAAGGACATCAGCAACTTGGGGTGAGAGTGGTTATTAGTTCAAGAATCAACAAATCTCTCTTATTTATTGGCCGCAAAAGCACTGATGCCCACAATGATTTTATGGCATAGAAAGTTATGGGGTAAGAATGGGTGGATACAAAGAAATCTGAGAATCAACTTGTCTCCTCCTCTCCCTCCATTCCGGTTCCCATAGGCAAGCACCAAATCTATCCCTCCTTTCTAGGAACCCACTACTAGCTAGTACCTTAGTTCAGGCCACTTTCACCTCAATCAGGACAATCTCTCCTGAGTGTCCAGCTAGCCGATCTTCCTACCACCAGCCTTGGACCTCTTCGATCCTCTCCAAAGGCATGTTGTTAAAATGCAACTTTGACCTTATCACTCTCTTCTACAAAACATTTAGGTGCTCCAAGTAACAGGGTTTACAAGCCTGGAATGATGGGGAGCTGCCTGCCTCTATAGTCTCACCTCCCGAATTCCTCCCGGATCCTCCAGCTCCTTGTTCCAGTCCCAGGGAACCACCTGCAGCTCTTCCAACAGCCCATGCTCTCACTTTCTGGAACTTTGTACATGCTTTCCTAGGTATCCTTTGCTTTCTCGAGAGTATTTTTGCTGTCTCCTCTCCAGGAACAATCCTGCATGTGTTATATGTATTACATTTTGTGCTCTATCCCGAGAAAAGCTACTCTAAAAAACCTCATATTATTTACCACCTTGCCCGAGGCTGTCGGGCTTAAGGGTTTTGTAATCTATGTCCTCCTAATTCTTGTGTCAAACATGATTACATCTTATACTTGCAGCTTTCCTGTCAGCCTAGAAAATTTTGCAAGCATAATCTCATCTGGGAGTCCTCTTTTTCTTTTGCTATTAAGTTTCGTTATTGCCCTCTCCCAAAGCAGGGATAGTTAAATTAACCTAACAAAATTGCTACCTTTCTCTCTCTCTTCTATCTAGTCCAAGGGACTCAAAATATATCTTCAAAAGAATTTCTTATAATGAGAGAATCAGATATGAACATGACTAAAGCGCTGGTTACTTTGCAAAATAATTTTATTTCTATTCATATCTATGCTTCTTTTTTAAAAAAAAATGGTCATTTAAACAACCTACAAATCCTTAATAATGATTCTCCAGGCTCTGCTTTCAACATGATATAATTAAACACAAGGTGATATTAAAGACTGAAGCTGGGGAAAAAATCAAATAGTCCTGAGGAATTCTGGACTCAGGGATGTTATAGAACACATTATTAGGGTTAATATAGAACAGAATTTGCAGTTATTTCCTTAAAATGTTTAAAATAATATTCACGGAGGAAAAAAAATCCCTAAGTCATTATCCTAATGATGGCACTGATGCTTTTCAAGATTTTAAAGCTACAATGTTTTTCAGAAATTATGACTGTAAGTGCAACATCTGCGTTGCAGTCCTGATTCTGTCACCTGCCAACTATGTTGTGACCTTGGGCAAGTCACTTACCCCTTTTGAGCCTCAGGCTCCTCAGCCATAAAATGAAGATAATTATACTCAGCTCAAAGGCAGTTGTAAATTGGAGTAAAATGATGTCTGTGGAAGTGCTTTGTAAACTAAAAACAAGGCACTGATGTTGTGTACTTATGGGCAATGCCAAAGAGCAATGTGATGAAAGATAAAGCTCTTCCCAGAACCTCAGTTCCCCACCTCAGTCTGCTTATTTCTCCAAGCTGTTATTTTTATTGTTATTGGAAGTATATCAGAAGGATCTCTGCTGATCCTGGGCAGATACCAAACAAGTCCAGAATGTACTATTAAGTTCCCACAATTAATTACTAGGCTTGTGCTCATTTTGCTTTTTAAAATAACCTCTTAGTATGTTACAAAGCTTAATATGAATAGCTGAATTAGCATTAGATGAAGAACCCAAGTGCCCAAACTGGAACCATGTGCAAATCTGCTAGTGATGGATGGACTGCTGCTAGTGGATGCACATCTGTGAGGCTCTAGTCACTGTAAAAAAAAGAGTCTGCCACTGTTTTCAGAGCAGCTCAGCCCCTCTGCCAACAGAACACCCTCTGAGTACCCTCCAATTTTCTATAAATTCCAGGTTTGAGATTCTAATGCAATCATCTGATTTCTAACTGTTTAAGTGCTTGAATGGATTTTAAGAGAAAAGGGTGATCTAAATATTTTTATAAATCATTGCTAATATCAAAAACATCACTCCTTTCTTATATTCACCCATTCAGAAAGGTGTCCTCTCTCTCACCAGCTCTAAAGTAGCCCCCATCACTACCCCTTAATTCACCAAATATTTGTTATTCTGAAATATCCAGGTTTCAAGTGCCCCTCTTGTCGTCTATATATGCTGATTTGGGGTAGGAAAAGAGACTTGACCATAGAGACATGGTTTCCTCATAGAGTGCCCCATTGTTAATATTTGTATGTATAACTCATTTGCCATATCCATAAGAGAAAAAAAACCAAGCAAATGATAAAAAGCAAGGCTATCCACAAATGAGGGCCTAGAAATGTCTGTGGTAAATCAGGGCCTATAATCTCTAACCAAGCCCAGCAAAGCTAGCAACCTAAGGCTTGGCACAGGTGCTAGGGTACACTGAGAGACTCCAGAACATGAGGAAGCAGGGTTCGGGCCCATCAAAGTAATGAGCATGAAGCAGCGGGCGAGTTAAGGTTCCCAGCTTGGCATCAGATCCACACGGAGCCACATCCCAACTCTACCACATGTCACAAGCCCTACGATATCTCTGTGCACCTGTTTCCCCAGGCAAACAAAAATACCCCAAGGAACACTGCTGATGGCACGATGGAACACAAGGACAATGGCTTTTGCCCATGCGGTGACCAAATATTTCTTTCTGACCTGAGCTCACACTCGGCCAACAAGATGTAAAACCCGTCCTTTTAACTCGGGGCTCATAACCTACTTAAGACAACACTTCCTGCTCAGGTTATAATTAGGAGTGTCTGACTATTGTGAGGATCATGAGACTGCTTTATGGAGTGTTAATGAGCATCCTTAATTCGTCTGGCATCAGCGTGAAGAGGACGATGACCACAGGCCGCCAGCGCACTAAGATAAACAGGCGGCATGTGTTTGCTATGTGACCTTGGGGAAGTTGCTTCATCTCTCTGGAAAATTTGATCTGTAATTTGGGGATTAATAATAGTACTTGCCTCCTAGGAATCTTCTCAGAATTAAATAAGATGATTAATGTTAAATATTTAACACATGCACGGCAGATAAATAGTAAAAGCCCTAAACAAATGACAGCTATTTTTTTACCAGTGTGACTTCCTCATCAAAGATTCTGAATTTCAGTCTTTCATGAAATTCTGGAATTTCTCTTGACTACTCTAGGGGGTCCTGCTTTGCCATCTTTCCTAGAAATGGAATTTCGTAAGCCTGGAAGGCCAGTGGCTATAGAGTACCAACCTCGGGCCTATCTTCACGGAGCTGAAACACAAGGAGGGATGTGGCAGAGACTGCTATTTGTCACACTAATATCCGTTATCCTCTTCTTTTTCTCTGGGAATATTTTTTATCTGGTAACATGGCCTCCCAGAATAAAAGACTACATTTCCCAGGCTTCCCTTCAGTGATATGTGACCATGTGATTAAGTTCTGACCAATGAGATGTGAGTGGCAGAGTGCAACTTCCAGAGTGTTTCCGAGAGAGACGAGGTATGCTGGAAAACAAAAGTGTTACTTGGATATCTCCGACAACGAGGAAGAGGGTAACACCCTAAGGAGCATAAAGCAACCAGACAGAAGGAGCCTGGGACCCTAGTTATCCCATAGAGTAAAGGTGCCATTGCAGATCAGGCTTTTGTATGAGCAAGAAGTAAGCTTCCATGTGTTTAAGCCATAGATATAATGGCCTTTGTTACCTGCAGCCAAGGCTATAATCTCACATATATTGTAGAGGATGTAGAGAAAAGCAGAAGAAAGGCAGAATGTGATGGAGGGTTATAACATGTCCCTGGCACATAGTAGGTTCTCATATTTACTTGCAGAATTAAACATCCTCTCTAGAACTCCAGGCAATCAAACCAAATTTGGAATATTGAGGTCAGCACCAAAAACAAGAGGGAGAGTGGCCAGCTGGAGTTTTCATAGCAGAATGACTAGGGCAATGGAAGCTTGAAAAATCCCATCTCATAAGGAAAGACTATAAGAGCTAGAAGGAGAGAGGTAAACCAAAGCATCAGGATTAGGCTTCAAGTAACTCAAGGGTACTAAGTTGAACAGGGCTCCTCTTTGTACTCTAGTGACCTCATCTGTAATAGATAAGACCAGAAAATTATTAAAATCCTTCTAGCTATACCATGAGGAATCTACAGATTCAGAGGAATTTATGTTGCACAAAAGGACAGAACCACAACCTGCCTAGATATAGCACTGAGAGAGTGATGGACAGATTTCCACTGAGAAAGACAAATTCCAGGTGATGATTCCTGTCCAGCAGTAGAATAGCTGCCTTCCACAGTGTGGAGTTATCTGATGGGAAGAGTTCAGTCAGGGGCTGGACAGGCTCCTAGAGGAAGTGCTGAGATTTGGAGGATGATGGAATTAAAACAGCTTCTTCCTATAGACTGTTCAGAAAAGTGGGCTTTATAGTAGACAGTCCTGGATTTCAATCTAGTTCTGCCACTTACTTGGCTACATGATCCTGAACAAGTAATTCACCTTTTTTTCAATCTCAGTTTCCTCATTTTAAAAATGGGGGAAGTAGGGCTTCCCTGGTTGGCGCAGTGGTTGAGAGTCCACCTGCCGACGCAGGGGACATGGGTTCGTGCCCCGGTCTGGGAAGATCCCACATGCCGCGGAGCGGCTGGGCCCGTGAGCCATGGCCGCTGAGCCTGTGCGTCCGGAGCCTGTGCTCCGCAACGGGAGAGAGCACAACAGTGAGAGGCCCGCGTACCGCAAAAAAAAAAAAATGGGGGAAGTAAAACATAATTTGAAGTCCATTGTGTTAAAAGGGGATAATACATATCAAGCAGGTAGCACAGTGCTAGGCTCACAGCTGCTTACAGAGGTCATCAATATTAACTTTAGAAATGGAGAAGGAAAAGAGAAAAATGTGAGGAGCTCATAAGATGAGTTGTTCATCCGGGTGGCAGCATCGGCAGGTAGAAGACTGAAATTTGTGGACTGGGCAAGTAGTTGCTCAGCCAAAATAAACTTAGGGCTTGCCATATAAATGCTGTGAAGTGCAGGCAGCACCAAAAGCCTCTCAAAGAGTAGGGGAAGAAGAACAGCTGGAAGTTGGAGTCTTATCAGAAACTGAGGAAGAACTCTTATCCAGACATTATCCACCCATCCAACACTTATTGATTATCTATGAGCAATAAGATGAGAAAATACCACAATGAGGAAAATACAGAGTACAATCAGGGCACAGAGGAGAAGCATCTGACCCAGAGTTAGGTCAGATGAGGGTTTCCAGAGAAAATGAGAGTTAACTTAAGACCTGCATTACTGAGGCAAAGGAGTTTAAAATGAAGGGTAGGGAGAGAGCTCAAGTTGATAATGTGTTTGAAGGAGACCAGAGAATCATAAACTTCTTCACTACCCTTCTAAAATTCCCATATTCTGAGTGACCAATCAGACGGCTAAGTCCGCTCCAACTCCAAGGTTCTACAAATTACGCTTTGGATGAAAAAGCAAAGTTAATTAAATGCACTACACATTAGAGTTGACTGCATTTTTAAAAGAATAGTGGTGGGTGTGGATATGGTTATAAAAGGGCAATATGAGGGATCCTGGAGGTATGCTGTGACTGTTCTGTATCTTGACAGTCGTGGTTGATTCAGAACCCACACAAGTGACAAATAGTATGGAACTTACACACACACACACACACACACACACTAATACAAATAAAACCAGGGAAATATGTCAATATCTTAGCTGTGATATTACACTATAGTTTTGCAAAATATTACCACTGAGAAAAGTAGGCAAATTTTACAAGGATCTCTCTCTATTGTTTCTTACAATTGCATGTGAATCTTTAACTAAAAAGTTTAGCTACAAAAGTACATACAGAAAAAGAATACAGTTATATACAATTATAGTTATGAAATGTAAGTTCATTGTTGAAACTGTAGCAAAACACATAAAAATAGCATGTTAAAATTACTGGTACCCTACTATCCAAATACCCTTTTATAATATTTTGATCTAGTTCCTTCATTTTTAGACTATTACACATCCTTAAAATGATTTTCTTGGGTGTATATACAGATATATGTGTGTGTCTTTACATAGGTTAATTTAGCATGTAGTTTATCTTATTTCTTGAATTTTATATTTTAAGGCTCTTCCCATCATATTAAAAATTCCTTGAACAATTTTTAAAATTTTATTGAAGTATAGTTAATTCACAATGTGTTAATTTCTGCTGTACAGCAAAGTGATTCAGATATATATATGTGTATACACACACACACACACACACACACACACACACACACACACCTTCTTTTCCATTATGGTTTATCACAGGATATTGAATATAGTTCCCTGTGCTATACCGTAGGACCTGTTATTGATCCATCTGAACAATTACTTTTTAATGGCTGTTTAGTAATACCATATAGGCATATCATAATTATCTGAACCAATCTCCTATTTTGGAACATTTTAGGTAGCTTTACATTTTTTTCTATTATAAGCAATTCTACAATAAATTAAACCTAACCGGTTGCCAACATTACTGGGATGAAAGAGAGCCAAGTCCCTGAATACTGAAATGTTAGAAGAGATCTTAGAAATCACCTGCCCAAACAATCCCCCTAAAACAAACACACATTCACACAAAAATCACTTCATAGTTATGGAAATTATGTATGTATTCCCGCTTTCGGAAGTTAGGAAAATGCACAATTTCAACAGCTATTTAAAAAAAATAAAAAGCATGAGCCACCACCCTTGCTCTACGTCATTTTTGACCTTGTAGAATCAAGTAGAAAAAGCAGAAATGTCGATGGACACTTAGGTTGCTTCCATGTCCTGGCTATTGTAAATAGTGCTGCAATGAACATTGTGGTATGTGTCTCTTTTTTAATTATGGTCTTCTCAGTGTATATGCCTAGTAGTGGGATTGCTGGGTCATATGGTAGTTCTATTTTTAGTTTTTTAAGGAAGCTCCATACTCTTCTCCATAGTGGCTGTATCAATTTACACTCCCACCAACAGTGCAAGAGGGTTCCCTTTTCTCCACACCCTCTCCAGCATTTATTGTTTGTAGATTTTTTGATGATGGCCATTCTGACTGGTGTGAGGTGATATCTCATTGTGGTGTCCACTGACAGATGAAGGGATAAAGAAGGTGTGGTACATATATACAATGGAATATTACTCAGCCATAAAAAGAAATGAAACTGAGTTATTTGTAGTGAGGTGGATGGACCTAGAGTCTGTCATACAGAGTGAAGTAAGTCAGAAAGAGAAAAACAAGTACCGTATGCTAACACACATATATGGAATCTAAAAAAAATGGTCCTGATGAACCTAGGGGCAGGACAGGAATAAAGACGCAGACATAGAGAATGGACTTGAGGACATGGGCGGTGGGGGTGGGAGGCAGAAGTTGGGACAAAGTGAGAGAGTAGCAGTGACAATATATACACTACCAAATGTAAAATAGATAGCTAGTGGGAAGCAGCTGTATAGCACAGGGAGATCAGCTCGGTGCTTAGTGACCACCTAGAGGGGTGGTTTAGGGAGGGTGGGAGGCAGATGCAAGAGGGAGGGGATATGGGGATATATGTATACATATAGCTGACTCACTCTGCTATACAGCAGAAACTAACACAACATTGTAAAGCAATTATACTCCAATAAAGATGTTAAAAAAAGAAAAAGCATAAATGAAGAAACTATAGAGAAAAAAATTTTAAGACTAAAATGTTCTAGATATGGTTCATATTCTCATTCTCTATGACACTGGAGAAGCAATTTAACTATTTTAATTTTGTTTCTTCAGCCATTAACATACCTCCTTCTAGGAAGTCTTCAATAAATATTTGTTGTCTGAGTGAATGACTGAACTTTCTGACACATATAGGTACTCATAGGTACTCAACGCTCACTATAACCCAAACATTCCATGTTCTTCCACCTTTCCAGTCAGTTCCTACGTGTAACGTCTCCCTCAGCTCCTTCTTGCTGACACTTCAGAGCCAGCACTACTGTCCATCCTCAGAGAAAGCTTCATCTAACTTACTTCTTGCCCAGATTCTTTACCTCATACTTTGTTATAGATACACAGACGCCTGTCTCCACTGATGGTGAAGGAGCAACTTGCAGGTCATGCTGTTTCATTTTCAAGTTTGAGTAGGGCTTTGCCAGCAATGTTAACACGACAAGACAGGCTCCTCACATCTTCCACCCTGGCTGCAGCTACTGGATGAGAGGTACACATGTAACACCTATTAAGCCAATTGGATTCTCTCCTGAAATTTAGAGTTTGGGATTCAGAGACGGATGATCAGTGAAGACTGAATGCTTGAATTAGTGACATGTAAACTGGGAGCTTTGGGGAAGCTACCTACAAAGAGAAGACCAGAAAGCTGGTCTACAGAGAGAGGATGAAGGATAAAGCAAACTCATAGGAAGAAGCAAAACAAGAACCATGAAGCACTAGAGAGAAGGGCTGCCGGGAGGCTCTCAGCTCTGGAGCTCCAGGCACAAATGAGGCAGGGCTCCACTCTCTGACCCTGGGACTCAGAAGGTAGCCTGTGACTTCACAACAACTCCCTTCCTCTGGTTTTCCATTAGCATGTTTTGAAATGGCTTTTATTACTTGCAACCAAAGATAATTCACTAAGACACGGAGGCTTCACAAAAGACTCTAAATGATTTTTCCTCCATCCCTTTATCACCTTTTTCTTCCTCTGAAAATATTCTTTCCTACTTTATCTGAAATGTTCAAATTCTACTCATCCTTCAAGACCAGCCCTAAATAAACCCAAGCACGGAGAAGTCTGTCTCTGTCTTCTCTCAACTCCCTCCCAGTGCGTGTTGCTGTGCTTGGTACATGCACAGCAGACTGATTCGTGTACTTGCCTTATCCCCCCTTTAAGTCACTTCCTCTCTCCAGGCCTCGGTTCCCTCACTCTCAAAATGAGTAGACTAGGTGAGCTCAGTCGTCATCAAGCGGGACGCTACTCAGCCCCAGGTTCTGGAATTACACACAAGAAACCACTGCTGGGGCAGAAGAGGCAGGTGGTCCCAAGAAAGCAGTACCCCAGCCTCCCATCCTTATTCTAACCAGAGTTGCTCTGTTTCCATGTATTGCATACAGTAAGAGTCTGGGTAAGGCTTTATTGAAAAAGGAATCTAGTGCTAATCAAAATGAAAACCCTAAGCTAGATAATCCATAGGGCTCCAAGATTCCAGTAACAGTAGTGAACTAAAAATAACAAGAACATTGTATTGAGATAGACACTGTTCTAAACATCCTATGTTTGTCAACATTTTGATCATTACAACCATCATGTGAGGTAGATGTTCTTAACCTCATCCTAAAATCACAACCGGAATCACATAAATTACAAGTGGCAGAGGCAGAATTTGAGCCCAGGATATAATCCAGATCCAGATCTGAGTCCTTAACCACAATACTGTCTTCTACGCTCTTCTAGGGCAGATACTGTGATTTTTGTTTCTTTCTCTTTTTGATTTCACAGCACAGTTATTTGGCTGGTAGTCATTTAATAGTGTTTGCTGAATGAATAAATGCTTGAATGAACAAAGGAAGTCATCTTGGATTCCAAAGAGACTGAGATACAAACTTGAACTTTCTAGGACTTCGGCTGCCTCCAGGTAATAATCCTAGCCAAACAGAACCATTTTATAACTTAGGCCTTTCCCACACCATCTTTCTGAAAAGCAAAGGACCTTCTTGCAGCCAGGAAGAAATTCCTTTTAGGTATGGTTTAATTTGTTGCCTAGCACTGACCGGTACCATTAGTTTGATGGGTCCATGAATGCATACTTCACCACGTTCACTACCTTTAACTCATAATCAATATATTCATTCCATTAACATCAGAGTTTCTTAACCTTAAAACTACTGACATTTTGGGTCTGATAATTCTTTACTGTGTGGAGCTGTCTGGTGCACTGTAGGATGTTTAGCAGTACCCTGGCCTCTATCCACTAGATGCCAGGAACAACTCTTCCCCCACATTGTGACAACCAAAAATGTCTCCAGACATTTTTGAGAACCACTGCTTTACATGAACTAGCTTCTGTAGCAATACTGGGAAAAATAAATAAATAAATATAAGCAATGACTAATCATGCTTAGAACATAAACAGTAGATTCCTTTCATCCTTGGAAAGTTCCTGGGTTTCATCCTCCACCCGGAAAATTCTCCTTCAACTGGGCTGTCCTGAGGACCTTATAATGTATCAAGCCTGTTGACCGCCTCGTCCAAGAGTTCTGCTGATAACAACCCTACACATTTATGAGGACTACATGGTAACCACACATTGTCTTAAAGCTTATGAACAATCCAAGAATGAATATAACAAAGAAAATCCTCAGAACCTTGTAAAATGAAAAAGTAAAATAATCCACTTTGAAGAAAACTCAGGATAATAAAATATTCCCAACATGGGCTCACTTAGCTTCAACCACTTGATGCAGCCAACACTTATCAAGCATCTACTCTAGGGCAGGGAATGCACTAGGCACTTTTCTATACCATATCCCATTTGATTTTCCTAACAATCTGATGAGAAAGGCACTGCCCAAGGTCACAAAGCTAATCAGTGATTTCAAAACTTGAATCTAGAACAATCACTAGCTCCAACTCCAGTGCTCTCTCCACTGATGTACTGCAGCATTCTACAAGAAGACTAGTAGCCACAATTAATGGAGAGCCAATAAGGTAACAGAAAATCTTTTCATTCATATTTTTACACATAGATAAAGAGACAAAAGGATCAATTCCAAAATGTTAATAATGGTCATCCATGAAAAACAAGTTTATCAGTTATTGTGTGTGCGTGTGTATGTGTGTGTGCTTTTCTGCATTTTCTAAATTGTTTTTCCCTGGATATATATTACCTATGTAATAAAAAGTATTCAAACCCCATTTCCAAAACCAAAAATAACTCATGGAAGTATCAACATGTAATGCCAGTTTTTTTTTTTTTTTTTTTTTTTTT
>NW_020175190.1:321792-332611 GCF_003031525.2 Neophocaena asiaeorientalis asiaeorientalis
TTTTTTTTTTTTTTTTGCTGTACACGGGCCTCACTATTGTGGCCTCTGCCGTTGCGGAGCACAGGCTCCGGACGCGCAGGCTCAGCGGCCATGGCTCACAGGCCCAGCCGCGTGGCATGTGGGATCTTCCCGGACCGGGGCACGAACCCGTGTCTCCTGCATCGGCAGGCGGACTCTCAACCACTGCACCACCAGGGAAGCCCCATAATGCCAGTTTTAAACAAAGCATTATCACTATTTCTCATTCATGAGACTGCCAAAAATTAAGAAGTTTGATAATACTCAGCCTTGACAAGGATGTGGGGGAAAAAAGTAATCCCATACACTGTTAGTAGAAATCTAAGTTGGTACAAGGTTCTTAGAAAGCAATGCAGCAAGATCTATCATAATGTGAAATGAATAGGCTCTTTTTCCTAGCAATGCCATTTCTAAGAATTTATCCCAGAGGTATACCACATATGCAATATACAAAAATTTATGTTCAAAGATATTTACTGCCTATCAATAGAGGAACTTGGACAGTGGAATTCAAAGCAGTCATTAGAGAAAATGAGTTACATCTCTAGGTACTAATGTAGAAAGTTATCCAAGATATAGTGTTAAGTAAAGATCAAGTTATATAACAGCATGTATAAGATTCCAGGATATACAAGTATACATTACATATGAATGCGTGTATGTGTATATGGGTGTGCAGGGATCTGCATGTCTATGCGGTTGTATATAAGCTTCCATATGCTTGCATATTCTCTAAGTATATAAAAGAAAACATTAATATTAATTATATCTGGAGAGTAAAACTAAAAGCTGAGAGAAAAAATGTGGACTTTTATTTTCATTTTTATACCACTCTCTCAATCGTTTTAAATTTTCTTTTCATAAACAGGTACCACTGCTATAAACAAAAACAGGGGCTTTTGTTTTGGTTTGGTTTTGGTTTTTGAGACAAGAAGCCCGGCTCTCACGCAAAGACTTGAAAACAAAGCAACATATGAAATAGAAATGTATTCTGTTAGGACTGCAAATGCTCACAAAACAAGACAGCGTGAAAGCCTGCCAGGCTGTGTGTACCAGTGAGAGGCATAACGGAGACACTTCTCTCCTGGCACATGGAGAGACAAAGCCAGCCTCCTACCCTGGGAGGGGGTTTAATGGCTGGGTGTTAAGACGAATAATTAAAGCGAAATCCTGCTATACTTTTTTGAGGCACCTAATAAGCCAATTTCCCTAACAGCTAAAACCTAATTTTTCCTGTTCTATCCCTCCAGCTTGTCTTCTCCTAAAGTAGCCGATACATCTTGGTCACTGGGTGCCCAAGATCTCAGGCCTCCTCCTTTGCAATCTCTGTCACACTCCAATATGTCAGAAGACCTGGGCCCTGCTGCTGGCTTGGCCTCCACCACCCTGAGTTATCCTTTCTCACTCTGGTCCCCTCCATGGCATTTAACACTCCATATACTCCTTTATCTTTGCTTACTGGATTGTGTCTCATCCTGCATTGTACCTCTGTGCCTAGAACAATACCAGCACATAGTAGGCAGACCACAGACACCGTGAAGTGAATAAATGAAGGGCTATTCACTGCACGATGCTATCAGCTTCATTTCACCTTGCCTGTGAAACAGGCAGGGTCAGTATGACTGTTCTCACTTGAATTACCTGCCCAGGGTTACAGCCTGCAAATGACAGAGCCAGAGCTTCTATCTGGGATTTCTGACTCATGATTCCCTAATACCCCCCCTACGCAAGAGCACCAGCAAACTGAACTGTAAAGACTGAAAACACAGCAATTGATCTAGGCTTCAGCAGTAGCAGAGGGGAAGAGAAAGATCTGCGTTCCTGCAGGGGTGAGGTAGGAGAGACAGGGAGGGGGAAATGGAGAGCCATGATCTTGCACTCCCTAGTTGCAAATTAGGAAGAAAAATTCTTTCCTTCATCTGAATGAAATGCAGTTACCTCTGGGATGGAGGCTTATGAAACCTCTCATCACCAAGTCACAGCCTGGAATACTTTGCAACAGCAAGTGAAATTTTAGGTAGGTCAGATGCAATTACCCAAACCGGAAAGTGACACCACTGTTCACACCTATTGGACCACATGCAGCAGGCTGGGATCTAAGTTTCACACACACACACACACACACACACACACACACACACCCCAAAACTACAGTCATCCACACACTTCTTATGGTATGGGGCTCCAAGTCTCCCAAAACATGCTGACTCACTGACTGGGGAGAAGGGAGGAGATCCAGACAGGAAAGGGGAAAAGAGAGAGAACAACAGAGCAGAAGGGTAGCAGAGGCAAAGGAGGAAAGAGGGAGACGAGGAAGTTGGAGACGGAAGTGAAGGAGAAAGAGAAAGAAAGAAGCAAAGAGAGGGAAGAAGGGCTGCAGAGGAGGAGAGAGAAAGGAGAAATGAGGGCTTCTGTCCTGCTAGGACTTGTGCTGCAATGCTCAAGTGGCCCAATGCTGGTACAAGCAGACCTGGAGAATTCCTAGGGTCAGGGTTTTTTTTTCAGGCACTTGTCTGTTTCCATAGAGACCGAGAATTCCTGCTGCAGTAATCATCTTCCAAGTTTCTTTGGTGTTTGAGCTTTCTTCCTGTGCCTCCATCACCAGGCAAGGAACCAGAGCCGAGGGCTCATCCAGTGAGAATGGGAGTAAGGGCAGGCTGGCTACCCTACACGGTCCTGGCCTCCAGCCTCGGTCCTGGCCTCCAGCCTCGGTCCTGGACTCAGCCCAGTGCCACAGAGCTTCGGTTCTAGCATTTCCACCGATTACCTTACTCCTCCCTCCAGGCAAACACAGGCTCTGCTCCTGCCTCCTGCCCCTCCACAGCACTGCCCTGGAGATCTGCACAGCCTGATGGGCAGGTTACCAAAGAGCTGAAAGCCTGGTGAAATCTTGTGCCAAGCTGACAGCACATTCAGCCCTGCCACACGCGTGCCCGTGGTGCATCTGCAGCAGAGAAAACCAGTTGGTCACATTTTCCACTTCTAGCAAAGACTGGAAATACTACCTCCTCTCCTGCTGCCATCCAGGCTAATCATCTCTAGCTTTCTCTAGGCCTCCCGCCCCACATCCGGTCAGCTGTCAGCCTGTCCGCTATTCTGCATAATGCTTTCAGGAGCGGCCTCTTCCTTTCAGTCTCACCAGCACTGCCCTGGCTTGGGCCTTAGTTATTTCTCAGGGCATCAACTAAACTGCCAAGTAACTGTTCTCCCTGTCCTCCAGGCGTATACGCTCTCTCTTTCAGTCCACCTCCTCCCTCCTTAGCAAATCAGAAATTCCCGGAGCCTAGGAATCAGTGTTTTCAACCAGCACTTCAAGAAAATATGATGCAGCCAGGACACAGGTAGGAAACACAGATGGACTCCATCCCTTACACAGATGCAAATTATCCTCAGGATTCACACACTACATTCTTCTCTCTGGAGCTGCAAGAGACTCTGTGGGCCCTGGGGCACTTCTGCCTTCCTGTGCCCATTCCCCCGTTTTAAAAAAAAGTTTACATATTTTTTTACTGCATTGATATAAAGATGAATTCCTTACTGTTACTTATTTATTCCAGTTTTTAAAAGAAATTGAAATTAAAACATTTTTGTGGGCCTTAAAATTATTGTGGTCCCTAGGCACTATGCCTGTTGGATAAGTCGGGCTTGCCTCAGCCCCACTCCCAAACCTTCGGCGACCTCCCCCAGCCTACAGAATAAAGTCCAAGCTCCTCAGCAAGCTCACCCGGACCTATCTTCCAGTGCCATCCACTAGAGCACTTCCCACCCAACAGGGCTTCAGCTGCCAGGTCTAAATGCAGGTCTCTCAACACACTGTGCATGATGAGGCCACTGTGTCTTAGCCCTCAGCCCCAAACAATTCTCCTTTCCTTCTCCACCTACTGGCATCTGGCTCAAACATCACTTTCCACTGTGGCCTTCCCTAGTCCTCCTGGTTCAAATTATGGCTTCTTCTTCTGCACCCCCTTCACACTTTCTCTGTCTCTTATTATACCACTTATACGCCCAATTCCAGCGTGCACATCTTTCACAGCATAATATTTCTAAAATCAGGAAATGGCTTACAACGTATGCCAAACAAACTTGCCAGCCACCAGGTAGAGTACTAGTTGCAACATGCCAACAGGAATTTTTTGCACATGCAAACCCAACACTGCACAGAAGCTACTGGGTCATCTGATTGCTTCTGTGGTGGGGCTATTTCATTGGTAACACCACACACAGCTGAATTTTAATTTCTATCCCCAGTTAAAATTATGCTTTGATGCATTATTGAAATAAGAAGGTATTTTGGGGCTTCCCTGGTGGTGCAGTGGTTGAGAGTCCGCCTGCTGATGCAGGGGACACGGGTTCGTGCCCCAGTCCGGGAAGATCCCACAAGCCGCGGAGCGGCTGGGCCTGTGAGCCATGGTCGCTGAGCCTGCGCGTTCAGAGCCTGTGCTCCGCAACGGGAGAAGCCACAGCAATGAGAGGCCCGCGTACCGCAAAAAAAAAAAAAAAAAAAGGAATTTTGGATCTAGACTATAGCCTGTGACATGTCAGGTAAAGCAATTAAAGGTAACAGAAACTGCCAGATCTCTTAACACATGTCATGAAATTTCCTAATTCCTTTGACCGTGAAGCACTAATTCTCACACACTGAGCTGCTCTGTCGAAAGCTTCCAAGTAGATTTCAAGAGAAACTGTTTAATATACACTAACTGTAATTTATTTTTTTTCCTGAGTTACAAGTTTTGGCAACAAGGAAACGTACAATCTAAACTGCAGGATTCTTCAATCCACCTCAAAATTATAGATTCTTTCCAAAAGGAGTTCAAGATGAGTACAGGTGATAAAAAGCAGTAAGTCACCATAAAGCTTGTATATAACTACACATGGCCAAAGGTGATACCAAAAAAATGTTTAACACTAAACCTGAAAGTGGCTAAGATTCAAACCTTGTGATACGGATGAAACACACAGATCTACAGAGAAAAGTCATCTATTGTTAGTCTATTTTTTTAGTTGTATACACTTAGTGTTTCTGTTTTTCTGCTGAAAAAGTCGCCTTGATGAATCATACAATAGATTGCATTTTTTTGATCAAAGCAGTCTTTCGTTAAGCTAATTATTTACACATCAGAAAATTCTTGGGAGTCTGGGACTATGTATTAATCATCCTTCTCTCCCCTCTGGTATCCCTGCATATGAAAAATGCTCATTATTGAACTGGTCTAGCTTTTTGCCAACAGTTTCATTTCTTTCAAGTCTGGCCTCATTTCCGTGAAAATCTAGCTGTATGCTTATTTTTAGGTTTGGATGGGCATATTTCATTATAAATGCCCTTTTTAAAAATTCAACTCCGTTCATGCTTTCATTCATTTGGAGAGTATTTATCAGGCTCCTAATGAATGCCAAGCAGTGACAAGAATACAAAGGTAAATAAGACAGGCTTGCTCTGAACTTTACTTACTGTCTAGATGGAGAGACATGCTAGGCAACATATCACAACTCAATGTGATGACAGCTATGACAGGGACGTGCAAGCCACTGAAGGAGCATGGAGAATGCTCCATCTCATGCAGCTTATAGGGTTTAAGATTATGGAAACCACGTCCTGAAGAATGAGTAGGAGATAACCTGGAAAAGTGGACATCTAGATGGCTATGGGATAAGCTGGCCTAAGCTGAGGGAACAGTGTATGCAGAAGCAGAGATGCAGGTGGGAGGCAAGGGACCTACCAGTAAAGAAAGCACATGAAGTTCTATTGGGCTGGCTTTCAGAGGTACTACAGGGGACTTCGGACGTCCAGTTAAGAATACTCTGGACCTAATTCCCAGAGCAGCAGGGACTCATTTTCATTGGCAAGATATTGTTCCTTAAATTTATGAAGCTGCACCAATTATACTCTTTTCTCAGCGTTATATCAGGATTTAATAAGCCTTATCCAATACTGTTTTTGCTCTATTTCCTTAGTTTTCAGCATTTTAAAATTCTTTATGTTATATTTAATACAAAAGGAGATACTTGTTTCACGAGATTCAACGTGAAAAACAACTACATTTATTTCAGCTCCCTCAGACACTCTTATTTCTTCTTACCTCAGGGAAAGAAGCAGATAGAAACATTTACTACTAAGTTCTTCATTTGCAATCTTATAGGCATTTCTCTATGGAATTTTACTCAATATAGAATGAGTAGAGCCTGTGTAACCTCAGGCAACTTGCTGAACCTCTCTGTGCCTCAGTTTATTCAACTATAAGAGGAAAGTAACTATCACCCACCTTAAAGAATTCTTACGAGGGTTAAATAAGATACCATATGTACAATGCTTAGCACAATGTCTGGATTGTAGTCGTTAAATTGTAGCTATTTTTATCATTAAACATTATTGAACAATTGTATATAAAGGTACATGGTTACAACTTTGAATCTGTATTTTATTACAGTTTTAATCTTATATAAGCACACATATATATACACAATATATTTTTGGTGGGGGTTTCTTATATAAATGTATTTATTTATTTTTGGCTGCACTGGGTCTTCATTGCTACACACGGGCTTTCTCTAGTTGCGGCAAGTGGGGACTACTTTTCGTTGCAGTGTGCGGGCTTCTCATTGTGGTGGCTTCTCTTGTTGTGGGAGCACGGACTAAGTGCGTGGGCTTCAGCAGTTGTGGTGCATGGGCTCAGTAGTTGTGGCTCGCGGGCTCTAGAGCACAGGCTCAGTAGTTGTGGCGCACGGGCCTAGCCGCTCCGCAGCATGTGGGATCTTCCCAGACCAGGGCTCAAACCCGTGTCCCCTGCATTGGCAGGCGGATCCTTAACCACTGCGCCACCAGGGAAGCCCTATATTTGTTTACACAAACTTTCAATAGGGGTTATCTCTGGGGCAAGGACCTAAAAAATCAGGGAGGGAGAAGGTACATTTCTACATTTTTCGTTTTATTCCTTTATGAAATCTTTTATTCTTTTTTAGCCAAGAGCATGGAAAACTTTTATAATAAAAATTGATGAAAAACCTTTGGAAGGGGGTTAGATTTATTTTGAAACATAGAGGGCAGAAAGGCTGATTTTTGCCTAGATAAAAGAAAGTACTCTGTACCAATGAGAGCAGTCCAAAGGTACTGCCTCAGAAGGCAGTGAAAGCTTCCTCACAGAAAGTGTATATCATAGGCTACATGGATTCTCCTAAGTCTATGAAACATGGCAGTCTCCAAGCATTTGAAATTTGACACAGGTGCATCCTTAAATGGTTATCCAGAGTCATTCAAACTTTAGCCACAACTAAATAAGTTGGGTGAATCAACTTTGCCTTCAACCTTCAAGACCCTTAAATGGGCAGGTATTCCTAAGTAAGTAATATTAGTACATATATGCTGATGATATTTCAATGAATTATGAAGTTATCCAAGTAAATGTTTCATAAAGTTAAAGCCAGATTAAAAATGTGGGTGCTGTGTTTAAACACTACCTGGAATAGTATTTGTTAAAGATAATTTTTGTTTTCAGTCAGATTCATACAAGGCAAGAAAACATTTTAGCATTCTTCATCATCCTTACACTTTTAAATCCCATTAAAATCTGGATTTTAGTTGGTCTACTGTCTTATGACTTGTCATTATGAACTTTGTAAGTAAAGCCTTATGTTGGAACACTTTAGTGACTCAAGATTGGGCATTCTACTTCTGTGGATTCTACTTTCCGTGGAAGGCAAAATGCACACAGGAGAAGTATGAAGTTTCTGAGCTAGTGAATTGGTATAGCTGCAATGCCATGTGGGATATGAGAGGATGACCTTTGAATGACACTCTTCTAGAGAATAATTTAAATGAAGAGAAAGTGAGACGTCGCTGGTAGCACACTGGTTAAGAATCCACCTGCCAATGCAGGGGACATGGATTCGAGCCCTGGTCCGGGAGGATCCCACATGCCCCAGAGCAACTAAGCCCGTGCTCCACAACTACTGAGCCTGCACTCTAGAGTCCGCGAGCCACAACTACGGAGCTCGCGCGCCACAACCACTGAAGCCTGCGCACCTAGAGCCCGCACTCCGCGATGAGAAGCCTGCGCACCGCAACAAAGAGTAGCCCCTGCTCGCCGCAACTAGAGAAAGCCCGCACACAGCAATGAAGACCCAACACAGCCAAAAATTAATTAATTAATTTTTAAAATGAGGAGAAAGTGAGCCAGGACAGGCAGACAGCTCTGCAAGACAAATCCAGCAAAGGGGCTGTTCTAGAATCTATCTGGAATCTGTTGACTTATAAAGTCATTAAATTCTCTGAACATCTCAGGAAAAACCAAAGTAGATAATATTGTTTCCATTTCAACAATGATATTATGCCTACACAGAAAGATAGCTTAGTTCAATGGGGAAAAACTTAGACCTTAGAGTCAGAAGACTCGAATCTGGCTGTCATTAACTTGCTATTTCACCTTGAACAAGTCTCCTGCCATCTGTAAGAGTAACTTTCCTCATCTCATAAATTGGAAGGGCACAGACAGCAAAAAGAAGAAAAACTGCAAAGGTATTCTCATGTTGTTTCAAGCCTCAAACGTAAGCTCTATGGTGAGAACAACTATGATGTTCTTAGTTTTATAAAAAGGGAACTGGCTTAAACATTTCTAGGTTTTCCAGCTAGTAACAATAGTGCAGAGGTTTGATCCCAAGTCTCTAGGCACAGACACATGCTGCTTACCCTATGTAATATAATTCTGGGGAAATGAAATAAGGTAAGTGTCCTATCTATTATAAGTAGCTATACAGATGTAAGGTATTGTTAAGACTAAGCTTTAAATTCTCTAAGGGATCTTGACATATTTTTTTCATTCTTAAACATTTTCGTTAGAGCAAAAGCCCCATGAACCACCTGTCCTATCCAGCATGTCATAGTACAATCAGTTGAATAAACGGGCAGATTACTGCTGGTTTAGAAGTGATCCATGAGTTTAATTAAATATCTTAAACAAATGGATATATTTACACTGTACAAGGCCACTCTTTGAAAATCTTAGAAGAAGGAACTATAATTAGACAGGACAGATATAGTTGCTCTAGTAAATGAAACTTGCTACCCGCTACAAGAAAGCCCACTCTCAAGAACCAATCCCTCACCCAAACAGCATTCTCCCGAAATGCATGTTGAAACAAAGCCACAATATTCTCTTAGCCTAAAGGGGGTGGATGGCGATCCCTGCAGCCTCTTCATATAGTGCTAGTTTGATCAAGCTGAAGAATCAACTCCTAGCAAAAGCACTTTAGAGATAACAGTATTATTAATAAAAATGCTTTTTCATTACAACAATTTATCAAGGCAATTCATTCTTTTTCTCTAAACCTATTGGAAAAGTCTGATTTCGTGAAGATAGGGAAAAAACCCCAAAACTCCAGAACTTAGCATAAGCTGCTCTGCGTTCAAGTTACCGCCCTTATCGTACGATGGCCCCGTAGAGGTCAGAATTGTCTCATTTATGACTGTCTTCCCTACAGTGCTTAGCACAGTGCCTGGCATATAACCAGGCTCAGGAAATATATGTAGAATTTATTCTACAATGTTAACATATTTATTTTAAAATTCCAATTTTTAAAATGAAAATCTCTATGAAAAATTGAAATGTTCAGAATTTCATATTTCATTTCCCTGAAGCAAGGCTCCTCTATACTCATCTGGAAATGTTCATTTTCATTTCGGTTATTTGTTTATATGCACACTATGTTCCCAAAGGATTACAGTAGCATCATTTAGAGTATATGAATCTTTTTTGTAAGATTTAAAGGAGATCACATCCAGTCAAAAGATGGTTTGATATATCACAGATTTGGAAAAACATAAATCAAATAACCATGTACAACCCCAGTACCAAAGCCCTTGAAATCATCAGTCCCTTAGGGAATAATTTTAGCTTTAATTTAAAATAGCACTGAGAAAACACACCACCAATACCTTATTTAACTTCAATAGGAGCTTACATGGATAAAATTAGTTTTCAGCCTGGACACTTGAACATCTGTGGACAATATTTCATCCCACTTATAGGATGAGGAAAATAGAAAATGGTAGCCCAAGAAGAGCCATTACACGATTTAAAGAAACAAGCATTTGTTTGCAAAGTGCAGGAATTAAATTCAGTTTGGTTTCATGACTGCCCAAACAACTCAACACAAATCTTTCCTCTGGAGTTCTCAGTTGTCCAGTATTAAAGTTACCAATATAGAACAAACCACTGAGCACCTCAATTATAAGTTATCTTTATATAAACAATCTTCCTATCTTGGTTCCTTGAAAAGGTAAGCAAACAGCTATAATGACATTTCTGGTCCAACATGGATATATTAAATAACTGCTATGCTATGGAAATCGCCAGAAGAACATTTCCAAGAGAAAATCCAACTTTGCTAAAACGCTTTCTAAAAGACGGCCGCAAGCCCAGATGTAAAGTTTAGAGGCATTTCCATTTTCCTTACATATAGAGGTTGATGAAATATTAATACACTCAGTGCAAAAGTATAAACAAGATCAAAGCCAACAACAGATGAAATAAAATTTCATTGTGCAAATCATAAAAGCTGTGTAAAAGGGCTCTAGATCCCAGGTAAAATTTGCTCAAGAAAGGTAACAGCATTAAACCTAGCAGACAGCAGAGTAGAGAAGAGGCAGAGCTTTACAGAATTGCAAATAACATCAGCATTACGAGAATAATAATTGGAATAAATACCATCAGCAGGCTGCAAAAACAATCAGCACACTTCGTCCTTCACCTCTTCCCCTTATCCAGCTGGGTAGTGAAAGCAGCTGCCTCTCCCCGCCCCCTTCCCA